>NC_042993.1:17558099-17875599 GCF_901001165.1 Salmo trutta | reverse complement strand
GGAATAGAGGGCCATTTTGGCCGCATCCCTGGTGTGGGCCTATGGAGGATAAAGGACAGGAGAAAAGCTCATGGACAGGCCCTGTAATACAGAGATAAATTGTAGAATAGAGGCATGGGGCTACAGATGATAGAAGACTAGAGACTCCCAGACCAGACACACACTAAAGTACAGCTAAACCAATATAGTGCTGCTACGCCCAAGGAGCCATAGGTGGTAAAAGATGAGAGCTGTAATATTGCTCTGTGTGTGTGTGTGTGTGTGTGTGTGTGTGTGTGTGTGACTAAGGCCCAGGCTGCTCATTGCTCTCGTATGTCACACACACTGCTCTCGTGTCAGACACTCCTCTGCACATGGACATGAATCAGGCCTCTCTATGGAGCCGACCCACAGCACCATATTTGTGCCCCTGTCACTGTGGCCCTGTCACTGTGGCCCTGTCACTGTGGCCCTGTCACTGTGTTAAGAGCAGGGGTCAGCACTAGGCTAAGACTCAGCAGGTAGGCTAAGACTCAGCAGGTAGGCGAAGACTCAGCAGGTAGGCTAAGACTCAGCAGGTAGGCTAAGACTCAGCAGGTAGGCTAAGACTCAGCAGGTAGGCTAAGACTCAGCAGGTAGGCTAAGACTCAGCAGGTAGGTAGATACACCACACAGTTCCATACCTTCAGCTCCCCTCTGTTCTGCCCTCTAGACAACGTCTGGCTTGCAACAGAGAAGCTCAATAAGTTGAAAGGGGAAGGAACTCCTTTCCTCACAGAATAGATAGTGATCTGATGGGCTGCAGGTAACACTGGGGGGTTGTCAGTCTCCTGTGGTAACCAGATCAGAGAAACAGAGAGAGAGATATAAGGGGAGGAAGAGAGACGGTATCTCTGAGCAGTGAGTTGGGTTGTCAGATTCTCACCATCCATCTCCCTTCTTTATTATGAGAGTGACAGAGAGAGAGAGAAAAAGGTCAAAAAAAGGAGAGAGAGAGAAGATGGATGTATGATAGAGAGAAGAAAAATAGGTGTTTAGATGGAGAGACAGGTGAATGGAAGAGATAATACAGAGTGTTAAGAGGTGTTTAGATGGAGAGACAGGTGAATGGAAGAGATAATACAGAGTGTTAAGAGGTGTTTAGATGGAGAGACAGGTGAATGGAAGAGATAATACAAAGTGTTAAGAGGTGTTTAGATGGAGAGACAGGTGAATGGAAGAGATAATACAGAGTGTTAAGAGGTGTTTAGATGGAGAGACAGGTGAATGGAAGAGATAATACAGAGTGTTTAAGAGGTGTTTAGATGGAGAGACAGGTGAATGGAAGAGATAATACAGAGTGTTAAGAGGTGTTTAGATGGAGAGACAGGTGAATGGAAGAGATAATACAGAGTGTTAAGAGGTGTTTAGATGGAGAGACAGGTGAATGGAAGAGATAATACAGAGTGTTAATAGGTGTTTAGATGGAGAGACAGGTGAATGGAAGAGATAATACAGAGTGTTAAGAAGTGTTTAGATGGAGAGACAGGTGAATGGAAGAGATAATACAGAGTGTTAAGAGGTGTTTAGATGGAGAGACAGGTGAATGGAAGAGATAATACAGAGTGTTAAGAGGTGTTTAGATGGAGAGACAGGTGAATGGAAGAGATAATACAGAGTGTTAAGAGGTGTTTAGATGGAGAGACAGGTGAATGGAAGAGATAATACAGAGTGTTAAGAGGTGTTTAGATGGAGAGACAGGTGAATGGAAGAGATAACAGAGTGTTAAGAGGTGTTTAGATGGAGAGACAGGTGAATGGAAGAGATAACAGAGTGTTAAGAAGTGTCAAGAGAAGTTGCCTCACACACAGACATAGCTGTGTGAAGTAGTCACAGTTCTTCCCACAACCTGACTCTATTTGATGTCAGACAAAGACAACAGAAATAGATTTCACTCCTACAGAGAGACGAGACCACAGCCACTGAATAAAATCACTCTGGACTGCCTCAGAGAGAAGACACACACAATCTCTATCCCGTGTGAGAGCTGCATGTACATCGTCACAAAGACACTGTGGCCAGTTGATTCACTCTAGACCTGACAGAGTCCAATAAAAATATCATATGACTTATCCTGACCAACCTAGAGCCAGAATATTTCTGTTTCTGCTCTTCTCTTGATCGGTCGGGGTGTGTGTGTGTGTGTGTGTGTGTGTGTGTGTGTGTGTGTGGTGAGAGCACGATTGAGAACCTGTTGAGACGGTGAGTGCCCGAGCCAAACACACACACACATATCTATTCTTAGGAGCGGAGCAGGGGTAACCACTCATATCGATAAAGATCAGACTGAGACAGTAGGTCAGTGCTGCCAGCTAACCAGGACCCTGAAAAATGTATTATTACTATTCTGTGTGCTTCAGGGAGAGGTTTAGTTCCAGGTACATCCCAGCATGGGAACTTGATGTGCACACGCACACACGCGCACACACACACACACACACCTCTCATCTGCGGCTGCCGTCTGTTTTTGCAGGTGGTGGTTGAGGTCACTGCACCACTGAGTGGGACATACAGAGAGAACACACACACACACACACACACATCTCACAGAATCTAAACTAACACAGCTGCACTAACCCCATGCCCCCCCTCTTCTAATCCTACTCCCCCGTTCCTCTCGTCACCCCAAATCCAACCCACTCCTAAACCTACACTATACTGAAACCCATCACCCTACAACAACCTCCCCCCGCTTCTCCTCCACAGTCCTCCTCCCAAACATCCTCTATCACCTCCCCTACACTATACTGAAACCCATCACCCTACAACAACCTCCCCCCCGCTTCTCCTCCACAGTCCTCCTCCCAAACATCCTCTATCACCTCCCCCTACACTATACTGAAACCCATCATCCTACAACAACCTCCCCCCCGCTTCTCCTCCACAGTCCTCCTCCCAAACATCCTCTATCACCTCCCCCTACACTATACTGAAACCCATCATCCTACAACAACCTCCCCCCCGCTTCTCCTCCACAGTCCTCCTCCCAAACATCCTCTATCACCTCCCCCTACACTATACTGAAACCCATCACCCTACAACAACCTCCCCCCCCGCTTCTCCTCCACAGTCCTCCTCCCAAACATCCTCTATCACCTCCCCCTACACTATACTGAAACCCATCACCCTACAACAACCTCCCCCCGCTTCTCCTCCACCCAAACATCCTCTATCACCTCCCCCTACACTATACTGTAACCCATCACCCTACAACAACCTCCCCCCGCTTCTCCTCCACAGTCCTCCTCCCAAACATCCTCTATCACCTCCCCCTACACTATACTGAAACCCATCACCCTACAACAACCTCCCCCCGCTTCTCCTCCACCCAAACATCCTCTATCACCTCCCCCTACACTATACTGAAACCCATCACCCTACAACAACCTCCCCCCGCTTCTCCTCCACAGTCCTCCTCCCAAACATCCTCTATCACCTCCCCCTACACTATACTGTAACCCATCACCCTACAACAACCTCCCCCCGCTTCTCCTCCACAGTCCTCCTCCCAAACATCCTCTATCACCTCCCCCTACACTATACTGAAACCCATCACCCTACAACAACCTCCCCCCGCTTCTCCTCCACAGTCCTCCTCCCAAACATCCTCTATCACCTCCCCCTACACTATACTGAAACCCATCACCCTTCAACAACCTCCCCCCGCTTCTCCTCCACAGTCCTCCTCCCAAACATCCTCTATCACCTCCCCCTACACTATACTGAAACCCATCACCCTACAACAACCTCCCCCCGCTTCTCCTCCACAGTCCTCCTCCCAAACATCCTCTATCACCTCCCCCTACACTATACTGAAACCCATCATCCTACAACAACCTCCCCCCCGCTTCTCCTCCACAGTCCTCCTCCCAAACATCCTCTATCACCTCCCCCTACACTATACTGAAACCCATCATCCTACAACAACCTCCCCCCCGCTTCTCCTCCACAGTCCTCCTCCCAAACATCCTCTATCACCTCCCCCTACACTATACTGAAACCCATCACCCTACAACAACCTCCCCCCCCGCTTCTCCTCCACAGTCCTCCTCCCAAACATCCTCTATCACCTCCCCCTACACTATACTGAAACCCATCACCCTACAACAACCTCCCCCCGCTTCTCCTCCTCCCAAACATCCTCTATCACCTCCCCCTACACTATACTGAAACCCATCATCCTACAACAACCTCCCCCCCGCTTCTCCTCCACAGTCCTCCTCCCAAACATCCTCTATCACCTCCCCCTACACTATACTGAAACCCATCACCCTACAACAACCTCCCCCCGCTTCTCCTCCACAGTCCTCCTCCCAAACATCCTCTATCACCTCCCCCTACACTATACTGAAACCCATCACCCTACAACAACCTCCCCCCCGCTTCTCCTCCACAGTCCTCCTCCCAAACATCCTCTATCACCTCCCCCTACACTATACTGAAACCCATCATCCTACAACAACCTCCCCCCCGCTTCTCCTCCACAGTCCTCCTCCCAAACATCCTCTATCACCTCCCCCTACACTATACTGAAACCCATCACCCTACAACAACCTCCCCCCGCTTCTCCTCCACAGTCCTCCTCCCAAACATCCTCTATCACCTCCCCCTACACTATACTGAAACCCATCACCCTACAACAACCTCCCCCCGCTTCTCCTCCACAGTCCTCCTCCCAAACATCCTCTATCACCTCCCCCTACACTATACTGAAACCCATCACCCTACAACAACCTCCCCCCGCTTCTCCTCCACAGTCCTCCTCCCAAACACACTCTGTCATGTGGAAGGTGCATTCAACTGGATCTACATTCGTCTACCTCCACCCCCATCTAAACCCTGTCAGATGCCCCCTCCCCTACTGCTCTGGTGGCAGTGGGCCAACCATGCACCACCCCTGGGAGCCCTGCTACCCACAATCCCCTGCTCCTTGTCTGCCGTCAGCTCCAGCCCGGTCAGCATCAGGACAGGAAGAGTAAACTCCTTGGGACGCTAGGGGATACAGGGGCATCCCCCACCCCACAGCAGACCAGGGGTTGAGTGTGTGTGTGTGTGTGTGTGTGTGTGTGTGTGTGTGTGTGTGTGTGTGTGTGTGTGTGTGTGTACAGAATGTAGCTTAATAAAACCCTGAGAAGAGTCAACATTATGACTTATTGATAAAGGGGAACAATACCATTTCCTGTGTCTGTTATACTAAAGCGTAGTCTCAGTAATCTCAAGAGTTCCAGTGTGTTCTGCTTTAGTGTACTTGACATTGACAACAATATAGAGAAGTAGTATGGAATGCAGACATATTGCAGACAGTCATGTACCCAGGCTAGGCCAGGAGAAGCCATCATTATGCAAACAGCAGGGAGTAGAAGATCAAATACAGCACATGGAAAAAGGGCTCTGTAAGATGTCAAATATTGTCATTGGTGTGCAGCACCCGGCTCATATATACTATTTGGTTTAAAAAAAAATATTTACATTATTTTTTTAGAAAAACAGTACAAAAAAAATGAATACACCGTAAATCTGTGGCTCTGGATTGGAGAAAGTCAAACAGAATCTACAAAAAGCATGTGATGAGGCCAAAAGGAGTTTCCATTCACATTAAAAAAGGTCAGAACTGGGCTGGCTACTCACATAGGTCATTGAAGAGATGCCCTCATGGGTCAGCCCATCAATAAATCCTACTGTGATTCACTCTGGAATCGTTGAGTCAGGCCTGGAGCCTAAGGGTGAGGGGTTAAACGGAGACAGGCTAGCTTCTATCCATCCATCCATCCATCAGCAGACTAGAACAGGTTAAAGTGTGTGTTACAGCTGTGTGTTAATCTATACACTACTGTATGGACTGGACTGTAGCTCAGACAATTAGAAGCCATGGACAGTATAAACTTTGAATGCTGCAGGGTAAACAGGCGTACGCGCAGGTAAGTATACATGTGTCTACCCACTCCGATGTCCACACACACACACACACACACACACACACACACTACCCCCCTCAGGCCATCATACCAGACAGAAACTTTGCTGGTGTCTAAACACACAAACATGCCGTTAAAGTACATTCTGCCGTGCACAAACACAGAAACCCACACGATTATTCCTAATCGAGTCCGACAGACACAAAAACAACGTCTGCCTCATTCTCCCGTCACTGGGAGCCAGAACAGGGCCACCATGACAGTGCCCCGAGCATCACTACAATAGAACTACAGCAGATTGACACTGGACTGGTACAGCACTACGTTAGAACAGGGATTGGACAACACAGAGCTTGGCACCGCAGTGTCAGTTTGGATTCAAATCTAGATGATGTGGTTTTTGGTTGAACAGCCAGGTTTTGGTTTAAGGGGTCACTACTCTTAAACTATGAAATATTTCTGTTGAGTGCAACGCAGTGTGGGTGTATCCCTCTCAGGTGTTTCAAGAGATGCCACCATTTCTGTTCTGTTGTGAAAGGAAGTCTTTAGCATTCAGCCAGGAGCCCAGAGAAGAGAGTGAGTGTCGCCTTTTCATTTTTCCAGCCTCAAACTCAAAGCAATTAGTGGAGCCAGATGGCTGTCTGGACTGTGAATAGTTTGAGCATCGACGGAAAAACTCCATAGACGACACACACACACAGACCTGTGGCAATGAGTCAAGACACGGAAGATACAGACCTAAAGAACCAAATTGGTTCTAGCGGAGACTACAGGGCAGAAAAACATTCAAACCTTCACACAATGAATCCATTTCGACTTCATCTCTGCACTGTATTACTGTGGGGAGTGAAGGTCACACGGTTTTACAGTGATAAAATGATGGGCGCATGGAAGCACGCGTCTCCTCCTCCCACTTTTTGGACCAAACCCGTCTGGTTGAGTCAGCGGGTTCAAAGAATGCAGCCCTTGAGAGCTGGTCTAATTACTTAGTTTCAGCCAGTTTCAACCAGCATGCACATTCCCCAACTGATAAACTCTCCCTCTGCCTCCAGGAGTAACACTAAAGCAGCACCACATTCCTAAGCCATTACACACAGTATCCGTATGTTTCCTTGACTCTCTCTCTTGTCCAAACTACCCGTTACCACAGCAGCAGGGTCAGTTCAGCCAATCAGATGACATATGCAAATCAAACAAACAGGGGGAGGGGCTAACACACTTCATCTCTAACCTTCGTGTTGATTCCCATAGCCTAGATACTGTACGTTATCAGCACTCTGTTGACAATGAACAGTTTTATCACAACCGAAACCAGACAAACAGCAAGACTCAGCAGCCTCCAGGGTGTGCTAACATGTGACACTAGCTAACAGAGGACATTAATAATAAATATACCCAGATACATACCTACATTCAATTACTATTTATATGTGTTCTATTTCCTTCTATGTACATAATACACAGCAACAAGGTCATCATTTCAAAAATCAAGAAAACTTTAATTGCAACCAAATCCAAAAAAATAAATAATAGAAAGACATGACAAATAGTGACAAATTCTAAAATGTTTCTTTAAAAAATAAAATACACAAGTTCAGAGAATGGTGAATAAAAAGCACATTTTGTGGTAAGATTGTTTCGAGTGTGCACCATTTTGTGCAGTAAAAGCACATTAAGCCTGTTTTGGTGTAGTAATCACAGCAAAGCAGTCGAGAAATAAAGCACTCCAAAAACATAAATTATAAAGCACTGCAATAAGAGATAAAAAGATAGGACTAAGCATTGATACAGAATAGAGTAAATCCTTCATGCTTGCCGCTGAGAAATAGAACACGTGACACCATAAATTAGTAATTCTTTCCGTTAGATACTGTATTTATATATTTATACTATGTACACGTCAGGGGGAGCGATCGAGACGACCAGGAAGTTAAGGCTTCGATTAGTCATCAGCGTTTAGAGCCAGAGGAGGACGATGTGGATTATCATCAACAACCTAACTCTGTGTTCGCTCCAGGTCAGGAACATTACATCAACTCTCTAAAAGCATTTTGATTTTAAAACTTTTGTGCTAGGCAGTACAAGTGGAGGTCAAGAGAAGTAGATTCCAAGAAAACATTTACTTAAAAAAAAAAAATGTTGTAAAAGACTGAAGACATAGTTGGATAGTGATTTTCTAGGAGCATTTTACTTCGGGACCAGTCAGTGGAGGTCAAGTTTGGCCAATTGGGTATTTTATTTTGGGAAAGCTGTAAAACGCAGCACTCACAGAGAGAGTAACAGTACAGATGATTCTCAGAAAGTGTTCTTAGAACACATTCTCCTTAAACTCTCTGACATTGGGCAAGAAGAGTGTGTGTGTGGCTCTCTCCCAGTCTCTGGAGAACAGAAGGGTCTGTGAATGTGCTGACACAGTTCTGACCACTGAGCTTAGTTGGGACCATTGAGTGTTTGGGAAAGTGTCTCTCCTACTAGTTCCCTCTTTCTGTGTGTGTGTGTGTGTGTGAGTGTGTGTGTGTGAGTGTGTGATCAGGCTGCAGGGGACAGTGTACAGTAATGTCTCCTCTAACTCCCTATGCTAAGAGACAGAGGGGGCAGGAAATGGGGGTTACATTAGGGTTACACACCCTGTGGCACTGACAGACGTCCCAAAGCCCGAGTCACTCACACACACACACACACAGCGCTGACTCAGAAACCACACACACACACACAGCGCTGACTCAGAAACCACCCACCCACCCACACACAGCGCTGACTCAGAAACCACCCACCCACACACAGCGCTGACTCAGAAACCACCCACCCACCCACACACAGCGCTGACTCAGAAACCACCCACCCACCCACACACAGCGCTGACTCAGAAACCACACACCCACACACAGCGCTGACTCAGAAACCACACACAGCGCTGACTCAGAAACCACACACCCACACACAGCGCTGCCTCAGAAACCACACACACACACACACAGCGCTGACTCAGAAACCACACACACAGCGCTGACTCAGAAACCACACACACACACACACACACAGCGCTGACTCAGAAACCACACACACAGCGCTGACTCAGAAACCACACACACACACACACACACAGCGCTGACTCAGAAACCACACACACACAGCGCTGACTCAGAAACCACACACACACAGCGCTGACTCAGAAACCACACACACACACACACAGCGCTGACTCAGAAACCACACACACACACAGCGCTGACTCAGAAACCACACACACACAGCGCTGACTCAGAAACCACACACACACAGCGCTGACTCAGAAACCACACACACACAGCGCTGACTCAGAAACCACACACACAGCGCTGACTCAGAAACCACACACACAGCGCTGACTCAGAAACCACACACACAGCGCTGACTCAGAAACCACACACACAGCGCTGACTCAGAAACCACACACACAGTGCTGACTCTGTGGGAGCTAGTCTATCTGATAAATAGGGTGTGTGTTTATGGGTGAAGGGGCAGGTATCTTAAGTATTCTGATTGAGTTTAGTGAACCTGCCAATCCAGTTATTTCAGTCATCATCCTGGCTGAAAAACTAAAATGTTTACAACTATTTTTCTTGAGATGAACTAGATTCAGCAGTATTTAATAGCTGAAGATGTGCATCTTATACATCCTATACCTTTTCATTGAAGGGTTGTCAATTCAAGCAGTTACATTCTGAGTACAGTATTATTGGCTGCGATTGAACTTTGACCTTGGCCAAACCAGGAAGTGAGTTCAGGAAGTGAGACAACATTGACTCTATACAGCAGTTAATTATACTGACAAATATCCACATTTTTTCCACAGGAGTTCGACAAGAAAAATAAAGATCCGTACATATATATTATACAGATACCTCACACCAAAATATACATACAACTTTCTCCCTTCCCTCCCTCCCTCTTCACATTACAAACCCAAGGACATTATCAATATTTCTCCAAAGACACTTTATCACCTTCATACAAATATAACTAGTGGGCATATCCTGTTTTGGTGTTACACACAAGTGCAAAGATAGGAGATATGTGTTTGTTAGTGGTCATGATAAGTAGTTCACTACAGGCCTCTACGCTGACTTTTTTTAGGCGCACGTGTGTGGCTAAGTTGAAAACTTTAGGCGCACACAAAGAAATTTAGGAGCACAGTGAAAAATATTTGAGGTAATAAAGCTAGAATTCAAAACTGTTCAGCACACTGGGGCTCCTAAATAAAAATTAAATGTCGCACAGCAAAATATTTAGGCGCTTATGCGAGTAAAATGGTTGCACTGTAGAGCCCTGCTCTAGGCATGTGTACTGTATCTATAATGTGTATGTAAGTCAGAGTTTTGGCCTATACTGAGGCCATAATGCTATCAATCTATTGTATTGACAGACTTAAGCTATCGTGTTATCAAGTGATGGTTAGGCGAGTCGCACAGTGGGTCAGTCTCCCCCCTCTCCCTCCCCCACACCAAGGTCAACCTCCACCACAAGAGTTAGCATCATCCTGGAACACTACTACACATCGCTCTCTCACCAGAGTGTGTGTGTAATATGTGTGTTTCTCTGTGAACCCTATGGGTTAAAGGGCCCTATTAGAGGTGCATCCCACAGGCACCCTCCACGCCCTCAGCGGTAAAACACACATCGTTTGACCCCATGACCTCTGGCTGGCCGTGACCCAGAAACAGACCCAGGCTTAATGGGCCAATCGGGTGCCTCACTTGGTCAGGGCGGCCAAGGAAACCCCACTGATTAACCAGGAAACAAGGTGAATCACAGGGGAGTCATGAGATAGGAATCGTTAAGGGGCTGATTCAGACCTGGGGTATTGAGGGTAGGAAACTAAGGCTCTTCAGGAAGACAGCTGGTCATAGCCTTCCAGTGGTCATCAGTTTGCCTCTCGTGATGTATAATAGTTGTACATGGTGATATTGACTTGAACAGCCCTCGACTGTCTTGTTAGAAAGACAAATGAGTCACTAAACTATCAGGCTCTGGTCTGTCTGAATCATGAAGGATTATACCCAGATCTCTGCTAGTCAATATAGGTCCTACAACAGGTCATACACCCCCTGTGTATGCACAGAATCAATCAATTAATTTGACTTCATTTCTATCTTAATTAGCTACAGATGCAAATATGCCATCATGTATTTGGATTTCGATATACCTTGTGATTGTATAGATTGACAGAGCAACATATACAATGGGATAGGAGGAAACCTTACTAAGAAAACTATGAAAGCCGAGATGTACAGTGAGCAGGGCATGACGCCACCATGGCTTTCTGAGTCAGGTCTGGCAGGAGGAAGGGGGCTCCTGGCCATGCAATACTCCCTCTGCTCTCCCTGTATCCCTGACCTCCACACAGCACTGTGTAAATCACACACACACACACACACACACACACACACACACACACACACACACACACACACACACACACACACACTAGAGAGAGGTGATGGAGAAAGACTGGTGGAGGAGAGAGACGGTGAGGGAGAGAAGGAGATAGAGGAGAGAGACAGAGGTAAGAGACAGGGTAAGGAGGGAGGAGAGGGAGAACGGAGGAGAGCGAGGAGGGAGAGAAAATGTCCACGTCATACCATCTAAGCGGTGGTAATTTGGTGTGCGTGTGGGCTAAGCTGAGCGGTGACTTCATGGCTCATTAGCAATCAAACTCTTCCTGTCAGGAACACCACAAGAAGAGAGGGATCAAACGGAGGAGAGGAAGAACAGCCCTGCTGTTTCAGAGCCTTTTCTTTTTCTCCCTCTATCAATTCATCCTAATCCCTCTCTCCGGAGATGAGAGAACAGCTGTATGGTTTCCCTCTATCCATTCCCTCCCTCCTGTCCCTCTATCAATTCCCTTTCATGCACGGTCTTCATCTAGATGACTACCCCTCCTTCAGTAAGTTGTTTATCATTTCAGAATGTCCCAAACTAAATTCTGCGCATACTTCCAGTTGATGGCACAATAGCAGAGAGAAAATGAGGTAGAAAGAGGCCTACTGCAACATACAGACACGAGAGAGAGTTTGACATTTTACTTTAACCACAACTACATCGACCACTTCCCCTGCCAAACTTCCTGTTCCCTTCCCCAGTAATATCACATACAGCAGAAACAAGACTACTGTAGCCGGAACAAACGTTGTCCCATAGGAGAGAGACGAGAATAGCAGGCAGCAGATACCATCGTGACACCCCTTACATTGCTACTGTGCATTTAGTGGAGATAAGAGTGAATATTTTAGTGAGGAGTTTCTCTAGCTAGCGAGGGAACGGCTGCATGGAGATGCCATTTTACCCACAAGTCCCTACTACAATGTGTCTCTCTGGAGGCTTCAATCTCCAAGGTCCCTAAACTACAGAAATGAGGAACACAACAGACAGAGCAGCGATGTGAGAAAGATAGTTTCAGGATTTCTTTTTGGTAGATAGATATCAAGTGATCCACTTTTCATATTGGGACCAGAGAAAAATACTTGTTTTATCAATGCACCAGTCCTCCATCTTGTTTCTGTACATTCCCTCCCTCAGCCACTTCATTCAGTTCATCTTGTTTCTGTACATTCCCTCCCTCAGCCACTTCCTTTCATCCCGCTTTCCCTTCCTCCTCCTCCTCTTCCTCTGCCCGTTCTCTCTACACGTACACGGCAGTCCGTGAGATGACCGACCCGTCGCGCTGAGACTCCATGTCGTCGTCAAGGTAACCGCTCATGATTCCATCCTGGTCATGTGGTGGGCGGAGCTGCAGGATGGGCCCGCCGCCTCCAAAGTGGTCGTAACTCTCCTCGTCGTCCTCCAGCTGGTCAAACTTCCTTCGCTCTGCCTCGTCCAGCTCGCCGCTCAGCAGGATGTCCTGCGCCGTGGGCGCCGTGGCAACCCCCCCCTCACCACGCCCCCCCAGGTGCAGCGGCACGTGTTGATTGACCTTGTCAGTCAGGCCATCATGGGCGGAGCCCTCCTTGTAGACGTAGATGGGGCTGTTGTTGTTGCCGCCAGCCCCGTTGCCCCCGGCACCAGCACCCGTCCCGTTCTTGCTCCCCTTCCTACCGGCGCCGAAGAGACGCGACTTTATGTCGTAGGAGCTGTGGTTTGGGTTGCCACGGTAACCCTGCTGTTGCCTGCGGCTTCGGGTGACCAGGACGGCGATAAGGGCGGCGACGAGGATGAGGGCCAGAAGGGAGCCAATCACAGCACCTGCCACCACGGCCGCGTTGGAGTGGACCACAGAGGGTTCTGTAGGAAGGGAAGGGAGAGGAGAGAAAAAGAGGATGAGACCAGTGGAGGAAAGCAGATTGAGAAAGAAAGCAGATGGAGAGGGAAAATAAAGAAAGAGGACAAGAGGGAGGAGGGAGGGCGAGAAGAAGAGGAGGGGTTGGATGATGTCAGTAGTCTGCACTGTATTCCATGTGATGTGTTTTTGCATGTGGGAGTGAAGGTGCTGAGGCTTTAACAGCAGTGTTTAACATCACTGGCATTTCCTACTCTCCCTCTGAGATGCTCTTGTCCCCATTCCCTCACAAAACGCCCTAATAACGTCAGAGCAACATTTCAACAAGGTCTCTGCAACATCAAGGCAACGTGCCAATGACGTCTCCTCCTAAACTGTGTGAGGGCAGTGTGGAGGTTCTCTTTAGTCTCAGCCCCCTCACCCCTAAAATAGCAGAACGACTGAGCAAAAGCAAAAGACATCCTCTGGAGTCCAGAGGGCAAGAACAGGTGGAGGGCTATGCAGGAGGACAGGACAGGAGGATGATAAATGGATGGAGGGATGCAGCCAGGGATGAAGGAGAAGAGGAGGAGGATGCAGGGTGGTGGTGACTGACAGAGCGAGACAGCAGAATGACAACTCCTGCTTCAAGCTACTATAGTGTAGAACAGGGGACAGTCCGTCTGCCCTCTCTCTCCCCTAGCTACTGAACACCCAGCTCTGTTGTATAAGCCCCGGACGGTGCGCGTTTTCCCTCATACCTAGTTTGGTCATATTGCAAGGCTCATGACTCCAGATACAAGACACACCGGCTGGTGAGATTGCTAGTTATTTGCAACCCCTCTCTACCGCTTTCTTAGCCATCTCTCCCATCCTCCTCCATCTACTACACCCTCTCATGTTCCCCACACCACACCCCCCCTCCCTCAGCCCCTACTCAGTTTCTCTTTCCACACACACTTCTCACTTGTACACACGCACCCCCCCCCCCCACAGTAGCTAAACCTTTCCATTGATACATGACCATGAGACATGGTCCTCCAATCCGTCCTATAATAAAAACACAGGAACTGCATTTACACCTCTGTCTCCAGTGGACCCAGAAGACCTAGAGCCTCAGTACCTGGAGGTGCTAAAGGATGGAGTAGATACAAGTGTCCCCTAAACACTGATCCAGGGTCAGGGGCCACATTCATCAAGATTGTCTCCGAGTAAGAGTGCGGATCTAAGATCAGTCCCCCCTGTCCATGTAATCTATATCATTATGATTTAGAAGGCAAAACTGATCAAGGATCAGTAGTGAGACGCTTTATTAATACAGGCCCTGATATTATCTAATCCTCCCAATGGTTAAAGGTTGGTTAATTAATCTGGTACTAGATATGTGGTTCGGGGCAAAAAGGTTGGTGTCTGGTCAGTAGAGCGCTAGTAGAGGACAGTAGAGCAGAGGACGCTAGAGCAGAGGTCGCTAGCAGAGCGCTAGTAGAGGACAGTAGAGCAGAGGACGCTAGAGCAGAGGACGCTAGCAGAGCGCTAGTAGAGGACGGCAGAGTGTTAGTAGTGCGCTAGAGCAGAGGCCGCTAGAGCAGAGAGCGCTAGAGCAAAGGGCGCTAGAGCAAAGGGCGCTAGAGCAAAGGGCGCTAGGGCGCTAGAGCAGAGGGCGCTAGAGCGCTAGAGCAAAGGACGCTAGAGCAAAGGATGCTAGAGCAGAGGACGCTAGAGCTCTAGAGCAGAGGACGCTAGAGCAGAGGACGCTAGAGCTCTAGAGCAAAGGATGCTAGAGCAGAGGACGCTAGAGCTCTAGAGCAAAGGATGCTAGAGCAGAGGACGCTAGAGCTCTAGAGCAGAGGACGCTAGAGCAGAGGACGCTAGAGCGCTAGTAGAGGACGGCAGAGTGCTAGTGTAACCGATGTGAAATGGCTAGTTAGTTAGCGGTGGTGCGCGCTAATAGCGTTTCAATCAGTGACGTCACTCGCTCTGAGACTTGAAGTAGGGTTTCCCCTTGCGTTGCAAGGGCCGCGGCTTTTGTGGCGCGATGGGTAACGATGCTTCGTGGGTGTCAGTTGTTGATGTGTGCAAGGGTCCCTGGTTCGAGCCCAGGTTGGGGCGAAGAGAGGGACGGAACCTACACTGTTACACTAGTAGAGGACGGCAGAGCAGAGGGCGCTAGAGCAGAGGGCGCTAGAGCAGAGGGCGCTAGAGCAGAGGGCGCTAGAGCAGAGGGCGCTAGAGCAGAGGGCGCTAGAGCAGAGGACGCTAGAGCAGAGGACGCTAGAGCAGAGGACGCTAGCAGAGGATGGCAGAGCGCTAGTAGTGCGCTAGAGCAGAGGACGCTAGAGCAGAGGGCGCTAGAGTGCTAGTGCAGAGGACGGCTAGAGCAGAGGGCGCTAGAGTGCTAGTGCAGAGGACGCTAGTGCAGAGGGCGCTAGAGCGCTAGAGCAGAGGACACTAGAGCAGAGGGCGCTAGAGCGCTAGTAGAGGACGGCAGAGCGCTAGTAGTGCGCTAGAGCAGAGGACGCTAGAGCAGAGGACGCTAGAGCGCAAGCTAAGAACATTAGAGCGCTAGCAGAGGACGCTAGTAGAGGACGCTAGCAGTGCGCTAGTAGAGGACGCTAGCAGTGCGCTAGTAGAGGACGCTAGCAGTGCGCTAGTAGAGGACGCTAGCAGTGCGCTAGTACAGGACGCTAGCAGTGCGCTAGTACAGGACGCTAGCAGAGGGCGGCAGAGCGCTAGCAGAGGGCGGCAGAGCGCTAGCAGAGGGCGGCAGAGCGCTAGCAGAGGGCGGCAGAGCGCTAGCAGAGGGCGGCAGAGTGCTAGTAGAGGACGGCAGTGTTGTGTCCCAAGGTTTCACTAAACAGCTTCCTGTAAAGGAATGCTTCCTCTCCCACGGTGTTTGGCCTTTTAAACAGCACGGGACAAGCTCTCACCAGCATGATCACACACAACATATGTTTTACTATCCTTGTGGGGACCTAAAATGGATTTCCATTCAAAATCCTATTTTCCCCAACCCCTAAGCTTAACATAGCTTTTGTCCTCATGGGGATGTGGGAAATCTCCCCACGAGAGAGAATTTTGCTTACACACACACACACACACACACACACACACACACACAGGGGAGACGCTTCTCCCAGTCAGGCAGTAAACACACTGAGCACAACGCCTTGGGAATAGCGGTACACAATCCTCTCAATGAAAAATGCACTCATATCTTCCTCACTCTCACTGGACTGGTGCAACAAAGTTTCTCTGGACCCCCGCAAGCTCAGCCCCCCCCCCCCCAAATATAATTGAATGCGTCAGCCAGAGAGCCACTCACAAAGTTTAGACAAACAATCACTATCCACGATGCTGAAAGGGTCTATACAGCTGCCTATCAAAACCACGATAGGCTTTCTGTGGTGTCAGGGCATGTAGCCTATAGCTTTACTTAATGGATAAATGTTTATTGAAGGCCATCATTTGGTCATCATTTTCTCATGTTAAGCCTAACATTTCACGAAGCTATACACGTTGTTGTAGGGCATCCATTTAGATTACATTCTTGCCACCAGACAGCAATTACTTGTTCAGTAATTAAAAGCTGGAAATTCAAACATTGCAGATGGTAAAATACATGTTCAATACAACAGCATACTAATCAGCAACCAATTGATGTATTCTTTTGATACACAACTGTCCTGTATATCCTACCTGAACATGCATGACATGAGCCATTCCACGGGCTCTCTCCCAGCTTGGATAGAAAGTTGTGTAAAACCAATCTCTTTTTTTCTATGTAGAGGCCTATAGTTGCTACAGTATGCGGCTGCGTCTGCTTGCATTTTTGTGTACAAATGTTTAGCACAGCCTGTAGGTCCAGGTTACAGGCCCGACTGTTTTCTATACTGACAACCCAGACAGTCCATTGCGCTGCACACAATTTAAACTTAGTCTTGAATGACACATGTCAAGATATACCAGAGATAAGGGACTGTTGGTATTGCAACCACACAACTCAAATGCCGGTTCACCAGTATGTATAGAATCACAACATGCTTGTTTTGTTTCAACTCTCAAGAACAATTGTCCGCTGAAGATAATAATCTGTTTGCATCTGCCAGTTTATTGGCTGTCCAGTATCCAGACGACCTGTCCCAGAGCTTCCTATTCGGTTCATCTCTTTCCGTAACCTGTGAGTCCGGCAATTAAGGAGAATGCGAGAGGCTTAATTAAAGATTTTGCAGAACTGCTAGATTTGAAGCACCACTCCATTCTGCCCAGTTCCCCTCGTCTTGCTACGGCAATCAAGATGTTTATAACCATCCCTGTAACTGTCGCTTCTGCAGAGAGATGGTTTTCTGAACTAAAACGCATAAAGACCTACTTAAGAAGCATTAGGCTCTCGATCCGACATACGTTTTTTTAACTCCTGAGTAAGCTCCACTCACTGCACTGGCGCCGTCGTAGCCTTGACAACCGCATTTGTTCACCGATATCCCCTTATACTTTCAACCAGTTCAGGCCTGAGCACTTTGATCAGTCACATTCTTGAAGCCCAAGAAACAAATGCTTAGCTTCATTGTACATTAAAAAGATTCGTAATGTATTTTTAGAGAGTTACTGTCACAATTATTTATGTCAGACAGGTGCATAGGGCCAACGACAGAAACAACCCCAGAAAGTACACTATGCATCGCTCCAGCACAAAAACCACTGGCTGAGGAAAATGATGCTTTTTAGAAATTGCGTCATGCACGACCATAAGCTCCAAGTAACCGCAAGTAATGAGAGAGATGGGGCGGAAATAACGCCTGCTGCCGCCCGCCTCCTAAAGACATGCAGCAGCCCCCCACCGCACATCATGGGAGAAGAATGATTGGCTGGTTTCTTCACAGAGAGAGAGATGGTCAGCAGCAGTACTGAATGTGACTTACTGAATGGTCTGGATCAGTCTATTTATACATGTCTCTGGTCTTGATCATGTCTTACTGAGGGGTGGAGGGATGGCAGAGGGCAGTCAGGCCTGCAGGCTGGAGAGGAACAAACTACATCCTCTCTGTATGCATGGCCAAAGACTGACAGACTGGGAGGAAAACAGAACGAAGATGCATCCTCTGAAGGGGGGCTGACACCACTACAGGGGAATATGTGAAATAGGAAGGATGCAGGTTAACTCATTAAGAGGGGCTGATTTTGACGTGATACCATTGCAGGGGAATAGGGGAAATGGAAAGGAAAAAGGTTTGTCTTCTGAGCGAGTGGGGAAGGATTTTGATGTGACACCAGTGCAGGGCAATATTGGAGAGACCAGGTCTGGAGACAGTGGTGATGTCAGAAAATGTGTTAGCCAACTGTGGCGGAGCAGGATCCAGTACAGGATCATGGGAGCTAAGCAGTAATTTAGAGAGCTGGTATTTAAGAAAAGGAGAGACCAGCTCAGCAAGATGAGAGAGAGCGATAGGGAGAGGGTAAGGGAGGATGAGAGAGATAGGGGGAGAGGGTAAGGGGGATGAGAGAGAGAGAGCATATGAGAGAGAAAGTAAGGGAGATAGAGAGAATGGGATGAGAGAGAGGGGGGAGAGTGGACAGAGGAAGAGTGAGAGACGGGGTGAGAGGGAGATAGAGGGGAAAGGGAGACTGGCTCAGTGCTGTGGGCTGGTATTTGAGAAAGACAGAGAGAGGGGGTCTCAGAGAGGGCTAACGGCATGTCTTTCCACTGAGCACAGATCAGTACAGTGTTGTAGGAGCCTGATAGAGGTCAGTTATAGAGGACCGGACCAGGGGCAGGGACACAGACAGACAAAAGAGACAGGTCCCAGGTCAGCTCGAAACCCTGTGCAGGGCTCTCTGCGTCAGTTGTCACACAGCTGGGGGCAGGACAGGAGCAGCAGCAGGACAGGAGCAGCAGCAGGACAGGAGCCTGCTCTAGCCTGGTGCAGACGCTGGCCATTTCACGGCCACGTCCCCTCTCAGCCCTGGTTGGACACAGCTCCACTGCATTAGCACTCCATCTGTATTCACACTACCTCTCTCTCCGTCTCAGTCTTTCTCTGTGTGGGCCTGCACTCAGTTCATTCATCCCCCGTTTTACTGTCTTACTCACTGAGGGGGAATGACAGGAGAAGAGAAGAGAAGGAGATGACGAGTGGGGGAGTAGGTCGGGGAGTAGGTCGGGGAGTAGGTCGGGGAGTAGGTCGTTTTGCCCCTGAGCAAGGCAGTTAACCCACTGCTCCTCGATGACGTGGATGTCGATTAAGGCAGACCCCTGCACTTCTCTTCAGAGGGGTTGGGTTAAATGCGGAAGACACATTTCAGTTGAATGCATTCAGTTGAATGCATTCAGTTGTACGCATTCAGTTGTACAACTGACTAGGCATCCCCCTTTCCCTTTAGCAGGAGAGAGTACAAGGAGTAGATGAAGGGGGAGGGAGGAAGAGGACAGAGGGAGTTAAGAGGGAAAGAATTTAGGGGTGTTGGACCAAAGAGGAGAGAGAGGGAGGACAGGAAATCATTCTGGGAGACAGGAAAGGACAGCAGAGTTTATAGGAGACAGGATGATGAGGGGGAGGACAGAAGAGAGGGAGTTAAGAAGGAGAAGCAGCCAGGAGCTGAAGCAGCAGAGGCCGACTGATCCGCTCAGAAAGGATAGAGTGAGACTCCAACACTACACACTCACAGCACCGTCAGCCTGCTCGCTCTCACACACACACACACACACACTAATCAGAGAGAGCGAGAGAGAAAATGGAGGGGGTGATAGTGGTAGAGAAGAAGCAGCGCCATAGATTCCCATAGGGGTTTTAAATGGCATCAGCATCCTGTTCCCCTCTCACCCCCCTCGTTATTCTAAAAGCAGCCACTCTCGCTCTCTACCAACCCTTCCCCTTTCTCTCCATCTCACTCGTTCAATCACCCCTTTTTCTCCTCTCTACCTCCCTCCAGCCACCTGCCCTGTACCCATAGCCAGCCCTGTACCCATAGCCAGCCCTGTACCCATAGCCAGCCCTGTACCCATAGCCAGCCCTGTACCCATAGCCAGCCCTGTACCCATAGCCAGCCCTGTACCCATAGCCAGCCCTGTAATACCCTGTGGGCCTGCATGGGGACGTCCATTATGTTCCAGAGAGATGCTAGTGGCCCATTAGAGAGAACACATTAGTAGCATGGGGAGGTGAGGGACGGAGGGAGGGAGGGAGGGAGCGAGGGAGGTGGCTTTTAAAACACATTCACCAGTGAATTGCACTTTTTGTCCATTTGTCCTGCATTCCCCCGTGTCAGCACAAAACAACTTCAGGTAAAGTGCAGATCAGGGCGGCGGATATATTTTTTATAAGAGAGAGAGAGAGCAAGGTGGAACTCGTGGAGGGGGAGCTAAAGCTGTAGAGGGATGGAGGGATAGATGGACGGAGTGTTATTTATTTAAACGGGTGCGGTCGACCGAACATCTCAAGTGGTGTAGTGGTTGTCTAGTCACAGTACACAACAAGGAGATAGCAAGGTTGAGTTTCAGTCCAATGCAAACCGTACCCTCAAACCAAACCTGCCAGTGTGTGGAGACCTGAAACTGTCTCTGATGATGCAATACATTCTAACAGTAGATGAACAGACGAGTGGAGCTCAAACATCACAGCTAGGATCCATGGGTATGAACAGAAGGAGAGGATTACATGCAAACAAGGAGGGATGGGTGATAAGGTTTCAAAGGGTAGAGGATGGATAGATGGAAAACCAAAACAGAGGAAGAGAGGCCCAGTAAACTGCCCCCCAACCACTAACCCCAGGGACAGAGCATGCTGTTCTCCCTGACTACAGGCAAGCATCACCACATCCTCTCTGTCTGTCTGTCTGTCTGTCTGTCTGTCTGTCTCTCACATGTCTGTCTGACTCTCACATGTCTGTCTGTCTGTCTGACTCTCACATGTCTGTCTGTCTGTCTGACTCTCACATGTCTGTCTGTCTGTCTGACTCTCACCTGTCTGTCTGTCTGTCTGACTCTCACCTGTCTGTCTGTCTGACTCTCACCTGTCTGTCTGTCTGTCTGTCTGACTCTCACCTGTCTGTCTGTCTGTCTGTCTGACTCTCACCTGTCTGTCTGTCTGTCTGTCTGACTCTCACCTGTCTGTCTGTCTGTCTGTCTGTCTGTCTGTCTGTCTGTCTGACTCTCACCTGTCTGTCTGTCTGTCTGTCTGTCTCTCACATGTCTGTCTGTCTGTCTGACTCTCACATGTCTGTCTGTCTGTCTGACTCTCACATGTCTGTCTGTCTGACTCTCACCTGTCTGTCTGTCTGTCTGACTCTCACCTGTCTGTCTGTCTGTCTGACTCTCACATGTCTGTCTGTCTGTCTGACTCTCACCTGTCTGTCTGTCTGTCTGACTCTCACCTGTCTGTCTGTCTGTCTGACTCTCACATGTCTGTCTGTCTGTCTGACTCTCACCTGTCTGTCTGTCTGTCTGACTCTCACCTGTCTGTCTGTCTGTCTGTCTGACTCTCACCTGTCTGTCTGTCTGTCTGTCTGTCTGACTCTCACCTGTCTGTCTGTCTGTCTGTCTGACTCTCACCTGTCTGTCTGTCTGTCTGTCTGACTCTCACCTGTCTGTCTGTCTGTCTGTCTGACTCTCACCTGTCTGTCTGTCTGTCTGTCTGTCTGTCTGACTCTCACCTGTCTGTCTGTCTGTCTGACTCTCACCTGTCTGTCTGTCTGTCTGTCTGTCTGTCTGTCTGTCTGTCTCTCACCTGTCTGTCTGTCTGTCTGTCTGTCTGTCTGTCTGTCTGTCTGTCTGTCTGTCTGTCTGTCTGTCTGTCTGTCTGTCTGTCTGTCTGTCTGTCTGTCTGTCTGTCTGTCTGTCTGTCTGTCTGTTAACCAAGCATGCCTGCATGTGTAGTAAGTGTGTTTTCAGGTGTGTGTCCAGGTGTGTTTGTAGCATAGCATGCACATGTGTATGATTACAGTCATTTCAGGTGTGTGTGGACTCACCTCTGACCATAACAGTGACCTGGTCCTTGCCGATGCCCAGGCGGTTCTTGACCTCGCAGACGAAGGTTGTGTTGGCCTGCTCGTCCACCTTCAGCACGGTCAGCACGTTTTCTTTTACCTGCACTGTGTCTGGCATCTGACCGGACATACTGGGGGTAGAGGGAGAGGAGAGAGTGGAAGAGAGGGAGGAAAACATAAGTATTGGAACCTGGCCCAGATCTCCCTACTTTCAACTTCCACCTTTTCATACCTCTAAAAACGTCATACAGGTAAGTGATTATGGAGGAGCCAGTCAGGACACTGCAGGCTTGTTGTTTCTACTGCGGTTAAACTCCACTATGGAAACATACACCATTTCTCCATCATCAAGATAAGAGGCCAGTGGCTGTGGAGTTGATTATTATTATTATCATAATACTATCTGTGGTTTATAGTGGCCTGTGGATAGAGTGGTAACTAAACAAGGAGAGAGAGACCGAGACTGACAAAGAGACAGGCCGACGGACAGACACTCACGTTTTCCATGTGATGGTGGTAGGGATGGGGTTGGCAGTAGCCTGACAGGTCAGAGCCACGTTGGTCCGACCCACGTACCAGTTATTATCATAGTCCACGATGGTCACCTGTGGGGGGTCTGAGAGAGAGAGAGAGAGGTTAATTAGTGGGACTTCCTACACAGAGAAAATAGTTGTATTTGGATGCATATGCAACATTAAAAAAGGTCTGACAATACGGTCTGCATGAGTAAGAGTGTGTGTGTGTGTGTGTGTGTGTGTGTGTGTGTGTGTGTGTGTGTGTGTGTGTGTGTGTGATGCATGTGTGCACCAGTGTGTGCAGTGGCCTTACACTCGATGGCCAGTTTCATCAGGAAGCTCTCAGGCTTGGCCTGGGTCCGATGGGACACCAAACAGCTGATGTCTTTGCCGTTGTCTGCTGCAGTGGGAACCAGCATGTACTGGCTGGTTATCGTCACGGTGTTGTCAGCGCCCGCCGTAGAGGCGGAGGTAGCGTTGCCGTTGACAGCCGTCACCCATGCGATCTGGGCAGCAGGGCGACCGTCGGCCGACTCACAGCGGGCCACAGCAACTGGCTGGGCTCCCGTGGCAACAGTGGAGGCTATCACTGTTACTCCAGAGGCAGAGTTCCTGGGTTTGGCTGATGAAGGGATAGAGGGAAGAGAGAGAGAATAATTAATGAATACCAATATTGATAAACGACTAGACCGGCGAAAACAAGACAGACTCTATCTGTTTGTTCCCCCCCTTCTCTCTCTCTGTCCATGGCTGTTGAATGTGAATAGAGCAATCAGGACAAGAGCCGACACCAAGCATGACAAGCAGCCGGATCAATAAACCCCCGAGGGGAGAGCTCGGTCCAGGTTAGAGCAATGGTTCTAACCCATTAACAGAAACACAATTGATCTGACAATACCACTTATAATAGCAATTAAGCTGCTTGGACAGGATTTTAACCTGCAGGGTAGAGGTCGGATGGGATGGGGGTAGAGGTCGGATGGGATGGGGGTAGAGGTCGGATAGGATGGGGGTAGAGGTCGGATGGGATGGGGTAGAGGTCAGATGGGGTAGAGGTCAGATGGGATGGGGGTAGAGGTCGGATGGGGGTAGAGGTCGGATGGGGGTAGAGGTCGGATGGGGGTAGAGGTCGGATGGGGGTAGAGGTCAGATGGGGTTAGAGGTCGGATGGGGTTAGAGGTCGGATGGGGTTAGAGGTCGGATGGGGTTAGAGGTCAGATGGGGTTAGAGGTCAGATGGGGTTAGAGGTCAGATGGGATGGGGGTAGAGGTCGGATGGGATGGGGGTAGAGGTCGGATGGGATGGGGGTAGAGGTCAGATGGGGTTAGAGGTCAGATGGGGTTAGAGGTCAGATGGGGTTAGAGGTCAGATGGGATGGGGGTAGAGGTCGGATGGGATGGGGGTAGAGGTCGGATGGGATGGGGGTAGAGGTCGGATGGGATGGGGGTAGAGGTCGGATGGGATGGGGGTATAGGTCAGATGGGATGGGGGTATAGGTCAGATGGGATGGGGGTATAGGTCAGATGGGAGTAGAGGATGGGATGGGGGTAGAGGTCGGATGGGATGGGGGTATAGGTCAGATGGGATGGGGGTATAGGTCAGATGGGATGGGGGTAGAGGTCGGCACAAGAGCACTCACAGATACATAACAGAACATGGACACACACACACACACACACACACACACACACACACACACACACACACGAGACTAGGGAAACAGAAACACACATCCTAAAAAGACACAGACATACGGTCCTACCTAGCATGACGAGGGAGGTGACACCCTGTTCGTTGCCGCTGGGGTAGGTGGCGTATTCACAGATGTATTTCCCCTCGTCAGTCATCTTGACGTCCGAGATCTGGATGGAGGGGTTGCTGAGGGAGGGGGGGTCCGTCGTGAAGCTGACCCGCCCCTTCAGGGGCGATGTGGGGTAACTTGCCCCAAAGTTAGGGTGGTACACGGCGATGTTGAGTCGCTCGCCCTCCTTCGGCTCATAGATCCAGGACACCTGCGTAGACGAGTCAAGTTCTTTCATTCAAATATTACACAACCTGTCAAAAAGGGGTCAATAAATAACAGTGACTCTTAATCTTTTCTTTGTGAACATGTATTACTATCTACCAGATGTGTGGACTCGAGTCACAAATATGATGACTTGCAACTCGACTTTAACACCAATGACTCGTGACTTGACCTTGAGCCTTTTGACTCGACCTGACTTGATATCCTCCTCAAGCCCAAATATTAAAAATGATGCTATTAAAAAAGTGTGCAGCGCATCAACTCTTCATTTAACAGATTACAGTTTGAATCGGACAGCAGCCAATCAAATTGTGCCAGCTGAGAAAAAGTTGTGCGTGGCAGTGCAGAGGAACGTCGGCGGGTGAATTCAGATGGAGTCCTTGGAAAGATGATACCCAAAATTATTATTTTCAGATATAAATACTACGCTGTAGTCAACAAAAAACGGATTGCAACTTGCAAAATATGTAGGAAAATATGTTCGACATTTGAAGCTGCACAAAGACCGGTAAGTCGTGGCTAATATAGCCGACATCTATATATAACTTCACTAGTGTATCATGTAGGCTAATGTAACGTTAAATCAATGAGCCTCCACACAGTCAGTCAGTGCGAGAACGTGATCATTGCACCCAAGATTGAGCTACTACTGGCTAGGCAGTTGGTAGCCTAAACCCTGCCTGATGTTACTGCTGTTCCTAAAACCATTGACATACGTTAGCCTACTGTAACCACACACAGAGAGTGTGTGTGTGTGTGTGTGTGTGTGTGTGTGTGTGTGTTAAGGTTGGGCGATTGTGTACAAGCCTACATCGCCCGACTGCGCCCCATATAGATCCTCGATAGTCGACCACTATTGGGGGGGGGTTCTCATGGCTGCCCATGTATTTCCATGGAAATATAACGCTTATTTGGAAAGTAATAAATATATAGATGTTTTTAAAAGCATTCGTGATTTGCGTGAATGTAATATACTAACTTACTCTTGTTAAAAATATGAAATGGTATTACATTTGGTGAAGAGCACATTATGACATGTTTAGGACTCGAAACTCAAATTTTAGGACTTGAGACTTGACTCGGACTTGCCTGTCTTGACTTGAGACTTACTTGTGACTTTGTAAAACAATGACTTGGTCCCACCTCTGCTACCTACACTATGGTAGATATCAGACAATCCAAGTACAGTGCTCGTAAACCTGGATGATCAGGGACAAGTGTTGTTGTTAATGGAAATGGACGTAAATTGTTATGACGGTAAAATCCACGAGTCCAGACATTAGTTCCTGTATGTGTGTCTGATCATTTAGGACTTTCTTCTCATGTTGTAAAAACGTATCCATTTGTCTACATACGAGTTCCTGTCTGACACTGACCTGTGTGAGCTGTATCCCTACAGCGTCTGTGAAGGCACACCTCAGGTTGACCGCCTGGCTGGGGTAGGACATCACTTCTGGTTCCACCTTCACCTGCTGAGACACCGCCCCTGGGAAGAAGAGGAGAGGACGTTAGTGCACCTTTCACCACGGCTTCCTGTTTTCCCCTCCACGTTCTACGTCAGAGGCCATGAAGGAAAGGGGAGTAGGAGAGGAAGCTTGTTGAGACTATTGGGACCAGACCCCAGCCCCAGTCTGCCTGATGAGAGGAAGCTTGTTGAGACTATTGGGACCAGGCCCCAGCCCCAGTCTGCCTGATGAGAGGAAGCTTGTTGAGACTATTGGGACCAGACCCCAGCCCCAGTCTGCCTGATGAGAGGAAGCTTGTTGAGACTATTGGGACCAGACCCCAGCCCCAGTCTGCCTGATGAGAGGAAGCTTGTTGAGACTATTGGGACCAGGCCCCAGCCCCAGTCTGCCTGATGAGAGGAAGCTTGTTGAGACTATTGGGACCAGGCCCCAGCCCCAGTCTGCCTGATGAGAGGAAGCTTGTTGAGACTATTGGGACCAGGCCCCAGCCCAGTCTGCCTGATGAGAGGAAGCTTGTTGAGACTATTGGGACCAGGCCCCAGCCCCAGTCTGCCTGATGAGAGGAAGCTTGTTGAGACTATTGGGACCAGGCCCCAGCCCCAGTCTGCCTGATGAGAGGAAGCTTGTTGGGACTATTGGGACCAGGCCCCAGCCCCAGTCTGCCTGATGAGAGGAAGCTTGTTGGGACTATTGGGACCAGGCCCCAGCCCCAGTCTGCCTGATGAGAGGAAGCTTGTTGGGACTATTGGGACCAGGCCCTAGTCTGTCCAATGACAGATTGTAGTTTTGTGGAATGGTCTGGTACGCCATTAGACTACCTAGAGTAAGCAAGTAGGTCAACGCTCCAGGAGTCTGCTAGAGGGGTGTGTGTGCGCCTCCCCATTCTAGCGATGAGTGGAGGAAACAGGACATGTAGTGAAGAGGAAAAAGGCCAGTCCGCTCCACACCGGTCATAAATCATTTGGATGGATTATGCTTTTCTAGAACCAGCCATTTACTCTGGGCTCACACACACACACACACACGCTGTGTACAGGGATTGGTGTGCGTTTGTGTACATGTTTTTCTACATTTTCAGGACCAAAACGTCCTGACAAGTCACCAGAAGGTGTCTTTCGTGCATGTCTGCGTGAGAATGTAATTAACTGTATGAATGAGTGTGCATCGGTGTGCCTGTCTTGTCTACCTGTTCTACGTAAAGACAAATCATCTGCTGCGACACACCTGTCAATGTTTACCAACATTTCAATCTCTCTCTCTGCGTGTGTGTGTTCCCATATTGTGTAGCCACATGCTTCTTAATATGATGCACACACACACACACACACACCGAAGTGATTGATACGCCGATTAATTTTAGCATCATAACTGGTTCTACTGGTTTGTCCATCCTCCCAGAAACTACGGTGGAAGACTGGAGAAGAAGGTGGGGTGGAAAACACACCATCCCTATAGAGTCACGAGTCAAAGGCCAGGACTGACGGTCTTCTCTGGTGGTGGTTATGAGCAATCCACACAGCCTACCTCTGCTACCATGGTCTTTAAACGGGAAGACACACACACACACACACACACACACACACACACACAGAAGATAGACAGACAGGGAAAGAGAGAAAGAAAGACAGAAAGAGACAGGGAAAGAGAGAAAGAAAGACAGAAAGAGACAGGGAAAGAGAGAAAGAAAGACAGAGAGAGAGACAAAGAGAGAGAAACAAAGAGAGAGAGAGAGAGAGAGAGAGAGACAAAGAGAGAGAGTCAGAGAGAGAGAGACAAAGAGAGAGACAGAGAGAGAGAGACAAAGAGAGAGACAGAGAGAGAGAGAAAGACAGAGAGAAAGACAGAGAGAAAGACAGAGATGGCGTGAGAAAGAAGAGAGCGGGAGAGAGCAAAGAAAACAAGCAAGGCATTTCCTAGAATTACCCACCATCTCTCCCAGCACTGACCCAATGTCAGATTCAAACCACAAAATAACCCTTCTGCAACCACATAACCTCTTTACAACCACCCACCCACCCGGAGACTCTGCTGCCATGACTGAACAGAGCCAGAGGCACTGGTATTCCCCTCATAGTATTAACAGCATTAGGTTGATGAAAGCATGGGGCCAAAGGGAGTTTCCACCATATTCCTTCACAGATAAGGTTCATTTCTTATACTGACAAATCAATGAGGGGGAGTGAGGTGAATGAGTCAGTCCACGGGGTGAAGGGTTCAGAATCTGAGCGTGTTCTAGCTGGATCCTGGTGCCTCTCCAGACCTTGAAGACCTGTGTGTATTGTGTCCTAGTGTAGGGGCCACCTGCTGTGTGATCTAGGTGTTTGGAGTGTTTGTGAGGGATCAGGCAGCAGCCTCACTTCAATCCACCTGCAGCAGATAGACCAACTACAGATTAGCTCTGGGACCTGCTCGGCTCTAGTGAGGGAAGCATGGAGGGCTATTGAAACCCAGGATTGCTCGTCTCCACTGGGGACTATGAATTGAGTCAACCTTGCACGCCACAGGTCATTACACAGACCTGTATTGATAAGCATGCACACAGTACGCCAGCACACACGCACACTCGAGAGACACACACTCGAGAGAGAGACACACACACACACACGCACACGAGACACACACACAGTAATTTTTAATCCCAGGAAGGCAGGCAGGCGGGAAGGCAGGCAGGCAGAAAGCCCAGAGGGACAGGGCTGAGGAAAGCCTGCCTGCTGTCAGTCATAGACAGAGCAATAAGAGGAAAACCAACCCAGTTTAACTCTCTCTAAGCCAAGATGAGAGGAATGGTTTGAGACATTCAACCCCCCAGGGATATAAAATATAACCCACCCCCTGAAATGACTAACCCCTCGGGGGTTGTAGACTATCATTAGAACAGCATGGGTTGACTAGGATATTTATGGTGTGTATGTTTGCATGTATGTACAGGAGGTGACGTGTGTGTGTGTGTGTGTGTGTGTGTGCGCTGTGTCGCTAAGGTAAGGATGCCTTAACTAATATTAAAAACTGCAAAATACAGAGAAGAGTGAAGTGGACAAATTAACATAGAATGAGGAGGGGAGAGGGATTTGGAGGGGAGGATGGAGATGAGAAGATTAAAGGGAGAGAGAGCTAGAGCGAGAAAGAAAGAAGATTGAAGGATAGAGAAAACCGACAGCGAGAGGAGTCTCTAACCAACAAGACCCTGAACATATTCTACCCCCAAGCAATAAGACTGCTAAAATAGTTTGTTAAATATACTGGACCAAAATATAAAAACGCAACATGTAACAATTTCAAAGATTTTACTGAGTAACAGTTCATATTAGGAAATAAGTCAATTAAATTAATGAATTTCACATGACTGGGCAGGAGGGCAACCATGGGTGGGCAAAAGCCCACCCACCTGGGAGCCAGGCCCAACCAATCAGAATGAGTTTTCCCACAAAAGGGCTTTAATACAGACAGAAAAACTCCTCAGTTTCATCAGTTGACTGGGTGGCTGATCTCAGACGATCCTTAGGTGAAGAAGCCGGATGTGGAGGTCCTGGGCTGGCGTGGTTATACGTGGTCTGCAATTATGAGGCCAGTAGGACATACTGCCAAATTTTCCAAAACGACGTTCGAGACAGCTTATGGTAGAGAAATTAACATTCAGTTCTCTAGCAACAGCTCTGGTGGCCATTCCTGCAGTCAGCATACCAATTGTGCGCTCCCTTGAAACATTGGTGGCATTTTAGAGTGGCCTTTTGTCCCTGCACAAGGTGCACCTGTGTAATGCTCATGCTGTTTAATTAGCTTCTTGATATGCCACACCTCTCAGGTGGATCGATTTATCTTGAAAAATGACAAATGCTCAAACAAGAATATAAACAAATTAGGCCACAAAATTTGAGAGAACTAAGCTTTTTGTGCGTATGGAGAAATTCTGAGATATTTTACTTCAGCTCATGAAACATGGGACCAACACTTTACATGTTGCATTTATATTTTTGTTCAATATAGTTAACCAATAGCTACCCAGAGTTACAGCATTGACCTTTTTTTGCATAAACTTTGAACTCCTCACATACGCTGCTGTTGCCGTTTAGTCTATCCTGTTGCCTAGTCACTTTTTCTATTATTATTTGTCTTTTTTCCCTCTCTGCATTGTTAGTAAGCATTTCACTGTTAGTCTACACCTGTTGTTTAACAAGCACGTGACAAATAACATTTGATTTGAGACGGTTGAAGGGTAGAGGAAACAGACAGAGGGGAGACAGTTGAAGGGTAGAGGAAACAGACAAAGGGGAGACGGTTGAAGGGTAGAGGAAACAGACAGAGGGGAGACAGTTGAAGGGTAGAGGAAACAGACAAAGGGGAGACGGTTGAAGGGTAGAGGAAACAGACAGAGGGGAGACGGTTGAAGGGTTGAGGAAACAGACAGAGGGGAGACGGTTGAAGGGTAGAGGAAACAGACAGAGGGGAGACAGTTGAAGGGTAGAGGAAACAGACAGAGGGGAGACGGTTGAAGGGTAGAGGAAACAGACAGAGAGGGGAGACGGTTGAAGGGTTGAGGAAACAGACAAAGGGGAGACGGTTGAAGGGTAGAGGAAACAGACAGAGGGGAGACAGTTGAAGGGTAGAGGAAACAGACAGAGGGGAGACGGTTGAAGGGTAGAGGAAACAGACAGAGGGGAGACGGTTGAAGGGTAGAGGAAACAGACAGAGAGGAGACGGTTGAAGGGTAGAGGAAACAGACAGAGGGGAGACGGTTGAAGGGTAGAGGAAACAGACAGAGGGGAGACGGTTGAAGGGTAGAGGAAACAGACAGAGGGGAGACGGTTGAAGGGTAGAGGAAACAGACAGAGGGGAGACGGTTGAAGGGTAGAGGAAACAGACAGAGGGGAGACGGTTGAAGGGTAGAGGAAACAGACAAAGGGGAGACGGTTGAAGGGTAGAGGAAACAGACAAAGGGGAGACGGTTGAAGGGTAGAGGAAACAGACAGAGGGGAGACGGTTGAAGGGTAGAGGAAACAGACAGAGGGGAGACAGTTGAAGGGTAGAGGAAACAGACAGAGGGGAGACGGTTGAAGGGTAGAGGAAACAGACAGAGGGGAGACGGTTGAAGGGTAGAGGAAACAGACAGAGAGGGGAGACGGTTGAAGGGTAGAGGAAACAGACAGAGGGGAGACGGTTGAAGGGTAGAGGAAACAGACAAAGGGGAGACGGTTGAAGGGTAGAGGAAACAGACAGAGGGGAGACAGTTGAAGGGTAGAGGAAACAGACAGAGAGGGGAGACGGTTGAAGGGTAGAGGAAACAGACAGAGGGGAGACGGTTGAAGGGTAGAGGAAACAGACAGAGGGGAGACGGTTGAACGGTAGAGGAAACAGACAGAGAGGGGAGACGGTTGAAGGGTAGAGGAAACAGACAGAGGGGAGACGGTTGAAGGGTAGAGGAAACAGACAGAGGGGAGACGGTTGAAGGGTAGAGGAAACAGACAGAGGGGAGACGGTTGAAGGGTAGAGGAAACAGACAGAGAGGGGAGACAGTTGAAGGGTAGAGGAAACAGACAGAGGGGAGACAGTTGAAGGGTAGAGGAAACAGACAGAGAGGGGAGACAGTTGAAGGGTAGAGGAAACAGACAGAGGGGAGACGGTTGAAGGGTAGAGGAAACAGACAGAGAGGGGAGACGGTTGAAGGGTAGAGGAAACAGACAGAGAGGGGAGACGGTTGAAGGGTAGAGGAAACAGACAGAGAGGGGAGACAGTTGAAGGGTAGAGGAAACAGACAGAGGGGAGACAGTTGAAGGGTAGAGGAAACAGACAGAGAGGGGAGACGGTTGAAGGGTAGAGGAAACAGACAGAGAGGGGAGACAGTTGAAGGGTAGAGGAAACAGACAGAGGGGAGACAGTTGAAGGGTAGAGGAAACAGACAGAGGGGAGACAGTTGAAGGGTAGAGGAAACAGACAGAGAGGGGAGACAGTTGAAGGGTAGAGGAAACAGACAGAGGGGAGACAGTTGAAGGGTAGAGGAAACAGACAGAGGGGAGACGGTTGAAGGGTAGAGGAAACAGACAGAGAGGGGAGACGGTTGAAGGGTAGAGGAAACAGACAGAGGGGAGACAGTTGAAGGGTAGAGGAAACAGACAGAGGGGAGACGGTTGAAGGGTAGAGGAAACAGACAGAGGGGAGACGGTTGAAGGGTAGAGGAAACAGACAGAGAGGGGAGACGGTTGAAGGGTAGGATGGAGAGGGAGGAGACAAAAGAGAGAGAGAACAGAAGCTGTGTCTGTCAGTGCTGCTCTACTTTACTGTGCTTCAGTTTATCGCCTAAAGGACGGGTGACACACAACACGCCCACCAACACGTACACAGATTTGGCATCTAAAAGTAGCACATCAATGTTCAAGTCAGCATCCTAAGTACTGTCACCAATCATTATGTCTCTCCCTCTCACACACCCTGAGAGCAGTAACACCCCTGCCATATTAACCCCGTCATCTCTGAGCTCTGCCTGACATCTACATATTTCCCACCATGCCTTTGATGAAGGGAAAACGGATGGGAAAGAGGAGAGGCGTGCCGGAGGATGGAAGGATGAGACAGCTAGGAGATGTCAAAGTGATGCAGGATGAGTGGACAGCAAGAGAGCGAGAGAGAGAGGGAGGGAAGGAAGGAGAGAAGGAGAGACAGCAGGGTGAGTGACCGGTGAAGGAAGTGACATGAGGGAGAAATGGAGAGAATAGGGTACAAGCAATGGAGGGGGAGGGAAAGAGTGAGAAACCGAGACAGACCTCGAGAGAAGGGGAAGCAATAAACAAATTTGATGAGCAACATCTGAGAGGAACAGAGAGAAAGAGAAGGAGAGCAGGAGACAGAGGAGATAGACAGTGAAAGTGATAAATAAAGTAGGAGAGATGTTTAGACAGAGGAAAAGTAGAGAATGAGAGCGAGAACAGGAGAGGGAATCGGTGCATGGAGAATGGAATGACAGAAGGAAAGAGGAAAAGGGAGAGAGGGAGGTGTGGAGCAGTAGAGGAGAGCAAAGGTAGACTACACACACACTTGACCTTGAGAGAAAATGAGGACTGTCTCAGAATAGAGGGCAGAGGAACAGTGGGAGTATGACACCCCCCATTTGAACAGCCGTCGCTTTAAAGGGAACATACACCTATTACCCTTTCCCTGCTTACCTCCCTCCCTCCCCGTCGGTCTGCCCGCTTACCTCCCTCCCTCCCCGTCTGTGTGCCCGCTTAGTTCCCCGTCGGTGTGCCCGTCTGTCTGCCCGCTTAGTTCCCCGTCGGTCTGCCCGTCTGTCTGCCCGCTTAGCTCCCCGTCGGTGTGCCCGTCTGTCTGCCCGCTTAGCTCCCCGTCGGTCTGCCCGTCTGTCTGCCCGCTTAGCTCCCCGTCGGTGTGCCCGTCTGTCTGCCCGCTTAGCTCCCCGTCGGTGTGCCCGTCTGTCTGGCCGCTTAGCTCCCCGTCGGTGTGCCCGTCTGTCTACTTAGCTCCCCGTCGGTGTGCCCGTCTGTCTACTTAGCTCCCCGTCGGTGTGCCCGTCTGTCTACTTAGCTCCCCGTCGGTGTGCCCGTCTGTCTGCCCGCTTAGCTCCCCGTCGGTGTGCCCGTCTGTCTGCCCGCTTAGTTCCCCGTCGGTGTGCCCGTCTGTCTACTTAGCTCCCCGTCGGTGTGCCCGTCTGTCTACTTAGCTCCCCGTCGGTGTGCCCGTCTGTCTGCCCGCTTAGCTCCCCGTCGGTGTGCCCGTCTGTCTGCCCGCTTAGCTCCCCGTCGGTGTGCCGTCTGTCTGCCCGCTTAGCTCCCCGTCGGTGTGCCCGTCTGTCTGCCCGCTTAGCTCCCCGTCGGTGTGCCCGTCTGTCTGCCCGCTTAGCTCCCCGTCGGTGTGCCCGTCTGTCTGCCCGCTTAGCTCCCCGTCGGTGTGCCCGTCTGTCTACTTAGCTCCCCGTCGGTGTGCCCGTCTGTCTACTTAGCTCCCCGTCGGTGTGCCCGTCTGTCTACTTAGCTCCCCGTCGGTGTGCCCGTCTGTCTACTTAGCTCCCCGTCGGTGTGCCCGTCTGTCTACTTAGCTCCCCCGTCGGTCTGGCCGTCTGTCTACTTAGCTCCCCGTCGGTGTGCCCGTCTGTCTACTTAGCTCCCCGTCGGTGTGCCCGTCTGTCTACTGAATCAGTGTGTGACTGAGTGAGAGAGTGAGGCTGATGGCTAATGGTTCTCTTGTCCTCTGTCTGATGGTCACTGATGCAGCACAGTCCATCTCCAGCCCCAAAGAGGCCAGTTATTTACAGAGTAACACCACATCCCCAGTATTCACTAGAGCGTTTACTGGCCAAAACAAGCATTCAGCCTACTGTCTAAGACCATGCAGGCTTAACCCTCAAACAGTATTCCCTGCTGTGTGCTCTAGTCTCAAGTCCTGTTCAGTAGGGAGGAAACTGAAAACATTTGGAAATTGAGTGAAGCAGGGAGGTTCAACCTGCATGTGTCCAATAAGAACAAAGAGTTGTTTTCCACTGCTAAACATTGTGTTGCGATGTATCCTACTGAGAATGGCCTTGTACATTAGCCCCTGTGCTACCCTGTTCTCTACAGAGCTCTGTGGTGGCCCATTTGTTCAATCATCCTGGACCTTGATTTATTTGATTACCTACATTAGCTGCTGCACTCCCTCTGGTATTCAACCCAACACATTTAGCCTTTTAGCTCCTCAGTGTGATCCTGTGGGCTGGCCAGTGGTTGGTCTCTGAGGTTGAAGCCAAATAACCTGCATCTGCACATGTACTCTGACTGCCACTGTGTCACTGACATCCGTCCCAGATGGCACCCTAGTCCCGATATAGTGTGTATTTAGAGCCCTGCTGGCCGTGATCAAACATAGTGCACTACATTGGGAACAGGGTATGACATGATGAAAAGTACAACAGTCCTAAAATAGAGTCTGGAAAACAGAGCCATGACAGGAAGAGAGGACAAAGGATGGAGGGCAGAAAGAGGAGTAGAGAGAGATTGTGTAATGAAAGAAAGAGATGGCATCGGGCAGGATAGAGCTTCAAAGTGACAAATTAACACCTGGGGGAAATCTGTATTGAGATCGAGGTGTGTGTGCTTCATAAACAACAGGTGTAGACTAACGGTGAAATGCTTACTTACGGGTCCTTTTCCAACAATGCAGAATTAAAGATGAAATAAAATCATTAAAAAATAAACAGTGGCGAGGAATATATACACAGTGAATAAACAGTACAGAGTGGATGTGCAGGAGTACGAGGTAATTGAGGTAGACATGTACATATAAGTAGGAGGTAAAGTGGCTAGGAAACAGGGTAGATAATACACAGCAGCAACAGCGTATGTGGTGAGTGTGAAAGTGTGTGTGTGTGTGTGTGTGTGTGTGTGTGTGGGTGTGTGTGTGTGTGTGTTCCTCCTGTCTGTTTGCATACCAAAGCTTGTTTGCTTACATGCTTTATATTAGAATTTGTTCTGTAGGGAGTATGTTAATATTTACGCACAAAAGTCAAGTTTGTTCCTTAATTACACACAAAAAAAACGAGTTCATTTAAATAGTTAAAGGCATACTAACTGAAAGTAAAACTAGGCAGTGACCCTACCTGTACTCTCAGGTCACTGACGCGTACTGTATATGACTGAGTGTGAGAACTACTACAGCAGGATCTGACAGAGGCCTCCAGTCCCTTTACTACAGGGACCCCAGCAGGATCTGACAGGAGCTTCCAGTCCCTTTACTACAGGGACCCAGCAGGATCTGACAGAGGCCTCCAGTCCCTTTACTACAGGGACCCCAGCAGGATCTGACAGAGGCCTCCAGTCCCTTTACTACAGGGACCCAGCAGGATCTGACAGGGGCCTCCAGTCCCTTTACTACAGGGACCCAGCAGGATCTGACAGGGGCCTCCAGTCCCTTTACTACAGGGACCCAGCAGGATCTGACAGGGGCCTCCAGTCCCTTTACTACAGGGACCCAGCAGGATCTGACAGGGGCCTCCAGTCCCTTTACTACAGGGACCCAGCAGGATCTGACAGGGGCCTCCAGTCCCTTTACTACAGGGACCCAGCAGGATCTGACAGGGGCCTCCAGTCCCTTTACTACAGGGACCCAGCAGGATCTGACAGGGGCCTCCAGTCCCTTTACTACAGGGACCCAGCAGGATCTGACAGGGGCCTCCAGTCCCTTTACTACAGGGACCCAGCAGGATCTGACAGGGGCCTCCAGTCCCTTTACTACAGGGACCCAGCAGGATCTGACAGGGGCCTCCAGTCCCTTTACTACAGGGACCCAGCAGGATCTGACAGGGGCCTCCAGTCCCTTTACTACAGGGACCCAGCAGGATCTGACAGACTAAATGTATTACATGCTGTATCTCAGTGGATTTCAACCCTTCCCCTCTCTCGTTCCTCCCTCGCTCTCTTCCCCCCCCCTCTCGTTCCTCCCTCGCTCTCTTCCACCCCCTCTCTCGTTCCTCCCTCGCTCTCTTCCCCCCTCTCTCGTTCCTCCCTCGCTCTCTTCCCCCCCTCTCGTTCCTCCCTCGCTCTCTTCCCCCTCTCTTGTACCTCCCTCGCTCTCTTCCCCCCTCTCTCGTTCCTCCCTCGCTCTCTTCCCCCCCTCTCTCGTTCCTCCCTCGCTCTCTTCCCCCCCTCTCTCGTTCCTCCCTCGCTCTCTTCCCCCCCTCTCTCGTTCCTCCCTCGCTCTCTTTCCCCCCCTCTCGTTCCTCCCTCGCTCTCTTTCCCCCCCTCTCGTTCCTCCCTCGCTCTCTTCCCCCCCCTCTCTCGTTCCTCCCTCGCTCTCTTCCCCCCCTCTCTCGTTCCTCCCGCGCTCTCTTCCCCCCCTCTCTCATTCCTCCCTCGCTCTCTTCCCCCCCTTCTCTCTTTCCTCCCTCGCTCTCTTCCCCCCCTCTCTCGTTCCTCCCTCGCTCTCTTCCCCCCCTTCTCTCTTTCCTCCCTCGCTCTCTTCCCCCCCTCTCTCGTTCCTCCCTCGCTCTCTTCCCCCCCTCTCTCGTTCCTCCCTCGCTGTCTCTCCCCCCCTCTCTCGTTCCTCCCTCGCTCTCTTTCCCCCTCCCCCCCCCTTCTCACCAGGTATGCACATACCAGAGAACAGGTCAATTCTGGTCCAGTGAGTTTGTGTGGATCGAGTGATCATTATAGGAGTAGTCTTTGAATAAGGCTCCACCCCAAATGGCACCCTATTCCCTAAATACAGTAGGGTATTTCTCACTCCACCTCATTCCAACCAATACCTCCCCAGGAAGATCCATAGGACATGCATCATATGACAGAGTGCAGCCATACAGTAGCTACATTTATTTGCAACAGTAGTGTACTAAATGTCCAGCGTAGCGTAGTCTCCTAACAAGGGGTATACCTACTAACATACAGTACTCAACTTTGACATGGTTTTCTGTACAGTACATACTACATCATTTAAGAGGCACAGGCAAAGCAAAAGCCCAGTACTCAACTAAACAAAAAACAAGTGGGCGCACACACACACGGCAGGGCCCAGGCAGGCACTCGTCTCTACAGGCTGAATTATTCATTTCCTGGTGAAAAAGAGCACAGCGCTCTCCTCTTCTCATACCTCCATTATTGATAAAGAGAAACATTTACACTGGGGAGGGGGGGGCGCAAGAAAGAGCGAGCGAGCAATATAAAGAAAGAGGACGGGTTTGTGACTCCAGAGAGACTACAGGATGGAAATGTGGTTGTGTTGTGGGCTTTTGTCTGGTTGTTGGTCTGTTCCTGGATGTTTACAGAGAACAGAGGAGCCACTGCTCTCCTCAGCCAAATATACTGCTGCTCCTGCATGACTCAGTCTCTCTGCTGTTATACTGCTACAGTCTCTACGGATGCGTGGGCCCGGGTCAAACATAGTGCACTATAAAGGGAATAGGGTGGCATTTGGGGCACAGCCTACTGCTACAGTACAGCCCACCTCTCCTCTGGGACAGTCTGGCCATGACAGCTTTGTTATTTCCCCACTTTATTTCAGTCCAGGTCCTGTCACGTTTTATCCTTCTAGCTTTGGTCTATCCTTGTTCATCTGGTTCTGGCCTAGTCTTCTCACTCCACCTCATTCCAACCAATACCTCCCCAGGAAGATCCTAGCTAACACAAACCAGACCTCAATGTCAGGAGAAACTTCAGGATCAGTTCCTCAAAAACTTCCCTGATCTCCCTTCTTAATTTTAGCCTTGTCTGACACCTCTTTAGCGAGTCTAGCAGGCTGCCAGCTTCAGCAGAAAAATACAGGTTCCCCAATATCTCCCTCACCCGATCTGTCTGTCTGCCATTATCTCACCTCAGCCCCAGAATAGAGTTACCATCAATGATACAGGTCTAGGATCACAGGGAGTGATAGGTGATCAGGTAGACACACTGCACCAGACAGGTATGTCTCCAAAAGGTTTTTAAGTTATGGACATAAATAAATATACACAATTGCAACTTTATCGAGTGCAGGCCTTTTGTACTACTCAAAACTGTCTGCATTCTATGTGTGTGTGTGTGTGTGTGTGTGAGAGAGAGAGAGACTCCATCACTCCTGTGCAGTGTAACAATGTGCCTATAATAAAGGGGATATTTTTGGTTACAGTAGGTGTGAGCTTCTGATTCATCTGCTGTATAAAATCACTCCTGGGGTTTAGTGAGAGAGATTCCAAGACAACACCTCAGTTTACACCTCGTCAACCACACAAACACAGCTGTGTTGCTGCACTCCCTCGCTGCCATCACTTCCATTCAACTTGAATTCACCTTGGGCTGTTTCCCCAGCTGCTTTGTCAAAGCTTACAAACCATCATGGCTTGTAAGAGTCCGTCCCCCAATCAAAGAGACCAATCCAATTTCTGATACTTTTAGAGGATTAAAATAGTGTACGTTAGAGGTAGGGCAATTTTGGTCCTGGAAGACAACCCTGGTCCTGGAAGACAACCCTGGTCCTGGAAGACAACCCTGGTCCTGGAAGACAACCCTGGTCCTGGAAGCTATAGGCTCTTCATGTTTTTGATTTAACTGACCTGGAAGACCAGGTGTCTTATGCAATCACTGAACTAATCAATTAGCTCAGTTGGTCAGGGCTGCGTTCAGCATACAAAAACATAAGGTTCTATTGAACTGAAACGGTGCGGTACTGACCAACCGGTTAAACAGGGAGGAGTTGAGTTTAAAATGCACCGCTGCCCTTTAAATACGTCAGTCATTACTTCAAGCGACGAGCCGGTACACCTTCCGAACGGAGAAAACTTGTCAGAGTCCGTATAAGAACGTTTTGGGAAAATGTGTCGTTCAGTAGAAACCGTTCCACAACATAGAAAATGTTCACGCTAACTAAACACACCCCCGGTGTGGTGCCTAGTTGGAACAAAATCCTGCAGAACACAAGGAACAGGGTTACCTACCCCTGGTGTATGTGGTATGGAGAGCGCATCAAACCAATGCCTGACCATATGTCTGGCTAACAGAATGCTGACTGAGGGACAGGGTAGTGAACGCTTAGTCAGATATCAGCTGATTGTCTACATCAGAACAGCGGAGGACGACTCTGGCCTAAATTACAAAGCTAGCCCGTTGGAATGAATCCCTGCTGACAAGCAAGGGAGGAGAGAGAAGAGAAGGAGAGAACGAGAGACACAGAGACGAGAGAACGAGAGACACAGACAATGTGAGACACACCAAGAGGCTGAGAGAGTGAGAGACAGAAAGGGGTAGAAAGAGTCTTTGTGAAGGAAGTAACAGAACAGTTCCATTGTCCTGCTGTTCCTCTCAGGTCTGTTAGGACCAATAGATGGATGGGTTTCCTCCAGCCATTGTTCCCATTCTGAATAGGTGGCAGGCTATATGAAACCCAGCGCTCTAACACACACCTCCCATAGGCTCTCACCTCACTGGAGGTAAAGTGATTAGAAGAGAGGGATGGGATAAGAGAGAGAACACAGCCTTCCTTCCTGTGTGATCATGAACTGGATTTAAATTAGAGGTCGACCGATTATGATTTTTCAGCGCCGATACCGATTATTGGCGGACCCAAAAAAAAGCCGATGCATCGGCAGATTATTATTATTTATTTTTTATAATGACAATTACAACAATACTGAATGAACACTTATTTTAACTTAATATAATACATCAATAAAATCAATTTAGCCTCAAATAAATAATGAAACATGTTCAATTTGGTTTAAATAATGCAAAACAAAGTGTTGGAGAAGAAAGTAAAAGTGCAATATGTGCCATGTAAGAAAGCTAATGTTTAAGTTCCTTGCTCAGAACATGAGAACATATGAAAGCTGGTGGTTCCTTTTAACATGAGTCTTCAATATTCCCAGGTAAGAAGTTTTAGGTTGTAGTTATTATATTATTATAGGAATTATAGGACTACTACTCTCTATACTATTTGTATTTCATATACCTTTGACTATTGGATGTTCTTATAGGCACTTTAGTATTGCCAGTGTAACAGTATAGCTTCCGTCCCTCTCCTCGCTCCTACCTGGGCTCAAACCAGGAACACATCGACAACAGCCACCCTCGAAGCAGCGTTACCCATGCAGAGGAAGGGAAAAAACTACTCCAAGTCTCAGAGCGAGTGACGTTTGAAACGCTATTAGCGTGCACCCGGCTAACTAGCTAGCCATTTCACATCGGTTACACCAGCCTAATCTTGGGAGTTGATAGGCTTGAAGGGGTGGGTGTAATTTGTGGAACGTTCCAACAGGAATCTGTTCCAAAAAACGTAAAGTAAAAGGTTGCCAACCAACAACGCATACAAAGTAGCAACGCATACAAACCTAGCTAACTAGCTGCCAAATAGGCATCAACTCACCACGTAGCTTATTCTTAATGTTTGTCCATAGGCAACCAGACATGTGAGGACAGACATTTTTCAGAATAAACGTGATGAGTGAAAAACGCAATGAAATAGACCACTCCCTACCCGGTATCTTATTCTGCCGCTATACAACTTTGTATGCGTTGTTTTTTGGAAACCTTGTTATTTACCAAGTTTTTGGAATAGATTCCTGTTGGAACGTTCCACAAATTATACCCACCCAGGTTGAAGTCATAAACAGCGCAATGCTTGAAGCACAGCGAAGGGCTGTTTGAATGAATGCTTACGAGCCTGCTGCTGCCTACCACCGCTCAGTCAGACTGCTCTATCAAATCATAGACTTAATTATAATATAATAAACACACAGAAATACGAGCCTCGGGTCATTAATATGGTCGAATCTGGAAACTATCATCTCGAAAACAAAAGTTTTTTTCTTTCAGTGACATACGGAACAGTCCGTATTTTATCTAACGGGTGACTAAATCTAAATATTCCTGTTAGGCATTGATGTTTATGGTTAGGTACATTGGTGCAACGACAGTACTTTTTTCGCAAATGCGCTTGTTAAATCAACACCCGTTTGTCGAAGTAGGCTGTGATTCAATGAAAATTAACAGGCACCGCATCGATCATATGCAATGCAGGACACGTTAGATAAACTAGTAATATCATCAACCATGTGTAGTTAACTAGTGATTATGTTAAGATTGATAGTTTTTTATAAGTCTAATGCTAGCTAGTAACTACCTTTGCTTCTTGCTGCCCTCGCGTTACAGGTAGTCAGCCTGTTAATCCTTGTGGAGTGCGATGTAAGGCAGGTGGTTAGAGCGTTGGACTGGTAACCGAAGGTTGCAAAAACTAATCCCCCCTGAACAAGGCAGTTAACCCCCGTTTCTAGGCCGTCATTGTAAATAAGAATGTGTTCTTAATCTGACTTGCCTAGTTAAATAAAAGGTGTGTAACAAAATAAATAATAATACTAGTAAAAAATTATAATAAAAATAAAATAAATGTAAAAAAAAAAAATACATATATATATAAAAAAATTAAATTCTAGAAAAAAAAAAAAATCTGCAAATCGGTGGCCAAAAATACCGATTGTTATGAAAACTTGAAATCGGCCCTAATTAAATCGGCCATTCCGATTAATCGGTCAACCTCTAATTTAAATAGAAGCTTTAGTTTATATTGTAAGAGAGAATGGTGTGAACCAACCAACAGCACGGTCCTATAGTGCTTTCAATCAAACACCTCTACAGCACATATAGGGAGTTGGTATATTACCTACATCACCATGGTGACTGGTGCTGTGAACACCGTGTCCATCGTGAGCTGGCGGGTTTAAACAGTGTTATTAGTAAAGTGGTCCAAACGTTATTACATCACTGAGGGTTTATTAAAGCAACAATCATTGAGTGGACATTTACCTGCCTCTCTTTGGGCTTTGCACACTGATCTAAGGCAATGGCAGCTCTCTGAAGATCACACACGAACAATAGTGCACACAATTACACACACCATCAGGCAGGAACAGTCTCCCATCTACCAGTCATTACAGTTGGGAAGGGCTGCCTTTGTTGACTGTCTATTCTGTTAAGATAGAGTGATGGATAGAGAGATGGAGGAGGGGAGAGATAGGCCATGGTCCCTAAATAGACCCTCTCTCATGGCCCTCCAAGTCCCAGTCATGCTCTGATGCCCTACTACAACAGGGGCCATAATCAGACTGTAATCAGTAACACAGACAGAGAGACAGACAATTGAGGCTGTATTCTGTTGTAGCCTAATTTGACTCCACATTTCACTGCTTGACATTTCTGTTCAAAAGGGAAAAGATTTTCACCGTTTTCCCCCAAACCGTTATCACAACGTGTTCTAATTTTGTTCACTAGTATCAAAGTTCACAGTTCTGATTTGGGCCAGAGGACTTCTTTAAGAAAAGATTTTGTAAATCACACACACGAAGCTATAGCATACAGAGTCCAGTAGAATGGGTGGGTTAGTTCACACACGAAGCTATAGCATACAGAGTCCAGTAGAATGGGTGGGTTAGTTCACACACGAAGCTATAGCATACAGAGTCCAGTAGAATGGGTGGGTTAGTTCACACACGAAGCTATAGCATACAGAGTCCAGTAGAATGGGTGGGTTAGTTCACACACGAAGCTATAGCATACAGAGTCCAGTAGAATGGGTGGGTTAGTTCACACACGAAGCTATAGCATACGGAGTCCAGTAGAATGGGTGGGTTAGTTCACACACGAAGCTATAGCATACAGAGTCCAGTAGAATGGGTGGGTTAGTTCACACACGAAGCTATAGCATACGGAGTCCAGTAGAATGGGTGGGTTAGTTCACACACGAAGCTATAGCATACAGAGTCCAGTAGAATGGGTGGGTTAGTTCACACAAGAAGCTATAGCATACAGAGTCCAGTAGAATGGGTGGGTTAGTTCACACACGAAGCTATAGCATACAGAGTCCAGTAGAATGGGTGGGTTAGTTCACACAAGAAGCTATAGCATACAGAGTCCAGTAGAATGGGTGGGTTAGTTCACACACGAAGCTATAGCATACAGAGTCCAGTAGAATGGGTGGGTTAGTTCCCATCCAGTGGACTACATTCCTTACTAAGAAACACACTGGTGTTTTAGGAGAATTTCCTGTTTCTGTGTGACGGTCAAATTAAAACAAAGTGCAGCTGCGAAAACTGAAACCTGCCCAAAACAAACGTCAACATCAAACCAAGACTGTCGGTCGTGAAGGTGAAAGTTAACGTCTTACTGTATTTGTGTGGGTAAAAATGAACCACTGGTCTTTTAGGGGAATTTCCTGTTTCAGCGTGAAGGTCAAATTCCAACTGCAGAAACTGAAACCTGCCCAAAACGTCACCATCAAACCAAAACTGTCAGCCGTGAAAGTGAATGTCTTACTCCGTAAACATTGTACTCTGTATTTGTGTTGGTAAAAATAAAGCACAGTAACAGGCTGAGTCAACATGGAAACTAACCATGTCTTCTAGTGTGAGAACTCTGTTATGACTGACAGTTTAATAGATCTTCCTCCCGTCTCCAGGTGTGGGATATTGGGAATCAAAGGCCACCTGGGCTGCTACCTACCTGAGGACAGAGCTGCTGTGCGGTGACACACACACCAAGTGCCACATCAAACGCTAGCTGGCTAATCACACACACTAGCTAATGAGTCAGATCCTCAAAGGAGAGCCAGGAAATGACTGATCCTTCCTTTGAATGTCCATCAGCCCAGGCAGGAATATTCAGATGAACAGCAGCTCTACAGAGAGAGGGAGAGGTTGAAGGTCATAGGAAACCTGGAACCAGCTTGTCTTGTGAAATCTGATCTAATAGTACGAGGGAAAAGTGCTGTTCCATATCTCTGTTCTCCACAAGAGCAAAGTAGCAGACACACAGGAAGGGTAGAAGCTTCATCTCTGCATCCTTTAAATGAGACTGCTTGTTGCGGATTTGAGTGACGGTTAAATCCGAGCTCCTGTGATATTCCGGAGCCGTCGTGCCCGCCTGGCGTTCCAGGGAGCAGCGTTGATTAGGAGCAGATCTGCCACGCTGATCCCAGATTTCCACCCCAGATCAGATCAGAGCCCCAACCATCAGCATAGAGGGAGGAGGTCAGAGGAACTAATTACACACGTGGCAGCTAGTCTCTCTCACACACACACACACACACACACACACACACACACACACACACCTTAGCCCGGGCAATGCCCCCAGTGCGCCGGACATCATAATGACGCGACCCCCCTCTTCCTTTTCAGAGAGCAATACACATAACCTTCAATGAGTTTCTCAGGTACTGTAAGGAACCAATACACACTCTACACACTCTACACACTTACAGCTGACTACACTTAACGTGATGACATGTCTATCAATGTCTAGTACAGGCCAATACAAGCCCCTCAATACTACAGTATAGTCAACAGCAGTCAATACTACAGTATAGTCAACACCAGTCAATACTACAGTATAGTCTACAGCAGTCAATACTACAGTATAGTCTACAGCAGTCAATACTACAGTATAGTCAACAGCAGTCAATACTACAGTATAGCCAACAGCAGTCAATACTACAGTATAGCCAACAGCAGTCAATACTACAGTATAGTCAACAGCAGTCAATACTACAGTATAGTCAACAGCAGTCAATACTACAGTATAGTCAACAGCAGTCAATACTACAGTATAGTCAACAGCAGTCAATACTACAGTATAGTCAACAGCAGTCAATACTACAGTATAGTCAACAGCAGTCAATACTACAGTATAGTCAACAGCAGTCAATACTACAGTATAGTCAACAGCAGTCAATACTACAGTATAGTCAACAGCAGTCAATACTACAGTATAGCCAACAGCAGTCAATACTACAGTATAGCCAACAGCAGTCAATACTACAGTATAGCCAACAGCAGTCAATACTACAGTATAGTCAACAGCAGTCAATACTACAGTATAGTCAACAGCAGTCAATACTACAGTATAGTCAACAGCAGTCAATACTACAGTATAGTCAACAGCAGTCAATACTACAGTATAGTCAACAGCAGTCAATACTACAGTATAGTCAACAGCAGTCAATACTACAGTATAGTCAACAGCAGTCAATACTACAGTATAGTCAACAGCAGTCAATACTACAGTATAGTCAACAGCAGTCAATACTACAGTATAGTCAACAGCAGTCAATACTACAGTATAGTCAACAGCAGTCAATACTACAGTATAGTCAACAGCAGTCATTGGCTTTATGTGACCGGCAGTCAATCCTCCAGCATCCTGCTCCATTCAGTCAGACTGGACATAGACTGGCCCCTTGTTCAGATCACAACCCAGTTGTGCTTCAACCTAGCCAACAGAATTAGAGGGGAATGAGAGACAGTGAGAGAAATAGATGGAGACAGAGAGAGATGCTCCAGAGTTGAGCAACAGCTGCTGAGCATCACATCTGTTCAGAGCAGAGTCATCAGCAAACAGACTGGAACAGACCCCACGGAGCACTGCCATAGGGAGAGAGGGATGATGAGAGAGAGATGGAGAGGAGGGAAATAGCATAGATGGAGATAAAGCCACAGCAACAACCAGCTACTCTGAAATAGAACAGGAATCTAGAAGCACATGTTCTCTTCCTGCCACTGCCTTCCTCAGCCCTTCACATCCCCCTTCCTTCCTTCCTTCCTTCCTTCCTTCCTTCCTTCCTTCCTTCACATCCCCCTTCCTCCATCCCTCGCTTCCTCAGCCCTTCACATCCCCCTTCCTTCCTTCCTCCATCCCTCGCATCCCCTTTCCTTCCTCCATCCCTCGCTTCCTCAGCCCCTCACATCCCCCTTCCTTCCTCCATCCCTCGCTTCCTCAGCACCTCACATCCCCTTTCCTTCCTCCATCCCTCGCTTCCTCAGCCCTTCCTTCCTCCATCCCTCGCTTCCTCAGCCCCTCACATCCCCCTTCCTTCCTCCATCCCTCGCTTCCTCAGCACCTCACATCCCCTTTCCTTCCTCCATCCCTCGCTTCCTCAGCCCTTCCTTCCTCCATCCCTCGCTTCCTCAGCCCCTCACGTCCCCCTTCCTTCCTCCATCCCTCGCATCCCCTTTCCTTCCTTCATCCCTCGCTTCCTCAGCCCCTCACGTCCCCCTTCCTTCCTCCATCCCTCGCATCCCCTTTCCTTCCTCCATCCCTCGCATCCCCTTTCCTTCCTTCATCCCTCGCTTCCTCAGCCCCTCACATCCCCCTTCCTTCCTCCATCCCTCGCATCCCCTTTCCTTCCTCCATCCCTCGCTTTCTCATGTGAGGCTGACAGAACAGAGGCCTGTGAGTGTGGAGATGAAAGGCTGGGGGTGGGGTGTGTGTGTGTTTGTGTGTGTTCTCATGAATGAATGACCCCTAGTTGAAAATCCCACAAACTGCCCTGTCCTCGACACAATGGCTAAAAACATAGACCACGGGGCAGGAGGTCACACTGTGTTAGAGAAGGGGAAAATCTATAGTTACATATCAGGATATTCATTTTGATGTTATATCGTATTGACGGCAGTTGGCTGCACCAAGACGGCAGTATTTGTATAACTTGTTCACCATCTTGTTAAATAGGGCACCAAATTGTTTTCAACACTTTTCATTTCTGGGTGGCAGGTAGCCTGGTGGTTAGAGTGTTGGACTAGTAACCAGCAGGTAGCCTGGTGGTTAGAGCGTTGGACTAGTAACCAGCAGGTAGCCTGGTGGTTAGAGCGTTGGACTAGTAACCAGCAGGTAGCCTGGTGGTTAGAGCGTTGGACTAGTAACCAGCAGGTAGCCTGGTGGTTAGAGCGTTGGACTAGTAACCAGCAGGTAGCCTGGTGGTTAGTGCGTTGGACTAGTAACCAGCAGGTAGCCTGGTGGTTAGAGCGTTGGGCTAGCAACCAGCAGGTAGCCTGGTGGTTAGAGTGTTGGACTAGTAACCAGCAGGTAGCCTGGTGGTTAGCGCGTTGGACTAGTAACCAGCAGGTAGCCTGGTGGTTAGAGTGTTGGACTAGTAACCAGCAGGTAGCCTGGTGGTTAGAGTGTTGGACTAGTAACCAGCAGGTAGCCTGGTGGTTAGAGTGTTGGACTAGTAACCAGCAGGTAGCCTGGTGGTTAGAGCGTTGGACTAGTAACCAGCAGGTAGCCTGGTGGTTAGAGCGTTGGACTAGTAACCAGCAGGTAGCCTGGTGGTTAGAGCGTTGGACTAGTAACCAGCAGGTAGCCTGGTGGTTAGAGCGTTGGACTAGTAACCAGCAGGTAGCCTGGTGGTTAGAGCGTTGGGCTAGTAACCAGCAGGTAGCCTGGTGGTTAGAGCGTTGGACGAGTAACCAGCAGGTAGCCTGGTGGTTAGAGCGTTGGACGAGTAACCAGCAGGTAGCCTGGTGGTTAGAGTGTTGGACTAGTAACCAGCAGGTAGCCTGGTGGTTAGAGCGTTGGACTAGTAACCAGCAGGTAGCCTGGTGGTTAGAGCGTTGGACTAGTAACCAGCAGGTAGCCTGGTGGTTAGAGCGTTGGACTAGTAACCAGCAGGTAGCCTGGTGGTTAGCGCGTTGGACTAGTAACCAGCAGGTAGCCTGGTGGTTAGAGCGTTGGACTAGTAACCAGCAGGTAGCCTGGTGGTTAGAGCGTTGGACTAGTAACCAGCAGGTAGCCTAGTGGTTAGAGCGTTGGACTAGTAACCAGCAGGTAGCCTAGTGGTTAGAGCGTTGGACTAGTAACCAGCAGGTAGCCTAGTGGTTAGAGCGTTGGACTAGTAACCAGCAGGTAGCCTAGTGGTTAGAGCGTTGGACTAGTAACCAGCAGGTAGCCTAGTGGTTTGAGCGTTGGACTAGTAACCAGCAGGTAGCCTAGTGGTTAGAGCATTGGACTAGTAACCGAAAGGTTGCAAGATCGAATCCCCGAGCTGACAAGGTATAAATCTGTCATTCTGTCCCTGAACAAGGCAGTTAACCCACTGTTCCTAGGCCATCATTGAAAATAAGAATTTGTTCTTAACTGACTTGCCTGGTTAAATAAAGGTAAAATTAAAAAAAATGTATTTCCATGACTGATCCAAATTCCTTTTCTCATGGCTCTCTCTTGTACCTCTGCAGCAGACATATGGTGAGCAATATGTTTGGAACATTGAATCGGCACCAAAGTATCGTGATAATATCTTATCGTGAGGTCCCTGCTAATTCCCAGCCATACTGTGTGTGTCCTTACTGTCCCCCAGCTCATGGGTGGTATTACCAAGTGAACCCCACTACACTTCTAACAAACGTGTCTAATCTCCTCTTAGTGCAGGTAAAACTCATGGCCTCATCCCAGCTCCAGCAACAATACTGGGTGTACTGAGCTATAGTGGCCATTCCACCTGGAGGAACAGAACACACAGCATTAGGAGAGGAACTCACTGTCCAGTCATGACTGCATGCCAAATGGCACCCTATTCTCTTTTGGCAGCAAAGGGAGAGAGCAGGTAGTTTATGTTTCTCTCTCTCCATGGTCCCTGAGCAGAGCACAGAGCAGACTTTGTTGACATCTCTCCATGGTCCCTGAGCAGAGCAGAGCAGACTTTATGTTGATATCTCTCCATGGTCCCTGAGCAGAGCACAGAGCAGACTTTGTTGACATCTCTCCATGGTCCCTGAGCACAGCACAGAGCAGACTATGTTGATATCTCTCCATGGTCCCTGAGCAGAGCAGAGCAGACTTTATGTTGACATCTCTCCATGGTCCCTGAGCACAGCACAGAGCAGACTTTGTTGATATCTCTCCATGGTCCCTGAGCACAGCACAGAGCAGACTTTGTTGATATCTCTCCATGGTCCCTGAGCACAGCACAGAGCAGACTTTATGTTCTATAGTGGGGTAAACAATTGCACTCCTTTGAGCTCTTCAGCTCTCCTCCTCCCCTCTTATCTCTCTCCCTCTTCTCATCCCCCGCCACAAATAACAATCTACCCCACACAGCAGGCACTTCCAAATATTTACTCAGTTCTGTTCTGAATACAAAGGCCATTCTCCCACTGCCTCAGATGTCCCTAACACACACTTTTCTGGAGACACACACTTCTACAGCATACCACACACACACACGCACACACACACACACACACACCTCTTGTACCTGCTCTCCACTAGTGATGGGGGGGGAATCGATGCGGTTACCTATCGGAATATAATTTGACGATATCGTTTTGACAATATCTTAATATTATTTTTGCGCTAGTTGTCTGTACCTGCACCAAATCTCCAGTATTTTTCCTCCATAGCTTGTTCTCCATCTTCTTTTTAAATAGGAAGACAATTTGTTTTCAGCACCTTTATTTCCATGACTGATCAACACTTGTTTTCTCATGGCTCTCTCTTGTCCCTCTGCAGCAGACATATGGTGAGCATTATGTTTGGAACATAAAAAAAAAAGAATAATCAAATACATAATCATACTATCGAATTGCAATACATATAGAATCGTGAGAATCGCAATACAGTGTATCGACACGTAAGTATGGTGATAATATCGTATTGTGAGGTCGCTGGCAATTCCCAGGCCTACACTCCACACACACACACACACACACACACACACACACACACACACACACACACACACACACACACACGTTAGAATTCCTGTGTCTCTAGACTCTCTCCAGCTGATCACCTCCGACTACTCTACCGCTCTGTTACCGCTCTCTAACGAGGACTGCAGGTACAGTACGCCCCCTTGGCTTGTGTGTGTGTGTGTGTGTTGCTCGCTCTCCCACACAGACACTTCTAATTCCTTAGTGTTCACACCTTTGTCCTCCATCTTTTCCTGTGCAGTTTGTGCCCTCCCTTTGTCTCTCTCATCATCATCCATCTTCACCTCTCTCTCCCTCTCTCTCTTTTGCCCCTCTTCAGTCGCTCTCCCTCTGCCCCTCTTCCCTCACCTCCCATCTCTTTTCCTTTCCTCGTTCACACTCCCTGTCACACCCCCCCTCCCTCTCTGACAGTCTCTGTGGTTCCACAGGCTGCACCTGTGTCTCATTACCGCCGCTGACGGTGTTGAAACGAGTTCCCTTTCTCCTCTTCCCTATTCCTCTTTCCTCTCGTCTCTCGTCTCCCCCTTTAGCTACTGCCAAGGCACATTTATCTCTGTGTGCTGAACAATGATCTACTTCTCGCTTTCCCCATCCCTCACTTTCTCCCTCTCCTGTCCGTTCAGCCATGGTAGACTGAGTTCAGATGGTTTCCTAGGTGGCCTGGCCTGGTGGTCGGGTTAGCTAGGTGGCCTGGCCTGGTGGTCGGGTTAGCTAGGTGGCCTGGCCTGGTGGTCGGGTTAGCTAGGTGGCCTGATGGTCGGGTTAGCTAGGTGGCCTGGTTAGCTAGGTGGCCTGGTGGCCGGGTTAGCTAGGTGGCCTGGTGGCCGGGTTAGCTAGGTGGCCTGGTGGCCGGGTTAGCTAGGTGGCCGGGTTAGCTAGGTGGCCTGGTGGTCGGGTTAGCTAGGTGGCCTGGTGGTCGGGTTAGCTAGGTGGCCTGGTGGCCTGGTTAGCTAGGTGGCCTGGTTAGCTAGGTGGCCTGGTGGTCGGGTTAGCTAGGTGGCCTGGTGGCCGGGTGGCCGGGTTAGCTAGGTGGCCTGGTGGTCGGGTTAGCTAGGTGGCCTGGTTAGCTAGGTGGCCTGGTGGCCTGGTTAGCTAGGTGGCCTGGTTAGCTAGGTGGCCTGGTGGTCGGGTTAGCTAGGTGGCCTGGTGGCCGGGTTAGCTAGGTGGCCTGGTGGCCGGGTTAGCTAGGTGGCCGGGTTAGCTAGGTGGCCTGGTGGCCGGGTTAGCTAGGTGGCCTGGTGGCCGGGTTAGCTAGGTGGCCTGGTGGCCGGGTTAGCTAGGTGGCCTGGTGGCCGGGTTAGCTAGGTGGCCTGGTTAGCTAGGTGGCCTGGTTAGCTAGGTGGCCTGGTTAGCTAGGTGGCCTGGTGGCCGGGTTAGCTAGGTGGCCTGGTGGCCGGGTTAGCTAGGTGGCCTGGTGGCCGGGTTAGCTAGGTGGCCTGGTGGCCGGGTTAGCTAGGTGGCCTGGTGGCCGGGTTAGCTAGGTGGCCTGGTGGCCGGGTTAGCTAGGTGGCCTGGTGGCCGGGTTAGCTAGGTGGCCTGGTGGCCGGGTTAGCTAGGTGGCCTGGTGGCCGGGTTAGCTAGGTGGCCTGGTGGTCGGGTTAGCTAGGTGGCCTGGTGGTCGGGTTAGCTAGGTGGCCTGGTGGTCGGGTTAGCTAGGTGGCCTGGTGGCCTGGTTAGCTAGGTGGCCTGGTTAGCTAGGTGGCCTGGTTAGCTAGGTGGCCTGGTTAGCTAGGTGGCCTGGTGGTCGGGTTAGCTAGGTGGCCTGGTGGTCGGGTTAGCTAGGTGGCCTGGTGGTCGGGTTAGCTAGGTGGCCTGGTTAGCTAGGTGGCCTGGTTAGCTAGGTGGCCTGGTTAGCTAGGTGGCCTGGTGGTCGGGTTAGCTAGGTGGCCTGGTTAGCTAGGTGGCCTGGTTAGCTAGGTGGCCTGGTTAGCTAGGTGGCCTGGTGGTCGGGTTAGCTAGGTGGCCTGGTGGTCGGGTTAGCTAGGTGGCCTGGTGGCCTGGTTAGCTAGGTGGCCTGGTTAGCTAGGTGGCCGGGTTAGCTAGGTGGCCTGGTGGCCGGGTTAGCTAGGTGGCCGGGTTAGCTAGGTGGCCTGGTGGCCGGGTTAGCTAGGTGGCCTGGTGGCCGGGTTAGCTAGGTGGCCTGGTGGCCGGGTTAGCTAGGTGGCCTGGTGGTCGGGTTAGCTAGGTGGCCTGGTGGCCGGGTTAGCTAGGTGGCCTGGTGGCCGGGTTAGCTAGGTGGCCTGGTGGCCGGGTTAGCTAGGTGGCCTGGTGGTCGGGTTAGCTAGGTGGCCTGGTTAGCTAGGTGGCCTGGTGGTCGGGTTAGCTAGGTGGCCTGGTTAGCTAGGTGGCCTGGTGGTCGGGTTAGCTAGGTGGCCTGGTGGCCGGGTTAGCTAGGTGGCCTGGTGGCCGGGTTAGCTAGGTGGCCTGGTGGCCGGGTTAGCTAGGTGGCCTGGTGGCCGGGTTAGCTAGGTGGCCTGGTGGCCGGGTTAGCTAGGTGGCCTGGTGGCCGGGTTAGCTAGGTGGCCTGGTGGTCGGGTTAGCTAGGTGGCCTGGTGGTCGGGTTAGCTAGGTGGCCTGGTGGCCTGGTTAGCTAGGTGGCCTGGTTAGCTAGGTGGCCTGGTTAGCTAGGTGGCCTGGTTAGCTAGGTGGCCTGGTTAGCTAGGTGGCCTGGTGGTCGGGTTAGCTAGGTGGCCTGGTGGTCGGGTTAGCTAGGTGGCCTGGTGGCCTGGTTAGCTAGGTGGCCTGGTTAGCTAGGTGGCCGGGTTAGCTAGGTGGCTTGGTGGCCGGGTTAGCTAGGTGGCCTGGTGGCCGGGTTAGCTAGGTGGCCGGGTTAGCTAGGTGGCCTGGTGGCCGGGTTAGCTAGGTGGCCTGGTGGTCGGGTTAGCTAGGTGGCCTGGTGGTCGGGTTAGCTAGGTGGCCTGGTTAGCTAGGTGGCCTGGTTAGCTAGGTGGCCTGGTTAGCTAGGTGGCCTGGTTAGCTAGGTGGCCTGGTGGCCTGGTTAGCTAGGTGGCCTGGTGGCCTGGTTAGCTAGGTGGCCTGGTGGCCTGGTTAGCTAGGTGGCCGGGTTAGCTAGGTGGCCTGGTGGCCGGGTTAGCTAGGTGGCCTGGTGGCCGGGTTAGCTAGGTGGCCGGGTTAGCTAGGTGGCCTGGTGGCCGGGTTAGCTAGGTGGCCTGGTGGTCGGGTTAGCTAGGTGGCCTGGTGGTCGGGTTAGCTAGGTGGCCTGGTTAGCTAGGTGGCCTGGTTAGCTAGGTGGCCTGGTTAGCTAGGTGGCCTGGTTAGCTAGGTGGCCTGGTGGCCTGGTTAGCTAGGTGGCCTGGTGGTCGGGTTAGCTAGGTGGCCTGGTTAGCTAGGTGGCCTGGTGGTCGGGTTAGCTAGGTGGTCTGATGGTTGGGTGCCTGGAGGAGGATGGAGGCCAAGCCTCTCCATCTTTCAACATCTCCTGGTCTGATGGTGCATTCAGCTTCAATCTCCTCTATCCATACATCTAGAATATTCAATCATACAACAGGCCTTGTTGCTCCTCTCCCAGCCTGATTCAGATGGGGTGGTACGGACAACAGAGAAAGCGCAGTACATACTGATATCTAGAGAATGGTAGATGTATCATTGTATGGGGGTTTGTTAACTCCAGCTACATGGTAGAACAATACCATCCCCTTCCTCAAACTACGACTCACATAATGTTATGTATTCTCAGTGTAAATTAAGAACACCTGCTCTTTCCATGACATAGACTGACCAGGTGAAAGCTATGATGTCACCTGTTAAATCCACTTCAATTCAGTGTAGATGAATGGGAGGAGACAAGTTCTAGAAGGATTTTAAAGCCTTGAGACATGGATCGTGTATGTTTATTTATTTTACCAGGTAAGTTGACTGAGAACACATTCTCATTTACAGCAACAACCTGGGGAATAGTTTCAGGGGATAGGAGGGGGATGAATGAGCCAATTGTAAGCTAGGGATGATTAGGTGGCCGTGATGGTATGAGGGCCAGATTGGGAATTTAGCCAGGACACCGGGGTTAACACCCCTACTCTTACAATAAGTGCAATGGGATCTTTAATGACCTCAGAGAGTTAGGACACCTGTTTAACATCCCATCCAGAAGACAGCACCCTACACAGGGCAGTGCACTGGGGCATTGGGATCATTTTTTTAGACCAAAGGAAAGACTGCCTCCTACTGGCCCTCCAACACCACTTCCAGCAGCATCTGGTCTCCCATCCAGGGACTGACCAGGACCAACCCTGCTTAGCTTCAGAAGCAAGCCAGCAATGGGATGCAGGGTGGTATGCTGCTGGCGAGCTCCGTTTCAGAGCCACTCAGAGGGAGAGATTTGAGGACAAAAGATTTAAGTGCCTTTGAACGGGGTAAGGTAGTAAGTTCCAGGCACACCGCTTTGAGTGTCAAGAACTGCAAGGTTGCTGGGTTTTTCACTCAGTGTCTATCAAGAAAGGTCCACCACCCAAATGACATCCAGCCAACTTGGCACAACTGTGGGAAGCATCGGAGTCAACATGGTCCTTCTTCCCTGTGGAACGCTCCGACAAATTGAGGCTGTTCTGAGGTCAAAAGGGGGTGCACCTCAATATTAAGAAGTTAGTTGTTCCTAATGTTTTGTACCCTCAGTGTACAGCCGTTTAGCACAGAGGGTGGTCATCTCACGTTCACAAACACCACTAACTCTGATTACACCAAAGTTACAGTCCTTATGAACAACTGACTATTACAACACTGGGACATACAAACAAGCTGAGCAGTGTTAGTTCACCTTCCCACGCTGTGAATATTAATTTGTTCTCATTACGTCGCTAAGCTGCGGTTGTCAAATTGAACACTGCATAATTCAACAAGGGGACGAGACATGTACAGAAGAGGGGAGAGGAGCGGTGGTTGGGAATACACGTTCCACTATAGAAGTGTGAATCTAAGTCTCATTACTATACTTCAGTCTCTAGAATGAGCTCCAACTCTAGATCTCTGCCTTGTAAAGGCCAGTTCATACTCTAGTTACAACATTTGGCACTTTGGCAGTAGTATAAAATCAGCTTTAGTCCTAAGAGAGGACTTGAGAAAGTGTCAATCTTAGAATACTGAAACGGAACTGAACTAATTCATTGATGACATTGACAGAACACTAAAACGACTCAACGAACGCAGGAAGCCATTAGCCAAGTCATTAGTCATGTTTAGATTGACAGAACTGTTCAGCGTCTGTTCACATCCTGCCAGCCACCAAACCCCCTCCATATATACCTTCATTCATCCATCCATCCATCACTCCCTGTGCATGTAAATAAATATAGGCAGAGTGGGAAACGGAGAGAGAGAGAGAGAGAGAGAGAGACAGAAAGTAGGCCAGAAATGGAGAGAAATAAGAGAACAAGAGGGGAAGACAGAAAGCGAGAGGAAAGAAGAGTTGAGCTGGGAACAGGAAGGAAGAAGACAGTGGTTTTGAGGGTAGAGATGGAGTCAGCTAGAAGGAATGAGGGGGGAGAGATGGCAAGGAAGAGAGGGAGCGAGGGAGGGAGCGTGGAAGGGACCTGACTGGTGCAGGGAAGAAAGCCAAAGGATTGAGGAAAAGGGAGGACGGCAGAGAGGAGGGTTATAGCTAGGGAAGACATCAATAATCTATGGCGGATAAAGCTATTCCGTGTTGAACGGAGGAGAGAAAGAACGAGAAAACGAGAGCGAGAATGAGAGAGATGCAAAAGTTGGTAGGTGGGGCCTTGGGGACATCTATTTAAAAGAAGAGAAATTAAAAGACGCTTGTGTTCGTTTAGAGAGGAGGGCACCCCCCCCCCAACACTCCCTAGGCAATGTCTATTTAAATGTGGGTTTAAAAATCGGAGAGTGTTACAGCTCTAATCACGGCTGGCTGGCGTCACAGCACATTCCCTCTCTCGCTCTACCTTTCTCCAACGCCCAAAGCCCTCCCCCGTCGCTCAGCATGAACACGCACTCAAACTGAACACAAACGCACACACCAAGCCCCCCTAGAAGGGCTATTGCACGACAGAGCTGAATTCATGAATCACTGATAGACAAATCAGCTGCGAGCGAGTGAATGGAGGGAGGAGGAGTGAGAAAGGAGAGAGAGGATTGTTTCCTTTAAAGACTAAAAGTGAAGCCGATATCAGGAAATTGCCCCTAGCTGCCTACAAGGCCAGAACACCTGGCTCTGCCTGGCTCTGCATGCACACACACACACACACACGTGTACGGAACAGCCCGTAAGTAGCTAAGAAAGCCAGTCGACAAGCATGAAGGAGATACACAACACCAACACACATGAACCAAAGTACTGCTACCACCAACTAGCCACTTTCTACACCTGGTCCTCCAACTTCCATTCCCAACTTCTGCCATCATCCAGAAGGCGAGGTCGGTACAGGTGCATCAAAGCTGGGACTGAAAAACAGCTTCTATCTCAAGGCCATCAGACTGTTAAACAGGCATCACTAACACTGAGTGGCTGCTGCCTACATACAGACTTGAAATCATTGGACACCTTAATAAATGGATCACTAGTCACTTTAATAATGTTTACATATCTTGCATTACTCATCTCATATGTATATAGTGTATTCTATACTATCTACTGCATCTTATTCTATACTGCTCTGACATTGCTTGTCCATATATTTATATATTCTTAAATCCATTCCTTTACTTAGATTTGTGTGTATTCGGTATTTTTTGTGAAATTCTTAGATATTACTTGTTAGATATTGCTGCACTGTCAGAACTAGAAGCACAAGCATTTCGCTACACTCGCAATAACATCTGCTAACCACATTTATGTGACCAATAACATTTTATTTGAGAGAGAGGCTGACTATTGTTTGGAGCTCCACCTTTCCTCAGGGGAGCTGGGTAGTCAGACAGATCTGTCCATTCACACAGACTGGACAGGAAGGGGGGGAGCTGGGTAGTCAGACAGATCTGTCCATTCACACAGACTGGACAGGAAGGGGGAAGCTGGGTAGTCAGACAGATCTGTCCATTCACACAGACTGGACAGGAAGGGGGGGGGAGCTGGGTAGTCAGACAGATCTGTCCATTCACACAGACTGGACAGGAAGGGGGGGGAGCTGGGTAGTCAGACAGATCTGTCCATTCACACAGACTGGACAGGAAGGGGGGAAGCTGGGTAGTCAGACAGATCTGTCCATTCACACAGACTGGACAGGAAGGGGGGGGGAGCTGGGTAGTCAGACAGATCTGTCCATTCACACAGACTGGACAGGAAGGGGGGGGAGCTGGGTAGTCAGACAGATCTGTCCATTCACACAGACTGGACAGGAAGGGGGAGCAGGGGGGGGGGGGGGGGGGATGAGATGGCAAGGTAGACGGGGGGCTCCAAGGTACAGGCTGCTCTGTGATGCTCTAGTGGCCCTGGGGGAGGGAAGGATAAGGAAGGGGAAACCGGGAAAGTTAGGGGAGGGGAGGATAAGGAAGGGGAAACCGGGAAAGTTAGGGGAGGATAAGGAAGGGGAAACCGGGAAAGTTAGGGGAGGATAAGGAAGGGGAAACCGGGAAAGTTAGGGGAGGGAAGGATAAGGAAGGGGAAACCGGGAAAGTTAGGGGAGGGAAGGATAAGGAAGGGGAAACCGGGAAAGTTAGGGGAGGGAAGGATAAGGAAGGGGAAACCGGGAAAGTTAGGGAAGGATAAGGAAGGGGAAACCGGGAAAGTTAGGGGAGGATAAGGAAGGGGAAACCGGGAAAGTTAGGGGAGGGAAGGATAAGGAAGGGGAAACCAGGAAAGTTAGGGGAGGGAAGGATAAGGAAGGGGAAACCAGGAAAGTTAGGGGAGGGAAGGATAAGGAAGGGGAAACCGGGAAAGTTAGGGGAGGGAAGGATAAGGAAGGGGAAACCGGGAAAGTTAGGGGAGGGAAGGATAAGGAAGGGGAAACCAGGAAAGTTAGGGGAGGGAAGGATAAGGAAGGGGAACCCAGGAAAGTTAGGGGAGGGAAGGATAAGGAAGGGGAACCCAGGAAAGTTAGGGGAGGGAAGGATAAGGAAGGGGAAACCAGGAAAGTTAGGGGAGGGAAGGATAAGGAAGGGGAACCCAGGAAAGTTAGGGGAGGGAAGGATAAGGAAGGGGAACCCAGGAAAGTTAGGGGAGGGAAGGATAAGGAAGGGGAAACCAGGAAAGTTAGGGGAGGGAAGGGAGGAACTGGGGACTCCACTAGGAACACAATGACAGGCCTGTTTCAATAACAGTAGTATATAATTTACCCACCAATGCCTGGCTGGCCCACAGTACAACAGTAACTTGATATGAATAGAAGTAACTCACATCAAGGCAAGGCATGGTGCCGTTCTTCCTCAATTCCCCAAATCCAACCTGCTGTAGAACCCAAGCATGGTACATTTAGTGGAAGTGACCTGGCTAGACTTCACATCTGTGTATTGTGCTCTATAGTCCTTGTAACAGCAGTGTCCTGAGAGTGTGATAGGAGTTCTCAGAGGATTGAGTGTGGCCACAGCATCTCTGTGGGACAGGTTAGTCCTGATAAAACCATACCTCTCCCTGGCACAACCTCTCTCCCTGGCACAACCTCTCTCCCTGGCACAACCTCTCTCCCTGGCACAACCTCTCTCCCTGGCACAACCTCTCTCCCTGGCACAACCTCTCTCCCTCGCACAACCTCTCTCCCTGGCACAACCTCTCTCCCTGGCACAACCTCTCTCCCTGGCACAACCTCTCTCCCTGGCACAACCTCTCTCCCTGGCACAACCTCTCTCCCTGGCACAACCTCTCTCCCTGGCACAACCTCTCTCCCTGGCACAACCTCTCTCCCTGGCACAACCTCTCTCCCTGGCACAACCTCTCTCCCTCGCACAACCTCTCTCCCTGGCACAACCTCTCTCCCTCGCACAACCTCTCTCCCTCAGCAATCTGATTCAGCCCACCATTGAGCCTGAGGTTCTGTGAAAAAAAAGAGCGTGTGTGTGTGTGTGTGTGTGTGTGTGTGTGTGTGTGTGTGTTGGAGGGATAGCCGAGTGCCATTCTGCAGCCAGGGTGAGGAAGGGAGGAGGGAGAGGGCTTGAGATTATTGTTGGGAAACGTTGTTGTACTGTCGCAGCAACTTAACCTTCAAAAACTGCCTTCTGGGACAGGAGCGGGGGAGGGAGGGAGGGAGGGAGGGAGGGAGGGAGGGAGGGAGGAAGGAGAAAAAGGAACATTGTTAGGAGGCAGAGAGAGACTGCAACATAGAGGCAGCAATACACCATGTTGATAGGAAAGGTACCATTACAAAACAGTGAGGGAAAAGAAGCAATAAAGAGAGTAGTTTGTATTGGCAGGCTTAAAGAGAAACTTCAACGTTAATGTAGGTGAAACAGAGGGAATAGGACAGAGGGGGAGAGAGGGAGATGAAGGAGAGAGAAAGAGCAGAGAAAGAAGGGAACCAAAGACATTCAAATTACAGCAGGAGAAACGAGGGATGAGGGGAAGGAGGGACGGAAGGAGAGGGGGACACAGACTATAAGACAGGCTGAACAGACGGATCAATTACGAGGACCAAATTACAGAGAGGAGGAAGTTAAGAAGCTACTCAGAGGAAATCAACAGACAGAGAGAGAGAAGGGAAGATAGCGAGACATGGAGAAGGAGGAAGGAAGATGAGGAGGGGTGGAGAGTGTAAGACATGGAGAAAGAAGCAGAGAGAAAGAGAGAGGGGGTGGGATAGAGCTACAGGAGGTAGATTGGATTCATTAGTTAGAGGGCTGGCAGAGAGCAGAGGGATAAAGGAATAGGACTGAGTCAGAGACCCCACTGTGGCTGTGTAAGAAGGATGGGATCAGCTATAGTGTGTGTGTGTGTGGGGGGGGCTCATTCAACACAAAATTCTATTTAGATGAAGTGCCAAGACTATCTGTAGTAAACAAACACTTTGGCACACCCTGTTGACAAAACCCAGTGAGAGGAAAAGGCCAACCTGTCACTCCAGTCTCCTCCTATTCTGCTTTCTACCAGTCCTGGTGGCTGCAATGAATCTCAATGGTGATCATTGAGATAGGCTAGTCTTCTGTAGAAATTCTGTAGACATTCAAGCTGAAAAAGGTCATCATGAGGTTTGCTTTGGGTGGCAGTTGGATAACTACACTATAATTGACAGAGGTTACAATCTCAAAATGGCACCTTCTTCCCTATATAGAGCACACTTGACTAGGACCCATAGGGCTCTGGTTAAAATGAGTGCACTATATATGGAGCCATTTGGGATGCACCCAGAACAAGCCAAACAGAGTTGGTAAGGTTGATAGCTCTGGGCATCAGTGTTGTGACTAATCAGAAATGCAGTCTGCCGGCGGCCATCTTCCCTTTAATGTTTCTGAGATTCAGAAGAACATGGGGAAATAGAAGACAACACACTGTGTAATATCGGTTTTATCTTGAACAATTTAAACACGACTGAATGTTCTGTTCCAGCTCCACTCTTATCTCTGATAAAATGTCCCACACTAAATAAACTCCCTGCCTAAATGTCTTCCCTGCCTGTAGCCCAGTAATATGGTATGTCCTCTCCCTGCTCTAAATAACTACTTCCCACAAATCTAAAAGCATTGGATTGGTGGAGGCATAGGCTAGTGGGAGTTTACACCATATTTCTTATACCAGTGATTTCCATTTCGAATCAGGGAAGTGAAGTGAACAAGTGTACACTTTGGGAAGAAGGAAAGAACTGGGAGATTAAATTCTTCACCATCAACAGCCCATAGTAACATGTGATGATGTGGTTGGGTCTTAGGCGTGTCACCCTAAACAAGGTCCTGTCACAACTCAGTAAATATCCTCCCTCAGCCCTGTCTCTGTCTGTCCAGACAGGCTGGGAAGTGTGAATTTGACACAACCTTCTCAAAGTGAGCTGTACGGAGATGCAGAGAAAAGGCAACTGGTGGTGTAGAAGTGGAAGAGACAGGTTGTGACGTCACGGATAACATACAACACATTACGAAAAAACAGAAAGATGTGAAAAAAAGTGGGAGAGAATGGGGGGGCAAGAGAGGTGGTAACTGTCAAACTGACTTGGACACACAGAGAGAGAAAGAGAGATAGTGGTTTGACAGAGCCGTCAGTGCGAAACCTAAATGTTTTCAATAACACATAAGGACACTGCATCCTTCCCTGATCGATACAAGATCAATAACACAAACCACACTCTCCATTTAGACACATTAAGGTGACTGCTAATGACAACGGAAACATGTGTGTGTTCGTAGCTAGGACAATGTCAAGGGCCTCTGTGCTCAGTGCCATACAGATCTGCTGAGCGCACCACAGAGGATTTTACAGATGGAGAGAGATGGGAGAGACAAGAGAGAAAAGTGTGAGGAGAAAGACAGAAGATGTTAAAGAGAGAAAGGTTAGACATAATTGGCCCAACTCCATCAGTGATAGCTAGATCTGTCACTGTTAAAGTGTCAGAGAGAGGGATGATGCTAAACTACAAATGAGCAGATCCTCCCTCCCTCTCTCTCCTCCAAATCCCCTTATCCCTGTGCCAAGTTGCCACTGTGAGGAATTTAAAAGTATGTCATCTCCACTCTGCTCCCCCACTAACGCTGCCCCCTTCATTCCAACTGTACCCACCCCTCTCAGCCCCCTTAACCAGCAGCCTAGTCCTAGCGCCTTGGTTTGTGTCCAGTGGTGTAAAGTACTTAAGAAAAGATACTTGAAAGAACTACTTTAGTAGGTTTTTGGGGTATCTGTACTTTATTTATATTTTTAACTACTTTTACTTCACTACATTCCTTAAGGAAAATATTGTACTTATTACTCAATACATTTTCCCTGACACCCAAAAGTACTCGTTACATTTTGAATGCTTAGCAGGACAGGAAAATAGTCCAATTCACGCACTTATCACCTGAACATCCCTGGTCATCCCTACTGCCTCTGATCTGGCATACTCACTAAATACATGCTTCATGTTGAAATTATTTCTACTTTTGATACTTAAAACCCAAATACTTTTAGACTTTTACTCAAGTAGGACTTTACTGGGCGACTTTCACTTTTGTCATTTTCTATTAAAGGCATCTTTACTTTCACTCAAATATGACAATTGGGTACTTGACCACTGTTTGGGTCACAGTTTCATTGGGCACAGCAGGAGTCTTGATAAGTGGTACTGTGAAAGCGTTGCTGCAGTGTCATGCCATGTCCCATTCAGGGGCTGCTCCTAGACTCAGTCTCTCTCGATGGGGGTGTGACCACTGTAGCTGGGTGTCATCTGAGGCTGTGTCAAAGAGAATCTCCTACTCCCAACATGACCAGCTAAACACGGATTCTCTAAGGTACTGTGTTGAGTGTAGAGGCAGGCAGGGAGACAGAAACTGGTGTGTGTGCAAATGTGTTTCTGTGACGAAGACATTTTTGATAGAGGGATGGATGATAAGGAGCACTATCGGCATTTCCACTGATTCATACCATATCCAGCCTTGATAACATCTACAGACGGGTTTGTGTGTTTTGCTCTAGTTGGAATCCAACCTGACCCCAGTGACCTCAGCAGAACTATGATTTTGTAAACCCTTCCACTCCCATTCATCTTAATGGCATTTGGCATTCTTTAAAGGGGGGGGGGGGGGGGATTTCTACTTCTCCCTTTGATTGGATGGGATGGCCTCCAATCTGGCAACCCTGCCAGGTAAAACAAACACTCCCAATGGAGGATCTCTGTAGCAGAGGGGGGGGGGGGGGGGGGGGGGATGTCGTTTTTTGGGGGGCTGAGTCATTCATTCATGATCCATCAGTTATTTAACACCCTCTGAAAGATGCTTTGAAAGGATGTGTCAGTTTAATTAATATGTAGAGATAAATGAGGCTATTCTCAGACGACTGTGGTAGACAGGGAGGAACACCACCACATCCTGAAGAAACCACCCGGCAAAAAAGACATCTTGGTCGACCGAGAGCAGTCACACACACAGTCAAAAGTTTTAGAACACCTACTCAAAATGTTCTCTTTATTTTACTATTTTCTAATAATAAAGACATCAAAACTATGAAATAACACATAGAATCATGTAGTAACCAAAAAAGGGTTAAACAAACCAAAATGTATTTTATGTATTTGAGATTCTTCAAAATAGCCACCCTTTGCCTTGATGACAGCTTTGCAAACTCTTGGCATTCTCGCAACCAGATTCATGAGGTAGTCCCATTTTTCAACAGGACAATGACCCAACACACTTGTGTTAGGTCCAGGCTGTGTAAGGGCTATTTTACCAAGAAGAAGAGTGATGGAGTGCTGTATCAGATGACCTGGCCTCCACAATCACCCGACCTCAACCAAATTGAGATGGTTTGGGATGAGTCGGACCGCAGAGTGAAGGAAAAGCAGCCAAAAAGTACTCAGCATACGTGGGAACTCCTTCAAGACTGTTGGCGAAGCATTCCAGATGAAGCTGGTTGAGAGAATGCCAAGAGTGTGCAAAGCTGTCATCTAGGAAAAGGGTGGCTATTTAAAGAATCTCAAATATAAAATATATTTTGATTTGTTTAACACTTTTTTGGTTACTACATGATTCCATGGGTTATTTCATAGTGTTGATGTCTTCACTATTATTCTACAATGTAGAAAACATTAAAAATAAATAAAAACCCTTGAATGAGTAGGTGTTCTAAAACTGTTGACGAGAGAGAGAGAGAGAGAGAGGAGAGAAAGAGAGAGAGACCCTTTCATTCTAAAATGGTTTAAATACATTTTTAAAAATCCTTAATCTACACACAATACCCCATAATGAAAGAGAGAAAACAGGTTTAGAAATGTTTGCAAATCTATTAAAAATAAAACAGAAATACTTTATTTACATAAGTATTCAGACCCTTTAATGGAACAGTTTCATTTAACTTATAATAGTCTTCATATCGCAAAATCAATGTGATGTGGTTCATCAAAATGATATTTAAATGAAAATGGTACAAATCTAAAAGTAACTATTGGCAAGATGTAAAAATTGCCAAAATAAACCAACAAATAAAAACATTGCAGCCTGCAGGTAGAAAATATATATCCTAAAAATCACAGGCTACTTATGGCCTGTCTGCAAGGAACTAGAAACACTGCATCAACTATTAACTTGGCCCAGCCTTCACTCTGGACAGACACAGCTGTAGACTATTTTCACACGGGGTAAAAAGTAATCAGGTAGGCCTATTTTATGACGTTTCCACCAGAGCAGAGCATGACATTTTTTCCCCCTTTCATGCTGAGTGGTTAACAAAAAAGGGAGAGAGCTGGAAAGATTGTTCAAATAGGCTACATTGAGAAACCATTGTCATGCCACTTACATATCTGTTTAATCTAACCCTGGAATGTAATGAAATTCCAAAGATCTGGAAATCAGCATTTGTCCTGCCACTTTTAAAAGGGGGAGATCCAACTCTTTTAAATAATTATAGGCCAATCTCAAAGCTGTCACCCCTGGTGAAAATACTTGAAACCCTTGTGAGTGAACAGCTAAAAGAGTTTTTATTTAATCAATGTACCAATCGGGTTTCAGGAAGAAGCACAGCACAATTACAGCAGCCATGAAGGTTTTAAATGATATCACTGAAGCTCTTGACAAAAAACAGCATTGTGTCTCACTTTTTATTTATCTCTCTAAGGCTTTTGATACAGTTGATCATGCTATACTAAGGCAGAGATTGTCGAGTGTAGGTCTTTCAGAGCATGCAGTTGCATGGTTTGTTAACTATCTGTCTGATAGAACTCAGTGCACTCAATTTGATGGACTTAGGTCTGTTAAATTGTCTGTCATAAATGGTGTGCCCCAAGGCTCTGTACTTGGTCCTCTTATTCACTATTTATATAAATAATTTAGACAAAAATGTCCAAAATGCACAACTTCATTTTTATGCTGATGATACTGTTATTTACTGCTGTGCTTCATCTCTTACAAAAGCTTTCCAGAACTTGCAAACTGTTTTTAATACTGTTCAACATACCTTGTCTCAATTGAAGCTTATCCTCAATACTGACAAAACTAAACTACTGGTGTTTTCTAAAGCAAAAAAATAGACCTCTGAACCTTTCACCAATTACTACCTGTCAGGGCAAGGAGATTGAGGTTGTAACCTCATATAAATATCTTGGAATTTTGATTGATGATGGCCTCTCTTTTAAAATGCATATTCAACAACTTACAAAAAAATTGAAGCTGAAATTAGGATTTTATTTTAGGAATAAGGCTTGTTTTTCTTTTGAAGCCAGAAGGAGGCTAGTATCAGCTACATTTATGCCTTTACTAGACTATGGGGATATTTTATATATGAATGCTTCCGCTCAGTGTTTGAGATCAATTGACACCCTTTACCATGGCACTCTGAGATTTATTTTAAACTGCAAAACCCTTACGCACCACTGCACTTTGTATACCAGGGTTGGCTGGCCTTCTCTAGTCACTCGTAGGCTCAGTCACTGGTATACTTTTATTTACAAAGCCATTTTGGGTTTACTACCTTTTTATTTGGGCATTTTTATTGTTCAGAAATGTGGTGGGTACTCTCTTCGTTCGCGGGACTTTATCCTGCTAACTGTTCCAAATGTCCGAACTGAATTTGGTAAAAGGGCTTTTATGTACTCTGCGCCATCGTCTTGGAATGCCTTACAAAATACTTTTAAACTGGAAGAACTTGTCCCGATTGGTATTTTTAAATCACTGATGAATGATCTTGAGACTGATTCCCTGACATGTCAATGTTTTTAATGAGCTGTTTTTGATTTTGTTATATTCTTTGTTAATTCTATGGTTTTTACTAGATTAATTGTAGTTTTTCATGTTGTTTGTCTGTAATTTTCGTAATGACTTGGCGCTGCCTATCTTGGCCAGGACGCTCTTGAAAAAGAGATTTTAAATCTCAATGAGCCCTTCCTGGTTAAATAAAAGGTTAAATTTAAAAATTAAATTAAATTTAAAAAAATTCTCAAATGGATGTAAAAACAGACTTTGTTTACTTGCCGTTTGAGGCGAAGAAGATATTTCTTTGAGAAGCTACAGTGATGGTGAGTTAAGAGAGAAATAGTAGTGTATCAGATCCTAAAATGGGCACATTTATAGGCCTACATCTGCATGCAGGCAGGTAGCCTAGGCCTAGTTCTATGCACAATCAGGTGCGTGTCCTTACTCAACATTGACAGGAGCGCTCCAAACAAAAGACAATGAATAAATTGACAACTCATAAATGGAATGAAATAAACCAAAACTTTCTCACAAGTGTAGCCTAGGTTGTGCGCTCTACAAACAATGTGTCCACTCCTCCGATGACAAGACTGTAGTAATAATAATATATATTGAATGCATTACCAGAAATTACCATAACCAAACAGACATTGTGGATGAGAAATGATGGGAATGAATGGTAAATGTACTACTGGTGACAGTGGTGTGCCATCCCCGCAGCGGACTAGTCCACCGAGACGGGCGTGAATCAGACAGCTGTCTCGTGTGCCATATATATATATATATTTTTTTTTACATATGTGCCACTGCTTGTCGAAAAAAGAAATCTTGGTTGACCAACAGCCTATTTACCAAACAATCAACTAAATGTCAGTCAGCCCTACACAGCATAGCCTCAGGTTACACACCCTCATTATTACTAGCTAGTGGTGTGTCGACTACTATCGCTCCTGCTTCCCTGTCCAAAAGCAAAACTCATAGTTCAGTGACACAAGAAGTGCTGCTGATCGACCAAACTCTCCCTCTCTCTCTATACATCCTCGCTCCCCTTCACTCTCTCTCTCTCTATACATCCTCTCTCCCCTTCACTCTCTCTCTCTATACATCCTCTCTCCCCTTCACTCTCTCTCTATACATCCTCTCTCCCCTTCACTCTCTCTCTATACATCCTCTCTCCCCTTCACTCTCTCTCTATACATCCTCTCTCCCCTTCACTCTCTCTCTATACATCCTCTCTCCCCTTCACTCTCTCTCTATACATCCTCTCTCCCCTTCACTCTCTCTCTATACATCCTCTCTCCCCTTCACTCCCTCTCTCTCTCTCTATACATCCTCTCTCCCCTTCACTCTCTCTCTCTCTCTCTATACATCCTCTCTCCCCTTCACTCTCTCTCTCTCTCTATACATCCTCTCTCCCCTTCACTCTCTCTATACATCCTCTCTCCCCTTCACTCTCTCTATACATCCTCTCTCCCCTTCACTCTCTCTATACATCCTCTCTCCCCTTCACTCTCTCTCTATACATCCTCTCTCCCCTTCACTCTCTCTCTATACATCCTCTCTCCCCTTCACTCTCTCTCTATACATCCTCTCTCCCCTTCACTCTCTCTATACATCCTCTCTCCCCTTCACTCTCTCTCTATACATCCTCTCTCCCCTTCACTCTCTCTCTCTATACATCCTCTCTCCCCTTCACTCTCTCTCTCTATACATCCTCTCTCCCCTTCACTCTCTCTCTCTATACATCCTCTCTCCCCTTCACTCTCTCTCTCTATACATCCTCTCTCCCCTTCACTCTCTCTCTCTATACATCCTCTCTCCCCTTCACTCTCTCTCTCTATACATCCTCTCTCCCCTTCACTCTCTCTCTATACATCCTCTCTCCCCTTCACTCTCTCTATACATCCTCTCTCCCCTTCACTCTCTCTCTCTATACATCCTCTCTCCCCTTCACCTCTCTCTCTATACATCCTCTCTCCCCTTCACTCTCTCTCTATACATCCTCTCTCCCCTTCACTCTCTCTCTATACATCCTCTCTCCCCTTCACTCTCTCTCTATACATCCTCTCTCCCCTTCACTCTCTCTCTATACATCCTCTCTCCCCTTCACTCTCTCTATACATCCTCTCTCCCCTTCACTCTCTCTATACATCCTCTCTCCCCTTCACTCTCTCTATACATCCTCTCTCCCCTTCACTCTCTCTCTATACATCCTCTCTCCCCTTCACTCTCTCTATACATCCTCTCTCCCCTTCACTCTCTCTCTATACATCCTCTCTCCCCTTCACTCTCTCTATACATCCTCTCTCCCCTTCACTCTCTCTATACATCCTCTCTCCCCTTCACTCTCTCTCTATACATCCTCTCTCCCCTTCACTCTCTCTCTCTATACATCCTCTCTCCCTATACATCCTCTCTCCCTAGAACTATCCATCTTGTCTAATGATGTTTTAAATCAACAACAACCTAGTCTGGCCTTTGATTTAAAGGAAATATGTATAGACAGAGAAAATAACTGTCTCTCCACATACATTGATTATAGACACACGCATCACTAAGCTCTATGGCTTGACTTACTGTAGTAGGTCTTTTCATTCTATGTGGAATGTAGTTCATTGACGAACTGTTATAAACTGCCATAAAATGAGGATTGAATTAGAATTCCACGGAGGCAGCAGAGTCAGGGCCACAGGTGTTGGGCACCATCCACACACACTTAATATTACTGTCACAACTATTGGGCTGTAAATTAAAAACACACATTTATGTCTGAATCAACTGAGGTTGACTGGTGATGAGGGCAACTATTGCTCTACGCTCTAAACAGGCCCTGTAGTGTGTGTGTGTGTGTGTGTGTGTGTGTGTGTGTGTGTGTGTGTGTGTGTGTGTGTGTGTGTGTGTGTGAGAGAGAGAGAGAGAGACAGGGCCAGTGATGAAGCCATACTAAAAGCAGCCAAAGCAAGGCTAACGAACACACACACACACCTGACCTTTTCCCAATCCCCATGGCATTTGCAGCTCTAGAGTGGAGGGGCAAGGACACCTCATTAACATAACACCTGGAGCATGCAGACATTCATTGAAAAGTTCACACATTCAAAAAAAAGGTTGCTTTTCCAATTTCAAATAAGACTAGTCTATTTCTGCAGTGTTTTTTCTGCTGTGTTTGTCTGGGAAGAAAAATTGATTTAGATAAGAATGTTTCAATTATAGTCTCCCATCCCCCCCAAAAAACACACTCCACATTCTTTTATCCGTGGAATATCACATCTTTCTCTCTCACTCCCTTCTCCCTCCCCCTCTCAGACACCCATAAACAGCATGGCCTTGAGGACAGAGGGAGGGGGAGAGGAGGGAGTGCGTTTGAATAAACCAATAACTAACGTCGCTCAAACAAAAGCGCTGGACAGGAACATGAAAGATGGTAGAAAATAAAAGACCAGAGAACAAGGCCCCCTGTATGTACTGGGTCTGGCAGGCGGGGGAGGGAGGGAGCTCAAGTGGTGGTGGTGGGGAGGACGGGGGACGGGGGTCTGAATTCGTTGTTCATTCAGTCCTATAAACCAACTGACTACCAACCATCAACAGACTGACTCTGAAACACAATCCTCAGCCTGAACTGTCTCTGCATCACTCTAAAGAAGCCACCGGTTCCCAAAGGGCTGAAGAGACCCATCAGGAGGATCTCAAGTGTCTTCACTGCACAAAGTCAATTTGGCCTAATGTCACATTTCTCTCTTCTTCCAACAGCGTGCGACTGTAACCTGCTCTCCCCTGACCCTGCCAGCCCACCAGTCGCTCTCACACGCACACCAACGCCGTTTACTCAGCCGTAAAGATGACGAAACCAGTCACAGCTGACCCCATAGCCCTATTTCAATATAAAACATCACCATGGCAACGGGGTTCAAGCCCTCCTGACCCACATAGGGCCTCCACCTCGTTAGGGGGTATTACAGTGTCGTTTTAGGGCTCAAAGTGGAATCCCATCCATTCTCTCAAGATAACTTCATTTTCTACTACATGTCTTTTATTGATTTTCATACTATAGAAGCCTACCTTAATTCAAAACAAATTAAACTCACTGTTATTACATTGTAAGCTGGGTTATGAGACTATATTAAATTGAAATTGATGAGAACTGAACTAAGCCTACCTTCCTCTACTAAGCTATTGAAACTTTTTTGGGTCATTTCCTTATAAACAAGATTTTCTTGGCTTAGCAAAGAACACAAAAACAAATCTCCCACAAAAAACACACAAACAAGGCCTGAACATTGTCGTGTAAGAGGCTCTTTCTGTCAAATCAGTAAAGTGAAGAGGGAGATTTTTACACTTGAACTGGTTAAACCAGCGTTTTCCCTGATAAATATGCAGAAACCTTTTTGTTTGCCACTGGTTTCCTTCCCCCTAAGTGCACTAGATGTTCTGTAGAATGGATTTGGGCTGAAAAGGTCCACGCTATAAATAAATCAGAAGAGAAAATACATTTCTGTGCCGGATGATGATATTATTATTTTTGTGTTATGTACAACAATGCTCCCGAGTGACACAGCAGTCTAAGGCACTGCATCTCAGTGCTAGAGGCGTCACTACAGACCCTGGTTCGATCCCGGGCTGTATCCCAACAGGCCATGATTAGGAGTCCCATTGGTCGGCACACAAATGGACCAGCGTCGTACGGGTTAGGGTTTGGCCGGGGTAGGCCGTTATTGTAAAATAAGAATTTGTTCTTAACTGACTTGCCTAGTTAAATAAATCAAATAAAAATCAACTACAGCAGGCAGTACAGTAGGCCTCGGCTAGGCCAGCACCCTCTCTTCCTGTGGCACTAAAGTTTCCTTAGACAGTGTTGACTTTTTTATCCATGGGAAAGGAAAAAATAAAGAGGGCTGGGTTATATTGCCACTACAAATAAATGAATATAGAGATTTACATTTGTTTGGGCCAACTTGCCTGATCACTCTGCAAGTGTAAGGTGAGAATCTGCACACCTGAGCGCGAAGCCTACCACACCTGAATAAATTAACCTTCTGAATACAGCAAATACATTACCAACATCTTTTGATCTTTATATGTAAGTGTGATGCCAAAAGTGGGCACTGTTGAGAAGTTAAATATAGCCTAAGCGGGAAATTTGTTGAAACAAAACAAATAGGTTAGGCTACTGTCCTCACCTTTTGATGGAGTAGAACTAGCTGATAATCATACTGTAATCACAGGCAGAACCATGTATTTAGAGAGGTGGGCCAATGCGGTTTCTGCATTTCTTTCCACAAAATATATTTTTTATTTGATTTTTTTCCCAGGGGGTGCTGCAGCACCCTCAGCACCCCTACTTCCTCCTATGCATCCAGGTACTTTTTTCCAGTGCTGGAGTTCTAGATGAAATCATGACAAATAAAAAACACTGCTGTTCATGTTTTATTTTTTAATCACCTGGGAACATGAACAGCCGTGTTTTCCTTTTCATTAGCCATGTTAGCTCCCCATTGACATTACACAGGGAATTTTTTTTTTAAAGACTATAAAACTGAATGTCTAGAATGAGCATTATGATGCATTTACATGACATGACAACATTCTATGGCAGCCAAGTTCTCAAAATCCACCCCAAAAAATTAAATGCAAAATGTGAGTTATTAGTCCACTGTTGATGCAGTCCCAAAATGTTTTGCATGTCAGAAGTAAAGTATTCAAGACATTGGACTTTCAAGATGCAGTGTAACCAGCCACATCATCATGCAGATGCAAAATACATCATATGATGCAAAACGGATCATCATGGTTATGTGGCCCATGACACTTTGCTTTTTGAAAGTCCAATATCTTAAACTTGACTGCTGACATGCAAAACATTTAGAAAAATACCAAAATATAGTTTGAGTGGATTTTTCCTTTAACATTATATGGTGAATATTTAAACAATACAATGCAACTGTATGTCTAGAATTAGAACAATATTCAAATTCTCAGTTGGTCTAACTAATTATAAACTGGGTGGTTCGAGCCCTGAATGCTGATTGGCTGAAGGCCGTGGTATATCAGGCTGTATACCACGGGTATGACATGTATTTTTACTGCTCTAATTACGTTGGTAACCAGTTTATAATAGCAATAAAGCACCTCAAGGGTTTGTGGTGTATGGCCAATATACACAGGCTGCCTGCTATGCCGGACGCACGGTCTAGTCGGCATGTACGGGCTGTATCCAGGCACTCCGCGTTGCGAAATAAGAACAGCACTTAGCCGTGGTATATTGGACATATACCACACCCCTCGGGCCTTACTGCTTAAATATATGGCTCTGGGTACAGGTGTTTCTTTAAAATGCACAGGCCACAAGGACGCTATCAAGTGCGATACTGCAGCCTCAATCACTTTTTGTTGTTGGTGGCAACTAGGCTACACCCTGTTGTTGCACTGTTTACATTAAAAGCTATTTCTAACCCAATGGATGTGTTGTGAACTGGAACTAATCCAGGAAGATGTGTCGGATAGAGGAAAGAAAAGGCGCAGGGGGACGTAAGGAATTGAAGGAGAAGCGTGGTCCTGGGGAAAGAGGATCAAGGACACGCAACAGCGCTAGGGTTGTATTTGGAACAGAACAAGTGACAATGCACCTGCTGGCACCAGGAAGAAACATATACTTCGATTGCCAACTGAGCCACACCTTACGAGCAAAAACACCGCGTAGCCTACTTTACGCCGAAACTCTGGTTACCGAGTGAGATAGTGTCACGGTCAGAAAATAGTCTAGTCAAATTAGTTGACGGACACAAGGAGACTTTGTTTATTCATAATTTATTTCACGACCGTAAGAAGGAAAACGTTAAGACCTAGTGTACACCTGCACGTTGATTGTATCCAAACGGAGTCCTCCCCGGCAGGTGACAACCAAACGATCCGCGGTACGAGTATAGGATAACAACGTAGGCTGCTGTTGAATTTCTAGGGTGGTTTCTGAAATATGTTCTTCTTACCTTGAAAAGTCAGCAACGTGACCACGCAGAGCAGTCCGATCATTTTTGTGAAGTCATGCCAATTTCGAGCATCTTCTCTCGCCATGCTGTCTGTGCTCTGATTTAAATGACTCTTATGTCGTTGATAAAACAACCTCTATCCGTGTCTTTTCCCGGTTTGAACTTTAATCGTGAACTAATCAGAAGTCCGATTTCAAACGTCCTTCACTGACTGCGCGTCTTTCGGAGCCTGTTAAAAATAATACAAATCCTGTCCAATCGATGCCGACAAGAAACTCACAAATGTATATTTGTCCCTTAGCTAAAAAGGTGTTTTGTGGATCGGACTGCGTCCTCCACCAACTATTTCCACACTGCGGAGAGACCGCTACTGGGTGTGACGTCATAGACTAGCCCGAGGCAACGTCACAGCTCCTTGAAATCAAACGATATGTGACTGGAGTTTAGAAACTCCCAAAAGGATGAGAATATAGAGGAATTGTACTTTTTAAAAGATTGTGTTATCCAAAACGGAAAACTTGTTGATTTCCAGCACTGACTGGACAACACAGTTAATAGGGGGCACAACTACATTTGTTTAGCCTCAAGGCGAGCTGTCTTGCCTGTATTTTACAAAAAATAAACTAGGCATATTCATCAATGTACCCTCTTCAGTTTTCTACTGTCTTTTTATTGGAAATAAAAACATTTCGATGGAGGATGCTACAAACTTCAAGTTTTGATTTAGAAAGAAAAAAAATCTACCCGTAATGTGTAGGCTAATTTATGGGAAAGTACACATGTACCGTTCAATTATCGAATTCTAGGCACAGCAGTCCAGCAGTGGTGGAACGAGGCACATGGATGATGATTGCGCCCTCTGCTGTTTGGCTCTAACGTCCCACAATCATGACATAGCCTACTAAAGTGTCGCAATAAAATAACCACAAACGTTACAATCCAATAACTACTAACATTGATGTCACAATCAAACAACCACTGACGAAGACCAGAGATTACAATCAAATGACGACATTCAGGTGTGATTCTAAAGACCTTGATTAGCTCAATCAGGTGTGTTAAAACAGGGCTGGAAGTAAAGCTTGCAGACCCAGATCTGATCTCTAGGTTGGGGTTAGACACCCAGCAATCAAAAAACAACCATTTCTTATTGTCCACCAAAGCAACATTGCAAAACCATATTATCCTCCAGCTTTAAGGCTAATCTGTAAACCCACGTGTTTTACAGACGTGCAGAGAACATTGATTCATTGTAATCCCCTCCTCATCACATATTTCACTCTTTGCCCCTAACCTCTCATTTTCTCTCCTCTGCTCTCCCCTCTCCTTTTCTCCTTTCCTCTGTCAGTCCACAATGGTCACCTCTGAATTCTCCCAATCTCTTTTCACTTTCAATACTCTGAGCCCTTCCCCTAGTCATATAGGGACCTAACTCGTTTTCCCCTCATCCCTCACTCCTCTGGCCAATGTTATGTCTGGATTTGGTCACTCTTCCCTCTCCTCGTATTGTCCCTCACTTTCTTTGGCCCGGCCTTGTCTTTCACTCCTCTCTCTTCGTTTTCCTCTCCACTCCTGCCACCCTGTCCTGGGGTTGTCTGTGGGCCTGTGACTAGGATAGTGGAGGTCATAGATATCTGCTATTAGCTCATTGGCAGCACTCATTAAACTGAGCCAGAGCTTAGAGTGATTATTTATCCATCAGGGAGGAGATCAGTACTACCATGCTCTCTCTCTCGTCTCTCTCTCAATTCATTTCAAAGAGACTTATTGGCATGGGAAACATATGTTTACATTGCCAAAGCAAGTGAAATAGACGAAAACAAAAGGGAAATAAACAATAAAAAATTAACAGTAAACATTAAACTCACAAAAGTTTTAAAATAATTTAGACATTTCAAATGTTATATTATTGGCTATGTACAGTATTGTAACAATGTACAGATAGTTGAAGTACGAAAAGGAAAATAAATAAAGATAAATATGGGTTGTATTTACAATGGTGTTTGTGCTTCACTGCTTGCCCTTTTCTTGTGTCAACAGGTCACACATCTTGCTGCTGTGATGGCACACTGTGGTATTTCACCTAATAGATATGGGAGTTTATCAAGATTAGATTTGTTTTCAAATTCGTTGTCTCTCAATTCAATTCAATTCAAGGGCTTTATTGGCATGGGAAACATATGTTAACATTGCCAATGCAAGTGAAATAGATAATAAACAATACAAATTAACAGTAAACATTACATTCACAGAAGTTCCAAAAGAATAAAGACATTTCAAATGTCTGTCTCTCTCTGTTACTCTATCTATCTATCTATCTATCTATCTATCTATCTATCTATCTATCTATCTATCTATCTATCTATCTATCTATCTATCTATCTATCTATCTATCTATCTATCTATCTATCTATCTCTCTCTATCTCTCTCTCTCTCTCTCTCTGTATCTCTGTTGCTACTTTCTCTCTTTTCCTGTATTTTCCAATTTCTCACACTGTCATACATCTTTCTCTCTTCCTCATTTATCTCCCTCCTTTCTCTCTCCATTGTCCTGTTTTTCTCTTTCTCCCACACCCTTCCCCTCTTCTCTCTCTCCCATGTCTCTCTCTCTCTCTCTCTCCTCTCTTTTTGTCTCTCTCTCCCCTCTCTCCCCGTCAGCTCAGTGGTAATTAAGAGTGTATCTGGTAATGGAGTAATGGAGCTCAGAGGAGCTGATACCACCGTTAGCATAATTAAACACATTTATGGGATGTAAAGACATTTAGCCCAGAGGTTCCACTGCTCCCACTATAACCCAAACTCTTTATTTTTCTCCCTTTATCTCGCTAACTTTCTCGTTACCTCTCTCTGTCTTTCTCCCTCACTTTCATTCTGTCCATCTCTTCCTCTCTCTCTCTCTCTCTCTCCACTTTGTTGGACTTTTTCCCTTTCTCACTGTCACATATACTGTACGTGTTTGTTCCTTTTGTCGTTCTCCAACTCCAGTATTGAGGTCATCGTGTGGATTTTATCCCAAGTGAAGTTCTGCCCTCTCTGTTCAAAAACATACACAGTACAGTGACTGAGCTGCAGCACGAGTTTACATCATCACGTAGCCTGGTGTGTTATACTGTGTGCATGTGAGTGTGTGTGTAGGTGTGTGAGCATGTTGCCTGTGTGCGTGTTTGTGTTTCTGTGCTAGCCTTTTTCCCCTGTGCCAGTCCTATAAGTGTTTATCAGTCACCAACAGTGAACACAGTGACACTCTCTTCCTGAACACTATCAAGGTTTTGGACGGGTCGTATCCTGTTCACAGCAAAGGCACAAGTTCGGGCCAAATTACACCATATCCCCTATATATTGCACTACTCTTGACCGGTACTAATGGCCCGGTCAAAAGTAGTGCACTAAATAGGGTATAGGATGCCATTTGGAACGCAACCACATTCCCTGTTCATGATAATTATAGAATACAGAAATGTTGCTAGTAAACTGGAGATGAGAAGGGTGTTGTTGTTTGTGGTGGTGGTGGGTGCTAGTGGAGAGTGTGTGTGGGTCTGTGTGTGAGTTGACTTTCCACCTGCTCAGCTGCCTCCGCTTGGACCATGGAGTTTAGATGGCTCCTCTTTGTTTTTATTTCTTATTCAGTGATGCTCATCACTCAATCTGACACGACCACTAAAGGTACGGTGAAATTTTAACCATTGATAGATGACATCGCACAAATTGCCTTCACTTGCAAGATTTCTCCCGTACAACTGTTGTGACTGGGTTACTCACTCGTTTTGAAGCTGAAAACGAATGTGAGATTCTTCCATCGGTGTTCAGTGGATCTTTTATCAGAAAGTATATGGGAAAACATAACATACAAAATAATCAAGGTAGTATTTTATAAATAAGGTAGTATTTCAGTAGAGGTTTATAAATATTCCTGTCATTTGGAGTTCAAAGCAGGGATACACATCTCTAATCTGTCCAGTCTGGCTGGTTCTCAACTCTCCTTGGTGTTTCATTGGTCCATTAATGCCATTGATTGGGCTTAAAGAGTTCACAACACACTGGCTCTTCCTGATCTAAATCAGTTACTGATTAAAAAGGAAGGATAAAAACCTGGGTTGCGTTCCAACTGGCACTCTATTATCTATATAGTGCACTACTTTGGACCAGGGCTCTAAGAAGTAGGGTGCCATTTGAGAGTCCTCTAGAAGCAGAGCTGAGCGTCTCTGGGTTAAGTCTGTGTTGATTGTGGCTCCAGAACAAGTCACCTCATCTCCTCAGGTCTCATCTATCAGTAGTGAGGCCAGAGCCTGATCCAACTGCAACCCCTTCTACTAGCACCTTTACTTTTTACAGAGCACATAGAGCTGGATAGGTGTGAGCAGCCATGGCAGAAGTTCCCCTGTAAGCCCATTGGAAGGTTAGACCTATCACTATTTCACTCACTTGTTTTTGTGTGTGTTTTTTGTCGTCATCAGACCCTGACTGGAGTGATGTCGTTGTGACAATGGTTGGCAGGGAAGTCACCTTACCCTGTGTTGATTGGCCTCTCACGGGCTCTGTGAGCATTAATTGGAAGATGAAGCCTCTCAGGGTGGACCACTGGAAACTGGTCCTCTCGGCCAATGAGAGGCAGCAGTTCTCGGGCGCAGCCTCAAAGGCTTCCATGCGATTGGTTGACTCAAACTTTCAGAAAACTGGGGACTTCTCTCTGCTGTTTGTCCCCAAAATGGAGGACAAGGGTCGCTACTCCTGTCTGATTAAACAGCAAGAGAAGAAACTGAGAGAGAAGATCATACTATTAGCCGTCCTCACAGGTATAGAACTGTGGTCCTGTACACAAAACAGGCTACCGTTACAGTATGTCCATATACATGTAATGAACAGGTGTGATGGTATTGATAAAAATATTTTGTGTAAATCATTTCCCATGCACACTTTATTTGACACAATCAGGTCAGACTGTAGTAGCAATATCCCACATGTTTTCTATCTCTTCTATCATTCCTCCTATTTCCTACCTCCTACATCTTCCCCAGTCTCTATCTTTCCTTCAGCCACTCTCCCTCAGTACAGCACACTGCGTCTGATGGCAGAAGTGTCCCCCGCCTACGCCGTTTCCGAGGTAACCTGGCTGTCCCCTGGCGGGACGCCACTACGATTGGCAAGGAGGTCAGTTGGGGTGGTCGCCAAGCTGCCCCAGATACTCCCCACTGACCAGGGGGTATACATCTGCCAGGTGTACCCAAGGGGTAACAGCAGCACCCCTATGTTCCCCTTCACTGTGGACCTCCGCGTGGATGGTGAGATATGACGGGGGGATGGAGAGAGGGCAGAAAGGGTGTAGTGACATAATTGGAATCTGGGATGAATCTCAATACTCCAAACAAAGCATTGTATTTAGATCGGCGTTATATTGGCATTGTTATGTAATTGACTAGTATTTATATGTGCTCCCACTATAACCACTGCTCTCACACTAACCCAAATGCTTTATTTCTGTCCCTTTATCTCTCTCACTCCCTTGTTCCCTCTCTGTCGTTCTTTCTCCCTCTCTCTCCCTACCACCCTCTCCCTCTCACCCTCTCCCTCTCTCTCTTTCTAGGTATGAATGTGGCCTCGTTCACCAATATAAGCCATAGTGAGTGACGTCACAGTGTACAGTAGACTCTAGTCTAGCTAAAACACAGAGTCAGCAGCCTCTGGATCAAGCAGCACAATACAAACTGACCTTACTGAGGGACCAGCTCTCTCTCAGAAACATAACGACATAATCCCTATTGCTGCTGTGCACTACTCTCTCTAGCGTTCTTTGTTTTCCTCTGTCTGTTCTGTTCCTCTCTCCACTGCCACTTCTGTCACTCATCCTCCTCTCTATATCTCTCTACCCCACCATCTTCCCCACATATTTCTCTCACTGTTCCCCCCCACCACTCTCTCGCTCTCTTCTTATCTCTCACGTCCTCTCTCGCACTTACGCACCTCTCATTCTCTTTCTCTCCCCCATTCCCCCCGTTCTCGCTTTCTCTCTCTCCCTCCGCCTCCCTCTCCTCTCCCCCTCCCTAGGTCCTCAGATCTCTATGGCCAGTCTCACCCAGACCCCTCTCACCGTCGCCTGCCCTCCGATGCAGGGCGACTATGTCCTGCTCTATTGGAAGCCCCCAGACAGCAGAAACACCAACACCACAACCCTGGTCTACGGGTATGACCGCTGGAGGGACCGCACAGAGAAAAGCAAGGTACACCCAGAAGAGGATGTGTGTGTGTGTGTGTGTGTGTGTTCATGCTTGTGTGCGTATGAACTGAGTTCCTCTACAGGTTTCTTCCTTCAAGGGGGTTTTCCTGGCCACAGTGCTTCTGTTTCTGCCTGCTTCACAGGGTCCAGGCCGGGTTACTGTAAAAGCACTTTATAACAACTGCTGATGTAAAAAGAGCCTTTATAAATGAATGTGATTGAATGAATTTGATTGATCTAGACTCATGCCCAGCTGAGCCTGGATGGGCCATTGTCTACCCCAAAAGAGGGTTACTTCTCCTTCCTGCTGAGCCCGGGGCTGAACGACGGAGGCCTCTACTTGTGTAAGGTCTTCCTCAATGACAACGTGTTCATCCAGAGGACCCTGCTTAGCATCCTCCAAGGTACAGAGGGGAAGAGGGAGGAGAGAGGGAGGAGTGAAGAGAGAAGAGTGATTCATTTATGTCTGATATAGAGATATCAGTATGAATAAAAGCAAAGACTAAAAATACTGTCCAACTCCCACACACGCAGAAACACACACACATACTCACACACCCGTCTGTCAATTTCTGCAGTCTTGGAAGGCTCTAATAATCACTGTCCCTCTGGCAGCCATCACAGCTGCCCAGACATGACCAAGCGATCTGTCACTGTCACCCTGCTCCACACGTCTGTCACACACACACACACACACACACACACACACACACACACACACACACACACACACACACACACACACACACACACACACACACACACACACACACACACACACACACACACACACACACACACACAGCCCCGTGGACCCATGTATTTTTATCTTGCCTCATTATGGGTGTAATTATGTACGGTTATACCTGCAGCACTCCCACCAGGGCTGTGGGAGGCACACATTAAACACTGTAATCACGGACAGAGACGTGTGTGTCTGTAGGGCTTGATTACACCCAGATTGATCCTCATTGGGGTTTGATGAGACATGGGGCATCAGTCACCGTCAGGCGACACATTAGAAGCAATTCTGTGTAATTAATATATATTATTTTGACCCCTCTCTGATTCTCTCATTGTTTTCTTTCCATCCACCCCAACCCCCTTAACTCACCTTCTATCTCTCCTTGCCCCCTTCTCTTTTTGTCCCCTGACTACCCCTTATTGGTACTTCCTTCACTCTCTCCTTATCCCTACCTCACATTGTCTTTTTCTTTCCTACTCCCTTGCCTTCCACTCTTTCTCCTCTCCTTCCCCCTTTCTCACTATCCCTCCATCCCAGTGAAAGCCAGACATTCTCCATCAGCCGTGGTCCTGACATGTCAGTATACAGAGCGTTCCCAGGTAGGTAACCATCCCCTGACTGGCAACATTCATCCCTCATCTCTTCACTGTCATAGTTAGCTGATGTGTGGTGAGCTTTCAGGCACAAAATGGCTCCTTGAGCACCTGGGCTGAGTTCATTAGGCACAAAACGGAAAACTGACTGAAACAGGGAAGGACAACCTGGACTTGTCCAATTAGAAACACTTTTTTTGTGTAAGTTTTCTGTATAAGCCCAATCCATCTCCTCCATCCACCAGGTGAAGCGGGTGGTGTGGAGCCACCAGAACCAGAGTCGCACGCTGAAGTGGAGCTCCTCTGGCCTGGGTCGCCTCAGCACCGTGGTCCCCCTGTCCCCCACCCAGGACATGGCTGGGAACTACACCTGCACCATGCAGCTGCAGAACGGACAAGCGATCAAGGCAGTTTACACCGTCAAACTGCCCCCGAAAGGTTTAGAGAACCAAACGGTCCAACTTGGGCCTTTAGATATAGATCTAAGATCAGCGTACCCTCTCCTAGTGCTAACCATAATCAGTAATGCTAAAAATGCTAAACTTTTCTCAGGTCAGTGTCAACTAACTGTACCTAGCAGGACCAACAGTAGATATATAGGCCTATATATTTGTCCAAATAAGTCCCTTTACAATGCTTCCTTTCCTTCTAGCTATCATCTTATCCTTTCTTCCTCGCACCTACCCAGTCAGTTCCGGGGCGGTCTGGGCCGATGTGTTAGAAATGTCAGGGCCGATTTTTGGTCCCAGTCCGCCCCTGGTCAGTTCCCATCAGTGATTCTCATCAGTGATTAACAGAAGGGGAAAGTATTTTTAAACCACTCAGATGGAACCATACAAACAGAGAAGTTGTAAAACCAGGAAGTTATGTAACTCATGTTTGTATGTTTCCATTTGAGAGCTTTAAATATACTTTGCTCTTTAACACCACTATAGCCAACACCACTATAATCATTATGTCCAAATAGGCGCTCATCCAAGTCCATGTTTACTGAACATGAACCTCCTCTATCAGTGGTCCCCAACAGCACACACGGACAAACATACCTGATTCAACTCTTTCAGGGCCTTATGATTAGTTGCCAAGTTGAATCAGGGGTGCTTGCCTGGGGCTACAATAAAAATGTGTACGGTTGGGGGTACTAGAGGACCGGAGGTGGGAGACACTGCTCTAGATCAGTGGTTCCCAACCTTTTTGGGTTACTGTTTCACCAACAGAATTTTCCTCTGCCCAGAGTAGCCCTGAAATACCCCCTCGTGCATTTTACCAGTAGGCCTATGGTTTGATGAGTCTTTTCAAGTACCCTCTGTGGATAGGCCGAGTAGGTCCTAGTACCACTGGTTGGGAACCACTGCTCTAAATCCTAAACACACCAGACATCCCTTCCCAATTGTGAGAAGTGAACAGCAGGCTAGCTCACCTGCTAATCCGTTAGCTATGTAAACACACCTGCCTGTGTTAATCCCTCTCTCCCGTCGCTCCAGTCCTTCAGTGCTGGATGTGTGCCTTCTCCATCCTCATCTCGTTATCTCCAGGGCCCTGTTGTGAGCTAACCAATCAGCCCAGAATTGGAATAGGCAGGATGAATTCTAAATTCCAATTCTAAATTCCACATAAACTTTAAATGTGAGAATAACAAGAATTGTACACATATAGAAGACAGAGAAAGGCACTGAATTCTGCGTGAGGATTTCCCAAGTATTGACTGGAGAAAACGTCCACATGACACCCAATATGGTCCCATGTCTGATCCAGCCACACACCACAAAGCATTGCTTTGAATGGGAGTCTAATAGTCTGTTTCACTTATTTTATTCCATTCTATCCTATTCTACGTCCTTAACCCATTGTTCTGTTGCTTATCACAGCCAGACAGGTTGACCTGTCTGGCTGTGATCACAACCACTTTAAAATGCTTCACAGAGCACTGACCTTGTAGTCCTGCCTGCCTGCCTGCCTGCTTGCTTGCCTGCCTGCCTGCCCGTGTGCCTGCCTGGCTGAGTGACAGACTGTTTATGGCTTCTGTCCCAACGGAGGTAATGGGTTGTCACTGTCATCACCACCAGACCCGCCTGGGTTCAAATAGTATTTGTTTCCCTGTCTCTCTGTGTCTGTCTGTGTCGCTCTCTCTCTCTCTCTCTCTCTCTCTCTCTCTCTCTCTCTCTCTCTCTCTCTCTCTCTCTCCCTCTCTTCACACCCCCACACATCTTCAGATGATAAGTGTAAATGGTGAGGCAGGACACCAGGACAGCTCTCTGGAATGTATTCACATTCATTGTATCTGAGGAAGCACACACAGCCACAGAATGATCTGACAGTTGAATGAATCTCCTAATGAAGATGAGCTCACTACCAATACTCCCATACATCACTGATACAGAGGAGCCATGATGATGACACACAACAAAGCAATGTTTTAACAAGAGTAATGGATATGCAAAGGGAAGTGTTGCATTTAGAATGAGCTCTTGTTTGTGAGGGCTGATTGAACGTTGTGGTGGTCTTGTTGTCCCATTTACTCTCTTATTGGGATGTGGGAGAGAAGAGAGGAGATGGGAGGTAGGGAAGAGATGGGAGATGGGAGGTAGGGAAGAGATGGGAGATGGGAGGTAGGGAAGAGATGGGAGATGGGAGGTAGGGAAGAGATGGGAGATGGGAGGTAGGGAAGAGATGGGAGATGGGAGGTAGGGAAGAGATGGGAGATGGGAGGTAGGGAAGAGATGGGAGATGGGAGGTAGGGAAGAGATGGGAGATGGGAGGTAGGGAAGAGATGGGAGATGGGAGGTAGGGAAGAGATGGGAGATGGGAGGTAGGGAAGAGATGGGAGATGGGAGGAAGGGAAGAGATGGGAGATGGGAGGTAGGGAAGAGATGGGAGATGGGAGGTAGGGAAGAGATGGGAGATGGGAGGAAGGGAAGAGATGGGAGATGGGAGGTAGGGAAGAGATGGGAGATGGGAGGAAGGGAAGAGATGGGAGATGGGAGGAAGGGAAGAGATGGGAGATGGGAGGTAGGGAAGAGATGGGAGATGGGAGGAAGGGAAGAGATGGGAGATGGGAGGTAGGGAAGAGATGGGAGATGGGAGGAAGGGAAGAGATGGGAGATGGGAGGTAGGGAAGAGATGGGAGATGGGAGGAAGGGAAGAGATGGGAGATGGGAGGTAGGGAAGAGATGGGAGATGGGAGGTAGGGAAGAGATGGGAGATGGGAGGAAGGGAAGAGATGGGAGATGGGAGGTAGGGAAGAGATGGGAGATGGGAGGTAGGGAAGAGATGGGAGATGGGAGGAAGGGAAGAGATGGGAGATGGGAGGTAGGGAAGAGATGGGAGATGGGAGGAAGGGAAGAGATGGGAGATGGGAGGTAGGGAAGAGATGGGAGATGGGAGGTAGGGAAGAGATGGGAGATGGGAGGTAGGGAAGAGATGGGAGATGGGAGGTAGGGAAGAGATGGGAGATGGGAGGAAGGGAAGAGATGGGAGATGGGAGGTAGGGAAGAGATGGGAGATGGGAGGAAGGGAAGAGATGGGAGATGGGAGGTAGGGAAGAGATGGGAGATGGGAGGTAGGGAAGAGATGGGAGATGGGAGGAAGGGAAGAGATGGGAGATGGGAGGTAGGGAAGAGATGGGAGATGGGAGGAAGGGAAGAGATGGGAGATGGGAGGTAGGGAAGAGATGGGAGATGGGAGGTAGGGAAGAGATGGGAGATGGGAGGAAGGGAAGAGATGGGAGATGGGAGGTAGGGAAGAGATGGGAGATGGGAGGAAGGGAAGAGATGGGAGATGGGAGGTAGGGAAGAGATGGGAGATGGGAGGAAGGGAAGAGATGGGAGATGGGAGGTAGGGAAGAGATGGGAGATGGGAGGTAGGGAAGAGATGGGAGATGGGAGGAAGGGAAGAGATGGGAGATGGGAGGTAGGGAAGAGATGGGAGATGGGAGGTAGGGAAGAGATGGGAGATGGGAGGAAGGGAAGAGATGGGAGATGGGAGGTAGGGAAGAGATGGGAGATGGGAGGAAGGGAAGAGATGGGAGATGGGAGGTAGGGAAGAGATGGGAGATGGGAGGTAGGGAAGAGATGGGAGATGGGAGGAAGAAGTAATAGAGGAACAGAGGGGAGCAAAGAGGGAAAGAGGGAGGGATGGATGATAGACCCACATAAGAAAATCATATAGTATACTATGGTATAAATACTGTAGTGTTACTATATTTATATACTATAGTATTCACCGTAGTGTTTTTGCAGACATTACCGTAGTATTTACTAAGTGTTTTTTTTAAATGATCTTTGAAGTAGAAGTGGGTGCTTTCCCCTTGAGGAAACTGGACAAATACTACGGTAATGTCTGCAAAAACACTACAGTGTTGGACAAATACTATAAGAGGAAAGGTTCCATAACCTGTAGGACTGTAATATGAATTGATTGTTTAATGCTTCTGCTCTTTTCTATAATCTGTAGGGAACACAATATATAGTCTATACTTGGCATGTAGGTTTCTCAATCATGGGTGGCAACATTTTAATTTTATTTAACCTTTATTTAACCAGGCAAGCCAGTTAAGAACAAATTCTTATTTACAATGACGGCCTAGGAACAGTGTGTTAACTGCCTTGTTCAGGGGCAAAACGACAGATTTTTACCTTGTCAGCTCAGGGATTCGATCTAGCAACCTTTCAGTTACTAGTCCAACGCTCTAACCACTAGGCTACCTGCCGCCACAAATTGGGATATGGGGGATGGGAATGGGTGGGGTATATGCAAATTGAATACTGTAGTATTACTATAGTAAAAAAAACAATAGTGTTTTTGTGGATAAAACTGTAGTGTCGTGTCTCGAGTGGCTTGTCATTAAATGTGAAGACTGTTATTTTATCAAATCAATTCTCTGTAATTATTATAATCAGTTCTCATTCCAAACGTCATAAAATTCTTGTCTATCTGCACGAACCCAGCCTTTACTATGAATCATCCATACACCAATTGGCTCAATTATTTATTTACTAACTAATTAAACAATTACAGAATATACAATACATAATAACATTATACAGTGAATATCGTCCCTAGTGGACTTAACAAAAACTGTTTGGTTATAACATGATAGATTCAGAGACAAGAGAAGGGGGTTTTGGAAGGAAGACTAAGGAACATGGGTCTCTATCGGACCTGGGAAGCTATTCTCACATAAATGCATATGCCACTAACGATCGCTCATTCGGAAAAGTAATGCATTGTATTTCCGTGAAGCTGGCTTCGATAGTTGAGCTGGTGATGTGAGGCTCTGGTTTGCCCAGTCGATGTTGCCATTGTCCTTTGTAGATTCTTCCGGGTTGTTGTGTGAGAGGTTCACCTGGTCTGAGAGGTTCATCTCACTCTGGAGATTCGTCCTCGTCGGTCAGTGTTCTCGTACTAGATTTGCGCATATGTTCAGCTGCAATCTGATATATGCTAGTTTAGTATGCACTTCTTCTTTAGGTGCTCAATAGTTCAGAGTTCATACCATTTCACGTGTGGAGCAAGCTCTCACGTTTCCTGGTCTGTAGAGTTGAAATTAGAATTAGTCCTTTTCAACGTGGGGGACAAGTCCTGCCGTTATTTGGAATTGAGTTCCACAGAGGCTTTTATTCAAGAGTGGAAAAGGGTTGGTTCATCATTTCCAACCAATGTCTATTTACTTGGGTGTGGCTGCTGACTTAGTTCAACTTTACATGGGAGGCCAATTCTCTCATTTTAAAGGTTACCATCACATTACATCATTTCGCAAATAGTTGAATCTTTTACTCATTCATTTTATTCAAGAATTAGATGCAAGCCTCGTAACTGAGGAACGTGTATAAACAGAGTTAGGGTAATGTGGCTGTATTGTCTTTCATGAGGTCACAAACATGAAACGAAATGGACCGGGTCGTAGCTGGCTTCTCCACCAACCGTTTACACATTCTCCAAAATAGGAATATTGTTCAATTCTCAAATTCTGGGATGTAGTAGAATTTGGCATGAGAATTCCTTTGTTCTACTGTGACCCTCTCTCTCCCATACTGCATGGTCAGGGAGACAAGAGTCTTTGTTCTACTGTGACCCTCTCTCTCCCATACTGCATGGTCAGGGAGACAAGAGTCTCTGCAAGGAATTTACGATGTAGTTGTAAAGTCATAGAAACTGCCCCTCCCCTCCTAACAGGAGAGCGGGGGTTGTTCACATCTCAGCTAGCCAATTCACTGAAAGGGCTAGTGTCATAACAGTAGTATTCTACACAGTATTATATAGTAAGTACTACACATGATCGAGTGATACTACAGTGTGTAGTATATTATTTGACAGTATACTACAGTTTACTTCACAATTTTATAGTAAGCACTACATGATTGAGTGGATACTACAGTATGTAGTATAGTATTCTACAGTATACTACAAAATGATATAGTAAGCACTACAGCATGTAGTATAGTATTCTACAGTATACTACATTATTATAATGTAAGAAATACACGATCGAGGGATACTGCAGTGTGTAGTATAGTATTCTATAGTATACTACACATTTCTATAGTAAGTACTGCACATGATCAAAGGATAATACAGTGTGGAGTACAGTATACTACAATATTCTATAGTCAGAAGTACACGATCAAGGGACACTACAGTGTGACGTATAGTATTCTATAGTATACTACACATTTCTATACTAAGTACTACAAATGATCAAGGGATACTATAGTGTGGAGTATAGTATTCTACAGTATACTACAATATTCTATAGTAAGAAGTACACGGTTGAGGGATACTACAGTGTGGAGTATAGTATTTTGTCATGTGGGGAAGTGTGTAGGGAAAGGAAATTAGAGGAGAGCAGAGAGGAAGGAAGGGAGGGAAGGTGCACCCAGGCCATTGAGGAGTGATGGTATTTACGCCTCACCTTGCTGCACCAAATTACCATAATTCATGCAGTGTTAAAGAAGCTGGCATTGAGAACAGAGCAGGTCAACCTGGCCTGGGGGTCAACTCCCTGCCACCACACTATTCCATTAGGGACCCCAACACACACACACACACACACACACACACACACACACACACACACACACACACACACACACACACACACACACACACACACACCACCCCCACCAATCCATTACACCTCACTCAGCACTTCATGATTGATTCGTTTGAAGCACCATGTATAAGTCAAGACAGCAGGGCAAGGTGAAGGCCTGTAGAGGGAACTAATACGAAACAAACTTATGGATGTTTTTTGGAATTTGTAACTTGATGATGTAGTACAAATAAAACATGGGTGCTATCAAATTTTGTTTTTTTTATCCAGAAAGACTTGCAACCTCACAATAGAATCATCATAAATTAGCAATATATAATTAACAGTAACATGTTAATAATGGTCACATCGCTGGTGTACAAATGAAGATATATATATATAAATGAAGATATACACTGGTGACATCAAAGTCTCTGTTATATTCTCGATGCTTGTGAGCAGGTAGTTGTCACTGTGGTAACTGACACCTACCGCACATCTCCTATGTCTCCCTGTGTCTGTGTTTGCATGAATGATGTCACCTCACCTCACCATGCAAACACACCAGACTGTATTCATGTCGCGTGTGGCGCTTGTCAGTCTACAAATGGCTAATTTGAATACCATGAGCTAATCATCACATGGTTATGTCATGTAATAATTCCGTGTCTCCCCTCCCAACCTTCTCTTTCATCGTTCTGTTTCATCCAGAGTACTGTATGGAGTGTGATTTATACTGATTGTCTTGCCATGATAAGGAGTTAGACATTTCAACATACCCACATTGACTCACCCTCGCTATTTCGATAGGACCTCTCTGGAGCTAAACCAGGGATCAGGCCTGCCCCCTGCTGGGAATGAGACCACACTGTCATTGATGTACAAGTGTTCAATTCATACAACACTCATTAACTTATTCTCTTTTTCTCTTTCTCACTTCTTTCTGTCCTCTTCTCTCAGACAACACAGAGAGCACTACTTCTATCTCTCCTCCTCACCCAGAGAGCAACATTGCCTCGCTCCTTCCCTCCCTCCTCTCTGCTTTATTACTCCTGGTGCCCCTTGTTGCCGCGGTTGCTGGTGTGTTGCTATGGAGACAGAAAGACATTTCTCGCCGGGGTGAGTCTTCCGGCGTTTTCTTTTTTGACATCCCTACCTCATTCGTGTTCTCTCCATCTCTGGACCTGTCAAGTCCAGTGAGTGATCTGGGGCATGACATATTATGAGGTCGATGAAATGAATCTGGCAGTCTGCCTCTCACTGTGTGTGTGTGTGTGTGTGTGTGTGTGTGTGTTTCTCCACAGGTATTGAACAGTCTCTCTCCCACTACTCTGGGGAAGTGGAAAATATCTATGAGAATCCTGAGGATGTCAGACAGGTGATGGATTCATGCCTTCTCTGTATCTCAATAATCTCTGATGAATCTCTGTTCTCTTCTCCCTCTCTCTCTCCTCCTTCTGTCTCCCCACCATTTAATGTATTGTCTCTGGCCCTCTGTTTGTCTCTTTCTTCTCTCTTTGTTTTCCTTTGTTTTCCCGCTTCTTCTTCTTTACCTCTCATCTAACTCCCTGTCTCTCCCTTTCTCTATATTTCTCTACCCCCTCTCTCTACTCCTTTCCCTCTCTCTTTCTTTCTCTCTCTCTCTCTCTCTCTCTCTCTCTACTCCTTTCCCTCTCTCTCTCTCTCTCTCTCTCTCTCTCTACTCCTTTCCCTCTCTCTCTCTCTCTCTCTCTCTCTCTCTACTCCTTTCCCTCTCTCTCTCTCTCTCTCTCTCTCTCTCTCTCTCTCTCTACTCCTTTCCCTCTCTCGTTCTCTCTCTCTCTACTCCTTTCCCTCTCTCGTTCTCTCTCTCTCTCACTTTCTCTCTCTCTCTCTCTCTCTCTCTCTCTCTCTCTACTCCTTTCCCTCTCTCGTTCTCTCTCTCTCTCTCACTCTGTGTGGTTATTGAACACTGTTTTCTCTCCTCTCTCCCTATAGACTTCTCCCCAGGGTTCAGTGTGGTTATTAAACACTGTTTTCTCTCCTCTCTCCCTATAGACTTCTCCCCAGGGTTCAGTGTGGTTATTAAACACTGTTTTCTCTCCTCTCTCCCTATAGACTTCTCCCCAGAGTTCAGTGTGGTTATTAAACACTGTTTTCTCTCCTCTCTCCCTATAGACTTCTCCCCAGAGTTCAGTGTGGTTATTAAACACTGTTTTCTCTCCTCTCTCCCTATAGACTTCTCCCCAGAGTTCAGTGTGGTTATTAAACACTGTTTTCTCTCCTCTCTCCCTATAGACTTCTCCCCAGAGTTCAGTGTGGTTATTAAACACTGTTTTCTCTCCTCTCTCCCTATAGACTTCTCCCCAGGGTTCAGTGTGGTTATTAAACACTGTTTTCTCTCCTCTCTCCCTATAGACTTCTCCCCAGAGTTCAGTGTACATGGTGAGTTATTGTGTTTTGTTCTCAGCATCACAGACACAGAAGCGTTCCCCTGAGTCTGTGTGGGGAGGTGAGGTTGTAGTGGCCTCTCTTGCTAGTCTGTCCTCAGTGTGGGTGTGAGTGAGTGAGTGAGTGAGTGAGTGAGTGAGTGAGTGAGTGAGTGAGTGAGTGAGTGAGTGTGTGTGTGTGTGTGTGTGTGTGTTTCTCCCTCTTCTGTCAGCAGATATGTCTCCCCCCATCAGAACTGTGGTTCAGAAAAACCTGTCAGTTCTTAACTGTCAGCCTTACATTAGTGATATTAACAAATCAATCGCATCCCACCCAGGAGGATGCCTTTAAATGTAATCTCCTCTCCCTCCTGCTTCTCTCTCTCCCTTCCTCCCCTTCACCCCCTTCTCCCCCTCTCTCTCATACTACAATGCCCCTGTCTTTCTCTTCTTCTCCTCCCCTCCTATCTCTTGCTGTACTATGCCCTTCTCCCTTCTCTTGCACTCCTTCCACCCACCACTTCTCTCTCTCTCTCCTCTTCTTCTCCTCTTCTTCTCCTCTTCTTCTCAGGACCTGAAGCCCAGAGGGGAGGATGATGTCTATGAGGAATTGGATCGGTAAGAATTAAATAGCCCTGGGTCATGCGTGGTGTGTGTGTCTGTACGCATTTCTGTCACAATTTCCCATCTGCCCTTCACAGGCCCTCTCACCCCCATCAACTCTGAACATCACTATGACACTGTCAACCTGGCGCTGCACGTCGGTAACATAATGTCGCATAATGCACTGACAGTGAAGTGTGTGTGGTTTTGGGTGTGACGTGCAGCACGCCATGCATGGGTGCATACGTTTGTGTGTGTGTACCTGTGTGTGTCTGTGTGGTTTAAGAGCGTGTTATTTTTTCAGATACGAATCATGCAGCCTTCTGGAGACCTCCACATCTCAGGATTTATCAGCAAAAGCTTAAAGCAATATTATCTCTCCTCTGTTCAGTATATGGACATTTACAGTGCCTTGACTTTTTCCACATGTTGTTATGTTACAGCCTGAATTTAAATGAATTACATTGAGAATTTATGTCACTAGCCAACACACAATACCCAATAATGTCAAAGTGAAATTAATAAAAATGAAAAGCTGAAATGTCTTGAGTCAGTAAGTATTCAACCCCTTTGTTATGGCAAGCCTAAATAAGTTCAGGAGTATAAATGTGCTTAACAAGTCACATGATAAGTTGCATGGACTCTGTGTGCAATAATAGTGTTTAACATGAGTTTTGAATGACTACATCGTCTCTGTACCCCACATACACAATTATCTGTAAGGTCCCTAGGTCGAGCAGTGAATTTCAAACACAGATTCAACCACAAAGACCATGGATGTTTAACCTATGCCTCGCAAAGAAAGGCACCTATTGGTAGATGGGTAAAAAATAAATAATTAAAAGCAGGCATTGAATATCCGTTTGAGGATGGTGAAATTCTTAATTACACTTTGGATGGTGTATCAATACACCCAGTCATTTTAAAGATACAGGCGTCCTTCCTAACTCAGTTGCCGGAGAGGAATGTGGCAATAGAAATTAACTTTATGTCCTGAATACAAAGCGTTATGTTTGGGGCAAACACAACACATCACTGAGTACCGCTCTTCATGGTGGTGGCCGCATCATGTTATGAGTATGCTTGTCATCGGCAAGGACTAGGAAGTTTTTTTTAGATAAAAATTAATATAATAGCCTCCCGAGTGGGGCAGCGGTCTAAGGCACTACATAGCAGTGCTAGAGGCATCACTACAGATCCGGGTTGGGTCCCAGGCTGTATCGAGGGGCCGGGCGTGACCAGAAGACCATAAGGTGGCGCACAATTGTCCCAGCGTCGTCCGGGTAAGGGGAGGGTTTGGCCGGCCGGGATGTCCTTGTCCCATCGCACTCTAGCGACTCCTGTGGTGTGCTGGGTGCATGCACGCTGACATGATCTCCAGTTGGACGGTGTTTCCTCCAACACATTGGTGCAGCTGGCTTCCAGGTTAAGTGAGCACTGTGTTAAGTAGGAGTCCGGCTTGGCAGGGTCGTGTTTCACCTCTCCTGAGTCTGTACGGGAGTGGCAGCGATGGGACAAGACTGTAACTACCAATTGGAAATCACGAAATTTCCAATTGTTAGTATATATATTATACATTTCTGTACTTTTCTTTACCCCTTTTACAGTACCAGTCAAAAGTTTGAACACACCTAATCATTTATTTATTTATTTATTTTTTTAAACTATTTTCTACATTGTAGAATAATAGTAAGGACATCAACACTATGAAATAACACATATGGAATCATGTATTCACCAAAATAGTGTTCAACTAATCAAAATATGTTTTTTTTTTAGATTCTTCAAAGTAGCCACTGTTTGCCTTGATGACAGCTTTGCACACTCTTCGCATTCTCTCAACCTGATTCATGAGGAATGTTTTTCCAACAGTCTTGAAGGAGTTCCCACATATGCTGAGCACTTATTGGCTGCTTTTCCTTCACTCTGCGGTCCAACTCATCCCAAACCATCTCAATTGGTGATTGTGGAGGCCAGGTCATCTGATGCAGCCCTCCATCACTCTCCTTCTTGTTCAAATAGCCCTTACACAGCCTGGAGGTGTGTTTGGGGTCATTGTCCTGTTGAAAACAAATGATAGTCCCACAAGTGCAAATCAGATGGGATGGCGTATCGCTGCAGAATGCTGTGGTAGCCACGCTGGTTAAGTGTGCCTTGAATTCTATATAAATCACTGACAGTGTCACCAACAAAGCACACTCACACCATCACACCTCCTCCTCCATGCTTCACGGTGGGAACCACTCATGCGGAGATCATCTGTTCACCTACTCTGCGTCTCACAAAGACACGGCGGTTGGAACCAAAAATCTCAAATTTGGACTCATCAGACCAAAGGACAGATTTCCACCGGTCTAATGTCCATTGCTTGTGTTTCTTGGCCCAAGCAAATCTCTTCTTATTATTGCTGTCCTTTAGTAATGGTTTCTTTGCAGCAATGTGACCATGAAGGCCTGATTGACGCAGTCTCCTCTGAACAGTTGATGTTGAGATGTGTCTGTTACTTGAAATCTGAAGAATTTATTTGGGCTGCAATTTCTGAAACTGGTAACTCTAATGAACTTATCCTCTGCAGCAGAGATAACTGGGTCTTCCTTTCCTGTGATGGTCCTCATGAGAGACAGTTTCAATATAGCGCTTGATGGTTTTTGCGACTGCACTTGAAGAAACTTTCAAAGTTCTTTAAATTTCCCGCATTGGCTGACCTTCATGTCTTAAAGTAATGATGGACTATCATTTCTCTTTGCTTATTTGAGCTGTTCTTGCCATAATATGGGCTTGGTCTTTTACCAAATAGGGCTATCTTCTGTATATCAACCCTACCTTGTCACAACACAACTGATTGGCTCAAACGCAGTAAGAAGGAAAGAAATTCCACAAATGAAATTTTAACAAGGCACACCTGTTAATTGACATTTATTCCAGGTGACTACCTCATGAAGCAGGTTGAGAGAATGCCAAGAGTGGGCAAAGCTGTCATCAAGGCAAAGGGTGGCTACTTTGAAGAATCTAAAATATGTTTGGATTTGTTTAACACTTTTTTGGTTACTACATGATTCATATGTGTTATCTCATAGTTTTGATGTCTTCACTACTGTTCTACAACGTCAAAAATAATACAAATAAATTAAAACCCTGGAATGATTAGGTGTGTCCAAACTTTTGATTGGTACTGTATATGTAAAATGGAATAGGGCTAAGCCCAGGCAAAATCCTAGAGGAAAACCTGGTTCAGTCTGCCTTCCAACAGACACTGGGAGACAAATTCCCCTTTCAGTAGGACAATAACCTAAAAAATAACCTAAAAATAGACCAAAAATACACTGGAGTTGCTTACCAAAATGACATTGAATGTGGCCTAGTTACAGTTTTGACAAAACTCGGCTAGAAAATCTATGGTAAGACTTGAAAATGGCTGTTTAGAAATGCTCAACAACCAACTTGACAGCGCTTGAAGAATTTTAAAAAGAATAATGTGCAAATATTGTACAATATCTTGGAGACTTGCCCAGAAAGACTCACAGCAGTAATCGCTGCTTAATAAGGTGATTCTAATGTGTATTGACTCAGGGGTAGGAATACTTATGTACATTTCTGTATTTACTTTTCAATCAATGGGCTACAATTCCTAAAAACATGTTTTCACTTATTTCATTATGGGTTATTTTGTGTAGATGGGTGAGAAAAATACATATTGTTTATTAATTTTGAATTCAGGCTGAAACGACAAAATGTGGAATAAGTCAAGGGGTATGAAGTTTTAGTGATGTTGATCACTGGCCATAAGGATAGATCTGGGTTGGGGGAAATGTAAACCTTCACCTTGGACTTTTGGTCTGTCTGTTTCAATAAACATCACCTAATAAACGGGTCAAATTAATCTTAATTGTCTGTAATCAAACCAAATGTTATTGTCACAACTGTGTTATTGCAGCATTTATTACAACAGTAAAATGAAAAATTATTCTTCCTAAAACTCATGCACGGAAAGTGACAAGTTCTTCCGAGAAAGGGCCGAGATGGCGGAAGTGGAAGTGTTGTTTGAAGATGAAAGCGCGTCGTGTACAGCTAGTGAGAAAGATGAGTGGACAACAGTGAAGCCTAAGAATGGTACAAAAATGGCAAAAATTGTTGTGGAAAAGGACTCTGATGAGTTGTTGCTTGTTGGAGTACGTTTTTTGGATAAATATGTTCATTTGGGAAACCCTTTTGAAGTCACGAGGATTGTGATGAAGGTGTTGGGAAAAGTGGATGCAGTCAAAGTAACCAGGAGTGGTATGGTGTTAAGCACGTTGTGACATCTGCTGATGTAAAAAGGACTTTATAAATACATTCGATTTGATATCGTGTGTATCTAAAGAGCAAAGGGAGCGTGCATTGTGGCTTGTGAAATTATCGATGCATGAAGTGGACAGCTTTGATTTTTGGAGCAGGGCACTGGTAAAAGGTGATATCTCTGGCATCCCTTGGGACATTGATAATCAATATCTTAAGCAAAAAATTCCAGGAGTAGTTAATGCTTGACCCGTATGGAGAATGGGGGAAAAGGAGCAAAGTTTATCTGTATTATTGATGTTTGATGAAGAGTTTCTACCACTCTATGTAAAGCTGGGATATATAAGATACCCCATAAGAGCGTTCATTCAACACCCGAAGCAATGCAAGAAATTTAGAAAGTTGTAGTTTGGCCACGCTTCAAGTGTTTTCAGGCGAAAGGAATATGCTATTGAAGAGTCTGTGAATGTAAAATGTTGCAACTGTGGTGGGGATCATATTCCCGAATTCCCAGAGTGCCCTGTTAGGGTGAAAACGGTTGAGGTGTCAAGGATCAGGGCTGTACAGCAAATATCTTATATGGAGGCGGTGGTGAAGAGAGTTGAAGGGGAAACAGCCCACAGTTCTGAAGAAGATATGGCCATGGATGCACCGCAACCTGTTGCAAATGTTAAACATCAAAGTGATCTGGATACACTTATTGTAAAGAAGGTAGATTTGGTAGCATTTATAGCCACAGTTATTAATTGTACTGCACAAGTGTCCAAGAAGCTGGACATCATTACATCTGTACAGCTGAGAAGACTTCATGGCAGATGCACTGCAAGGACTACAGTCGCCAGAAAATATGCCACCCTCACAGGATCCTTCTGAGCCTGTGTTAAGTACCTGATTAGAACAGAAAACCATGCTGATGTAGTTTAATTCAAAATGTGTTATTGATAGTTGGTATGGATTTATTTTTACCCTGCATTATTCCCTTTTTTGGATATTTATTATCCACCTGTACAGTAGGTGGCGGAATGCACATATAATTGTTGCGAACGCTATTATACCGAAGAAGAAAACGCTTGGACTTCGTATGTTTGGAATTTACGTCCGGTGTCGACTGCCGTAGTTACCGGAGGAAGAATGGCCGGCTGGATGTGGTTTCGCTGCTTTTTGGGGCCTCATCTCCAGAGAGTGCACCGTTCACAGGGGGAGTCCCGACCCGAAGGAAGAGCAGGGAGGAGGGTAGGCTCACGGCAGATACCGTGCTTGTGTTTGTGACCGACCCAGGAAGAGATAGAAATGCAACTTTGTTCAACGCTAGCAGTAGTTCGCTCTCCGGTCAGGACGTGAAACTGCTGTCAGTCACTGAATGATATAGGTGACAATGTGAAAAATGATGCGTAGTTAACACATTTGGGAATGTTCAGCTAGATACCAGGAGAATCAAGTATAATGACTATCTTTGCGTTGTTGCAGGAGAGCATGCTACCAAGCACGTAACCCAAGTCATTGCTAGCTATGCTAGGTAGCTAACGTTAGCGCTACTAGCTAGGCAGGGAGATCATTGCACTTATCCATAGCTGGCTTGGCTAGTCACCACTCATTTAGCAGCTAACTACTTTCCCCTTATCTTACAACCCCAGGGATGGACTTATCAACCCAAGAGCCTGGAGAAACACACTGACAGCATCCTCGGATGGGTCTGTATATAACTAGCAAGTTACCACAAGTTGTAGTATCTAATTGTTGGTCATGACTCTGTTTTGATTAGCTAGAGAACAAACTCTATATTACTATTACATGCAGTGGCCTGCACTGTAATACACAACCTTTGATCTTTGTTTTTGCATAAATTGAAGCCACAAGTAAAGACAAGTAGCACACTCGCATAGCTATACTGGTAGTCTATACATTATCATACTTTGTGTCGAGATGTAACTGTTCTCTTGTGTGTTCTCCGTCCAGGCATCAGCTTTGTGGTCTCTGTCATACTACAGCTCCCCTCTCGTCCTCTGCTACCTTTACAGAAAAGGTAGTGTGTGTGTGTGTGTGTTCACTCATGCGATATGAAAGGTAATAAAAATGACTCATGCAGTAATGCTCTTATTTGGTTTAACTATTAATACCGCCCAGCTGTAGTGTAGTAGATAAGTATTGGTACTGGCTAGTGATGATATGGTTTGACATAGGACATTTGTGCATGCTTGATTGCGAAAGAGTGCAAGAAAGAGGGAGCAAATGGGTATTACTAACCTAGTTGTTTGTGTGTATAGTGTTCGTAGGCCAAAGCGTTGCTGTGTGTTTCAGGGTACATCTGCAGCAGTAAGCTGGTCCCAGTCAGTCAGTATGTGGGAACAGTAATGGTTTGTCTGCTGGGAGTCGCCTGTCTGAGAGGTGAGAACTTTACCACTATTTTTACTGAACTTGTATTGCTCTTCCTGGATTGGTCTGGTTTGAGAAATCCTCTGTGTTCAATGGATTTGTTTCTCCCCATAAAATATTATAACATCTCAAAACCTAATTGTAGAGAATGTAGTGTCTGGTGTTCATCATCTACTACACAGACATTGGATTGTGTGTGACTAGGCTGCCGGCAACTACGATTGCATTCCTGTGATGTTCCGATTTCACACACTGACTCCCTCACAAGGTGTGGGTCTATCAGGTACACTAAGTACACCCCTGAGACTCTCTGGCACTCTCTGCTTCTCTCTCCCTTCCCCTCTCTCTCAGGTTGGGGACGGTGGAGGAACTCTGAGTATCAACAGTTCATCTCCATTCTGGAGGAAACCAGGAAGAACCACACGCCTAGCAACAAGGTAACACTGTTATGGCAACAGCTGGTCAACAGCTGGGCTGCGTCTCAAATGACACCCTCCCTATTCCCCATTTGGTGCATTATGTCTAACCAGTACCCTTTATGTCATTTGATATTATTCTCAGGCCTGTTTTGCTAGTGGTTGTCAATCTTGAATTCAAGAAACAAGCCACAGCTATTCTTTCTGGTCACTAATTTTGAATGTTCTGTCTGTAGAAAAAACTGGCCTGCTATGATTTTGACTTCTCTCACTGGCCGGCAGACTTTAGCTGGGAAGAAGTTAGCAATCCGTGAGTTGTGTGTGTGTGTGTGTGTGTGTGTGTGTGTAATTTGCGTATTGATGTGAACCTTTTACACGTGTGTTAATGCACAAGGTGGTACAGTAAATGTAAACAGGATGACTGTGTCTGGGTTATGATTTGAGAGTAAGGCTCTATTTTCACTATATAGCTCTTGTGATTTGTTAATGTCCCTTCTAACATCCTGTGTGACAGGAAGCTGCTGTCTAAGACAGGAGTGTCTCTACTGAAGCCAGAGCCCAAACTAAGAGGGGCAGCAGACAGCGTGCTCAACTCTTTACGCACTCTACCATGCCACATTGTCAGGTATAGACAGACTACAATATCCACAATACACTGTACTCTACCAGGGTGTGACATTACAATTTTTAGCAACTTGTCCTTTGGACAAGTAGGACAGGTTTTTTTATTTTTTATTTTTTTTATTTCTTAAACTTGTGCGAACGCTCGTCACCTTTTTTGGGGGGGGACAAGTATGTAACACCATGGGGCAAAAAGGTGACTGAAAATTGTGTTGTATGATATAAAACATCCTTCATTACTATACATTATCTCCTGCTGTTGTGGCCTTGAGCAGGCACTTAACCCCCCACAAAGTAAAATAGTGCACTGATAGGCTACTGTTTAAAACACATGTGGTTCGTCAACCCTCCATCTGGATAGCTACCGGGTGTGCAGACTTTGGATCCAACCCTGCACAAATACACCAGTCAGTTTATCAAGGTCCTGTTGAGCAGCTGATCATTTTTTACAATGTGGTGTGTTCGAGCAGGGCTGTAGCAAAAGCCTGTACACCCAGTAGCTCTCCTGGAATCACCTGGAGGATGGTTTGTCCACCCTGGCAACATTACAATTACAACCAATACTTTCTTTATACAATGATTCCCTCGTTAAATGAACCAGGGATCAAATGGCTACGGTTGGCGAGGTAGCTAACTAAGATGTTTATCTATTTGTAAGGTTAAAATATTCAGTGTTCAGGGAAGATGTTGACAACATTGGAGTTACTTGTCAATTAGGCTATTCTAAGAATATATATTTTTAACTTTGTCAGAATTACATGGCCAGTATTGAATAGAGGAGAATCCTAGCCAATTTTTAGGGCTTCAGAGGCTGTTTTACAACCAGAGTATGCCTCATTTGGTTTCATCAACTGCACCCGTATCGACTGTGTCCCTCATTTGCGGTTATACACAAGTGCCAGTTATTTTAGGACATCGGACATGTCAATGACATTAATACATGCTAAGTAGTTAACTAGCAAGATAACCAGCCAAACTACACTATGTTTTGAATTGTCTATCTAGTTAGTCTGTTGTATATCATTATTTTACCTGCTACGCAAGTCTCTCCTCTGGCAATGGCCCGCTGGCACACGCAGCCCACTGGCACCATGACACCATGAGTTTTCCAGGATTTTCATTGCTGACCAAAAATGAGCTATAAATGGGCAAATGACTCACTAACAAGCAATGAATATCAACAAATGTGCACATGCGGCTGGCTTTAGTCTCAAAAACACATCTCTCGACTGCCTGATTGAAAGACTACTCGTGCCTGTGCAGGCTTTCAATAATTATACTCTGATGCGCTCTGCATAGATCAGGAGAACAGTGTGTAACACTGCATCTGGAAGACACAGATCCAATTCTGAATGGAGAACCCTAATTTATATTGGGATTATTTTACTTTTCCATTCGGACAACTTAAATCTATATTCTTATTGTCCGTCTTTTTTAATTTTTTTATTTCTTGCCTCGGACAAGCGTTAACGTCGACCCCTGTCTGCCATGCCACATTGTCAGGTATAAACAGACTAAAATACCCACAATACACTGTACTCTACCATGCCACATTGTCAGGTATAAACAGACTAAAATACCCACAATACACTGTACTCTACCATGCCACATTGTCAGGTACTAAACTACACTGAACAAAAATATAAACGCAACATTCAACAATTTCTAAGATTTTACTGAGTTACACTTTATATAAGGAAGTCAGTCAATTGAAAAATTCATTGGGCCTTATGGATTTCACATGACTGGGAATACAGATATGTATCTCTTGGTAACAGATACCTTAAAAAAAAAAAAAAAGGGGCATGCATCAGAAAACCAGTCAGTATCTGGTGTGACCACAATTTGCCTCATGCAGCGCGACATCTCCTTCGCTTAGAGTTCATCGGGCTGTTGATTGTGGCTTTAACTTATGCCTGGCCGTACCGTAACCGAGCGTTTCCCAAACTCGGTCCTCGTGACCCCAAGGGGTGCACGCTTTGGTATTTGCCCTAACACTACACAGCTGATTCAAATGATCAAAGCTTGATGATTATCTGAATCAGCTGTGTAGTGCTAGGGCAAAAACCAAAACACGCACCCCTTGGGGTCCCGAAGACCGATTTTGGGAAACCCTGCCATAACCCCAGCAACACCATGGGGCACTCTGTTCACATTGTTGACATCAGCAAAACGCTTACCCACACGACACTATACACATGGTCTGCGGTTGTGAGGCCGGTTGGAAATACTGCCAAATTCTCTAAAACAATGTTTGCCACTCTGGTGGAAATCCCTGTAATCAGCATGCCAATTGCACGTTCCCTCAACTTGACATCTGTGGCATTGTGTACTGGGTACAATAAAAGGCCACACAACAAGGTGCACCTGTGTAAGGATCGTGCTGTTTAATCAGCTTATTGATATGCCACACCTGTCAGGTGGATGGATTATCTTGGCAAAGAAGAAATGCTCACTAACAAAGATGTCAACCAATTTGTCCAGAGAATTGGAGAGAAAAGTTTATTGTTAGTATGGAACATTTCTGGGATCTTTTATTTCAGCTCATGAAACATGGAACCAACACCTTACATTATATTTTTGTTCAGTGGAAATGCATTATATTCTACGACATCGTCAGGTACTAAACTAAATGCACTATATTCTACCACATCTTCAGGTACTAAACTAAATGCACTATATTCTACCATACCACATAATCAGGTACTAAACTAAATACATTATATTCTACGACATCGTCAGGTACTAAACTAAATGCACTATATTCTACCATACCACATAATCAGGTACTAAACTAAATACATTATATTCTACCACATCTTCAGGTACTAAACTAAATGCACTATATTCTACCATACCACATAAACAGGTACTAAACTAAATAGATTATATTCTACCACATCGTCAGGTACTAAACTAAATGCACTATATTCTACCATACCACATGATCAGGTACTAAACTAAATACATTATATTCTACCACATCAGGCACTAAACCAAATACACGATATTCTACCATGCCACATCGTAAGGTATAAACACTCAATAGACTACAATATACCACACTACCATGCAACATAGTCAGATATTGTACTACACAGGTCATAATGTAACTAACTACTGTTTCTATCACTGTCTCTCTGCGTCACACTGTTATAGCAGGCAGGCTTGGTATATTTCATTGATATTACATTACTGCCTGCTAGCCCACTGACGCTACCTTTTCTCTCCCCTCCCTCTTTCTCCTCTTCTCTAGTTTTCTGATTGCCCACTCATTTGGGAGGAGGATGCTGTACCCTGGGTCTGTATTCCTATTGCAAAGGGCTATGAGACCCATGCTACAACAGGGCCAGGCTAGACTTATAGAAGAGGTGAGTCACCACACACACCCCACAGTAGGGTCAGGTTACATTCATTTACAATAGTTCATGTATTCATATACAGTGCATTCGGAAATATACAGACCCCTTTTCCCACATTTTGTTATCAATCTACATACAATACTCCATAATGACAAAGCGAAAATAGGTTTTTAGTATTCAGACCTTTTGCTATGAGACTTGAAATTGAGCTCAGGTGCATCCTGTTTCCATTAATCATCGATGTTTCTACAACTTGATTAGAGCCCACCTGTGGTAAATTAAATTGATTGGACATGATTTGGAAATGCACACACCTGTCTATATATGGTCCCACAGTTGACAGTGCATGTCAGAGCAAAAACAAGGAATTGTCTGTAGAGCTCCGAGACAGGACTGTGCCGAGACACAGAACTGGGGAAGGGTACCAAAAAACAAAACATTTCTGCAGCATTGAAGGTCCCCAATAACACAGTGGCCTCCATCATAAATGGAAGAAGTTTGGAACCACCAAGAGAAGGGCCTTGGTCAGGGAGGTGACCAAGAATCCAATGATCACCTTCCAGAAGGACAACCATCTCTGCAGCACTCCACCAATCAGGCCTTTCTGGTAGAGTGGCCAGACGGAAGCCACTCCTCAGCAAAAAGCACATGACAGCCTGCTTGGAGTTTGCCAAAATGTACCTAAAGGTCTCTCAGACCATGACAAACAAGATTCTCTGGTCTGATGAAACCAGATTGAACATTTTGGCCTGAATGCCAAGCATCGCGTCTGGAGGAAACCTGGTACCATCCCAACAGTGAAGCATGGTGGTGGCATTATCATGCTGTGGGGATGCTTTTCAGTGGCAGGGACTGGAAGACTAATCAGGATCGAGGGAAAGATGAAGGGAGCAAAGTACAGAGAGATCCTTGATGAAAACCTGCTCCAAAGCACTCAGGACCTCCGACTGGGATGACGGTTCACCTTCCAACAGGACAACGACCTGAAGCACACAGCCAAGACAACGCAGGAGTGGCTTCAGGACAAGTCTCTGAATGTCAGTGAACGGGCCAGCCGGAGCCCGGACTTGAACCTGATCAAACATCTCTGGAGAGACCTAATAATAGTTGTGCAGCGACACTCCCCATCCAACCTGACAGAGCTTGAGAGGATCTTCAGAGAAGAATGGGAGAAACTCTCCAAATACAGGTGTGCCAAACTTGTAGCGTCATACCCAAGAAGACTGAAGGCTGTAATCTCTGCCAAAGGTGCTTCAACAAAGCACTGAGTAAAGGGTCTGAATATTTATGTAAACGTAATATTTCAGTTATTTATTTTTATAAATTTGCAAACATTTCTAACAACCTGTTTTTGCTTTGTCATTATGGTGTATTGTCTGTAGATTGATGAGGGGGAAAAAACTATTTAATCCATTTTAGATTAAGGCTGTAACAAAATGTGGAAAAAGTCAAGGGGTCTGAATACTTTCCGAATGCAATGTATGCAACCTTTCGCTTATAGAACTGCTTAACTTAAGTTTCTCTCTTCCGATCCGTTTCTGTACCTCCCTCTTCTCTGTGTGCAGTGTGAGGGCCAGAGGAACAAGCTGGTGGCGTGTGATGGGAATGAGATTGATACCATGTTTGTGGACCGCAGGAGAGACGAAGGACAGCACGGACAGACTCTGGTAAGGACCTGCACTAGGCTCTATGAACCATCATAACAACATTACCCGGGGTTCCATGTGAGGTCTATAGTGTTTGCTGTATGTCCTGCTGTAGGTGATCTGCTGTGAGGGGAACGCAGGCTTCTATGAGGTGGGCTGTATGAACACTCCACTGGAAGGTAAGGAACCTCTGTCTGACACTTTTTTTACACATTAGAAATACTTCTTTTTTACTTCCTTCCTCTCATCTTACTTACCATCCTTCCTTCCTCCCTTCGTTGTAAAGATCACTGTTCATACATGGTTGTTAACATATTCCCATAACCTGTTAAATTCAAACAAGAGCAGTATAAAACTGTTTGTCTGTCTGTGTTGCAGGTGGATACTCAGTGCTTGGCTGGAACCACCCTGGCTTTGCAGGAAGCACGGTAAGCCTTAGTGTCCCTCGCTCTTCCCCATCACGCTTTTGTGTGAATTTACCAGCATATTTCAATGGCATTATTAGGCAAGTTTGTCTTATGTGGAAAGTCTGGTTTGTCTACACGGGTCATTCATAGAGAATGTTGGAAGACACAGGGTTGTGGGTTCGATTCCCACAGGGGACCAGCAAGTAAATGTAGGAAAATGTATCCACTCACTACTGAGTTGATAAGAGTGCCTGCTAAATTACTAAAATGTCTGTGTTAGCAGCAGATTTGTTTCCGTCTCAAAATGTGCATTGACATGAAAGTAAATATAAAACAATAACTCTTCATTCCCCTATCCACTCCCTTATTTCTTTTAGGGCGTACCGTTCCCCCAGAATGAGGCCAATGCTATGGATGTAGTGATCCAGTTTGCAGTTCACAAGCTGGGCTTCCAGCTCAGTGACATAGTGGTGTATGCCTGGTCCATAGGGGGGTTCACAGGTATGGACCCTACTGGTATATGCAGTTTGACTGCCCTAGTTTGTTGTGGGAATGAGTTTTCCAATTTCACCAACATACTGTAAGCACCACATCTTTATTTCTCCCCCTCATAATTTTCTCTCCATCTCGTGCTTCTCTCTCACCCTCTCTCTCCTCCTCCCCTCTCATACTTCCTTTTCTCGGTCTATATATTGCTCTCTCTCAGCCAGTTGGGCGGTGATGTCCTATCCAGAGATCCAAGCGCTGGTGTTGGACGCCTCCTTTGATGACCTGCTGCCTCTGGCCCTCAAGGTCATGCCCGACAGCTGGAGTGAGTCTCGCGCATTGGTCATAGGTCAAGGCGTGGAAAAGACCAATGATGTCATATAAACAGAAATGTATTATGTCTTTGGATGACACTTTTTTTTCCTATTATGAGATATATTCTTTAAGAAGTGAATAGTCACTCTAGATAAGAGCATCTCCTAAAGGCCTACGGTGTGTGTCTGTGTAAGGGCTGTGTTTGGTTCAGGATCTGACAATGAAAACGGTGTTTCAGGGCCGCTGGTGACACACACAGTCAGGCAGTACATGAACCTCAACAGCGCAGATCAGCTCTGCAAGTAAGTGCAACACTCTTTACTCACACAAACACTTTGCGTGTGTGTGACTGACACAAACATATCATCCATGGAAAATATGGGGCAAATCTATTTGAATTTAATCACTTTTTGACAGCATCCCATTTGATTTGAACAAAACTTTCCATATATGTTTACCTATGGAAGAAGTGGTCAGAAAGGGACTTTTTGGACCTGAATGCCAAAATATTCAGGAGAATAAAGATGTTCAAAGTTGATCTATTTTGCATACTCCACCATACCATCAGATAGCCATGTCTTCATCACTGGAACAGATAAACGGTTGAGGTCGATTATCAATTAAAAGCTTAAACAGGGTTGTCAAACTATTGTATAAATTCTAGATGTTTATTTTTTTCACCCCTTTTTAAAGGGTAGGAAGCATGAGTTTTTACTCACCAATGTAACAAGTGTAGTCAAAGGCTTAGTTGTAGTCATGGTCTGGTTACCGATGAGTACAAACATGTAGTTATGTTTTTAAGTTATTACATATTTAACTTATTTCCGGATAACTAATAAACTATTCTCAACGTCATATGGAGGATCTACTCTGCTACAGAGTTCGTAGCTACCGAACTAGAAGATCTCCATCTGGCTAACGTTAGCCACTCCTCATGCTATTCAGACTTTGTGGCTGTTTTATCTAGTGGGAACCCGTTACCACTGCAGGCTCTGGTGCTTTCTTGCCTTGGGCTCAAAACGAAGAACTCTTACCTGCTTGCTCTAATTGTGAAGTACTGTGTCTGTTCTACTTTTTATTTTGTGTACTTTTCACCATGTTCTGTGAAGTAGGCTACGGGAGTTTTGTAACTTTTTCCACCTTGGCTTAGTGCAAGCGCACTAGCTGACTGACATGGAATCTAACGTTATCTATTTTGGATTTCACCCTGGTGAAGCGCCCACCTCCCCTAGCTTTGGTAGCTAACTCAGCCTGCACTCTTACCATCGGATGGGCCACAACCATCAAGTCTCTGCTTTTAATCTGGGATTGTTTTAGTTTTGCTCTAGCTGGTCTCCAGTAGTTGGGCTCTAGCTTGCTGACCATAACCGTGGTGGTTGGCTAGGCTAATGACTAGTTGGCTAAATTTATTTTTTTATTTATTTCACCTTTATTTAACTAGGTAGGCAAGTTGAGAACAAGTTCTCATTTACAATTGCGACCTGGCCAAGATGAAGCAAAGCAGTTCGACACATACAACAACACAGAGTTACACATGGAGTAAAACAAATATACAGTCAATAATACAGTAGAAAAATAAGTCTATGTACAATTTGAGCAAATGAGGTGAGATAAGGGAGGTAAAGGCAAAAAAGTCCATGGTGGCAAAGTAAATACAATATAGCAAGTAAAACACTGGAATGGTAGATTTGTAGTAGAAGAAAGTGCAAAGTAGAAATAGAGATAATGGGGTGCAAAGGAGCAAAATAAATACAGTAGGGGAAGAGGTAGTTGTTTGGGCTAAATTATAGATGGGCTATATACAGGTGCAGTGATCTGGGAGCTGCTCTGACAGCTGGTGCTTAAAGCTAGTGAGGGAGATAAGTGTTTCCAGTTTCAGATTTTTGTAGTTCGTTCCAGTCATTGGCAGCAGAGAACTGGAAAGAGAGACGACCAAAGGAGGATAAATAACAAATGCTAGCTTGCCAGCTAACATAACTGACATTCTTTGGTTTGGCGTTATGTAGTTTCAAAAAGTTGGTCTACTTTCATGTAGCTGTAAGCTAGGTGTTGGTAGCAACTGGTTTACAGTGCTAACGTAATGTTAGCAGGCAGATAGGGCTAAGAGTGATGATGATGATGATGATGAGGGGAATCAATAGTTACATATCGAAACATATTTAATTTTTTTACAATGTATTGTTTTGACAAAGTTGCAATATTATTTTTGCGCTAGTTGGCTGTATCAGCACCAAAACTCCAGTATGTTTCCTTCGTTGCTTGTTTTCCACAATTTAGTTATCACTTTTTATTTCTATAACTGATCAAATTTCGTTTTCTTATGGCTCTCTTGTACCTCTGCGGCAGACATATGGTGAACAATATGTTTGGAACATCGAATTGCAATACATATCGTATCGGCACCTAAGTATCTTCTATATAATAGGGAGTAGGCTGGCTTGCTGGGTCCTCCAAATTACATCACACTCCGGAAAAACATTTTCCTTCATGACTTCAGCATTCTTCGGAACACTGATCAGTTTTATGTTATAACTCCAAAAATAGAAAAGTAAGGTGTACGTTTGCATTGGTACTTTTGATGTGTATTGTAATGCAAATCCATGTTACGTTTATGCTACCTTTTAATGTCAATTATCAATTAGCTTAGACCCTATTTTACATAGAGGTTTTTGTGTTGAAACACAACATGCTCTTGAATACAGGGTGGGTGTCATTTTAATCATAGAAATATAATTAATAGAATGGACCTATTCCTTCAGACCACTGCAATTTAGCTGTTACACCATTGACATTTTAACTTCTAATTACTACCACAGATGGCCCCTGGTCCACCCACCGTTGAATGTTAACTTTAATGGTCATACATTTTCTATTATCTATATTTCTATAGGTTTTCTATGGCGGATTGACAGTAATTTAAAACAGATATTCCCATTCAAGTCAACATTCTGTGTGGACCACCAACCATCTTTGTGGTACCATTTGAAAGTTGAAATGTCCATTGTATTCACTTTTTTTTGTGCATTTATCAGCCAAAACATGACACCAACCTGCATTCTTGTGTTGCATGGTATACTTATAAGGTACGAGGGGGTGTGGTAATATACCACGGCTAAGGGCTGTTCTTATGCACGACTTAACGCTGAGTGCCTGGACACAGCCCTTAGCTGTGGTATATTGGCCATATATCACAACCCTCCCGAGGTGCCTTATTGCCATTTTAAACTGGTTACCAATGTAATTAGAGCAGTAAAAATAAATGTTTTGTCATACCCATGGTATACGATCTGATTTACCATGGCAGTCAGCCAATCAGCATTCAGGGCCTTTTCAATACTAGAACATGAAAAATGGTTTGTTACTAGAATTTGTTACATTCAGTACTTCTGTCAAATCTGACTCGCGGATCAAGTCTGTCTGTCAGCGCAGCTAATGTAAAGGTACGTCTCTCCCAAGGATGATCTATTGCCTCAGTGAAGTGAATGGTGTGCTAATACGGCTCCGATGCCCCCCCCCCCCCCCCCCCCCCCTCTTGTGAATGACATCATTACTGGTTAGACACAGCGCACAGTTTTATCAAATAAGCTACTTCTATGTGTAACTCAATATTAGGAAGGTGTTCTTAATGTTTTGTACACTGTGTATAGGCCTAGGTTACAACTTGATTTACCCAGTTTATCAATAGAGATTAACCATTCAAATAAATTACCGTTATATAAATAGATGAGTAAAAACCAAGTAAAATTGATTGCTATGTATGGATTAATTAATCAATTATACAGTCTCTGAAAAATGCTGCCGTAAAAACATTAAAATCTAATGACATTGAATTTAAAAGATGCCCAACGATTGAACAGAGCAGTCAGTAGCTGAGTTTGTCTGGATCAAGTGTCATTCTGTGACTGGCTAATATTCATTTGTTTGGTGTTGAGTATCGTGATACTAGTCCTGGTATCTGTATTGAAGTCAAAATTCTGGTATCGTGACCACTACTTTATTCGAGCATGTTGTCTCAACCGGGCACAAATGCTTTTTTTATTAATTCATTTAACTAGGCAAGTCAGTTAAGAACAAATTCTTATTTACAATGATGGCCTACCCCGGTCAAACCTGGACGACGCTGGGCCAATTGTGCGATGCCCTATGGGATTCCCAATCACGGCCGGATGTGATGCAGCCTAGAACATCAGATGAAAAATAGGGTATAAGCTACAACATATGCAAATATGAAGAACAAAAGAGTTTACAAGTTTTTAGACAATTGTGTTTAAGGTTAAAATGACTGTAAAAAAAAAAATCATTATTTAAGAAATAATAAAATAGTTGGATAACCCAGTTTTTTAAGCTTTTAATTGATTACAACTTACAACTGTTTATCTTTTTCAGTGATGAAGACATGGCTATCTGATGGTATGGTGGGATATGCAAAATAGGTCAACTTTGAGTACCTTTTATCTCCTGAATATTTTGGCATTCAGGTCCAAAAGGACAATTTCTGAGCACTTCTACAATGGGCAAATGTGTATGGGAGGTTTTGTTCAAATCAAAAGGGGTACTGTTTACCCTAAGGGAAGATGGGAGGTTCTGAGTATTTTATGACCCTAACACTCAAGAGTTCTTCCTTAGGTACCAGGGACCAGTGCTTCTGATCAGAAGAACCAAAGATGAGATCATTACCACCACGTAAGTCACTATGAAGGCATGAATAAAGGAGACTTAAAGCCCGTTCATATTACCTCGATTTACCAGCGCATAGTGGCTGGTTTCACTGACGGACTGTTGTTTCAGGGGTCCAGAAGACATCATGTCCAACAGAGGAAACAACCTCCTGCTCAAACTTCTGCAGTTCAGGTTGGTTCTCTGTCTCGAAGACCTCACATAGGCTGTGTATGTCTATGTACACTACAGACCTGATTATCCACAACCTTACACAGACATCTGTGTTGCCTTGTACTACGCTGCTCAAAAAAATAAAGGGAACACTAAAATAACACATCCTAGATCTGATTTCCTTTACATAGTTGAATGTGCTGACAACAAAATCACACAAAAATAATCAATGGAAATCCAATTTATCAACCCATGGAGGTCTGGATTTTGAGTCGCACTCAAAATTAAAGTGGAAAACCACACTACAGGCTGATCCAACTTTGATGTAATGTCCTTAAAACAAGTCAAAATGAGGCTCAGTAGTGTGTGTGGCCTCCACGTGCTTGTATGACCTGTTGCAGGCAGCAGAACGTTCTCCACGGCGTCTCCAGACTCTGTCACGTCTGTCACATGTGCTCAGTGTGAACCTGCTTTCATCTGTGAAGAGCACAGGGCGCCAGTGGCGAATTTGCCAATCTTGGTGTTCTCTGGCAAATGCCAAACGTCCTGCACGGTGTTGGGCTGTAAGCACAACCCCCACCTGTGGACGTCGGGCCCTCATACCACCCTCATGGAGTCTGTTTCTGACCGTTTGAGCAGACACATGCACATTTGTGGCCTGCTGGAGGTCATTTTGCAGGGCTCTGGCAGTGCTCCTCCTGCTCCTCCTTGCACAAAGGCGGAGGTAGCGGTCCTGCTGCTGGGTTGTTGCCCTCCTACGACCTCCTCCACGTCTCCTGATGTACTGGCCTGTCTCCTGGTAGCGCCTCCATGCTCTGGACACTACGCTGACAGACACAGCAAACCTTCTTGCCACAGCTCGCATTGATGTGCCATCCTGGATAAGCTGCACTACCTGAGCCACTTGTGTGGGTTGTAGACTCCGTCTCATGCTACCACTAGAGTGAAAGCACCGCCAGCATTCAACAGTGATCAAAACATCAGCCAGGAAGCATAGGAACTGAGAAGTGGTCTGTGGTTACCACCTGCAGAACCACTCCTTTATTGGGGGTGTCTTGCTAATTGCCTATAATTTCCACCTGTTGTCTATTCCATTTGCACAACAGCATGTGAAATTTATTGTCAATCAGTGTTGCTTCCTAAGTGGACAGTCTGATTTCACAGAAGTGTGATTGACTTGGAGTTACATTGTGTTGTTTGTGTTCCCTTTTTATTTTTTTGAGCAGTGTATATACAGTTGAAGTCGGAAGTTTACATACACCTCAGCTAAATACACTTAAACTCAGTTTTTCACAATTCCTGACATTTAATCCTACAAAAAATGATCTGTTTTAGGTCAGTTAGGATCACCACTTTATTTTAAGAATGTGAAATGTCAGAATAATAGTAGAGTGCTTTATTTCACCTTTCATTACATTCCCAGTGGGTCAGAAGTTCACATACACTCAATTAGTATTTGGTAGCGTTGTCTTTAAATTGTTTAACTTGGGTCAAACTTTTTGGGTAGCCTTCCACAAGCTTCCCGCAATAAGTAGTGTGAATTTTTCTTGACATAGCTGGTGTAACTTGAGTCAGGTTTGAAGGCCTCCTTGCTCGCACACGCTTTTTCAGTTCTGCCCACAAATTTTCTATGGGATTGAGGTCAGGGTGTTGTGATGGCCACTCCAATACCTTGACTGTGTTGTCCTTAAGCCATTTTGCCACAACTTTGGAAGTATGCTTGGGGTCATTGTCCATTTGGAAAACCCATTTGCGACCAAGTTAACTTCCTGACTGATGTCTTGAGATTTTGCTTCAATATATCCACATAATTTTCCATCCTCATGATGCCATCTATTTTTTGAAGCGCACCGGTCCCTCCTGCAGCAAAGCACCCCCACAACATGATGCTGCCACCCCCGTGCTTCGCGGTTGGAATGGTGTTCTTTGGCTTGCAAGCCCCTCCCTTTTCCCTCCAAACATAACGATGGTCATTATGGTCATTATTTCTCCAAAAAGTACCATCTTTGTCCCCATGTGCAGTTGCAAACCGTAGTCTGGCTTTTTTATTGCGGTTTTGGAGCAGTGGCTTCTTCCTTGCTGAGCGGCCATTCAGGTTATGCCAATATAGGACTTGTTTTACTGTGGATATAGATACTTTTGTACCTGTTTCCTCCAGCATCTTCACAAGGTCCTTTGCTGCTGTTCTGGGATTGATAGCACTTTTCACACCAAAGTACGTTCATCTCCTTTCTGAGCGGGTCGACGGCTACGTGGTCCCACGGTGTTTATAATTGCGTACAGATGAACGTGGTACCTTCAGGCGTTTGGAAATTGCTCCCAAGGATGAACCAGACTTTTTTTTTTCTGAGGTTTTCGCTGATTTGATTTTTCTCATGATGTCAAGCAGAGGCACTGAGTTTGAAGGTAGGCCTTGAAATACATCCACAGGTACACCTCCAATTGACTCAAATTGTCAATTAGCCTATCAGACGCTTCTAAAGCCATGACATCATTTTATGGAATTTTCCAAGCTGTTTAAAGGCCCAGTCAACTTAGTGTATGTCAACTTCTGACCCACTGGAATTGTGATACAGTGAATTATAAGTGAAATAATCTGTCTGTAAACAATTGTTGGAAAAATTACTTGTCACGCCAAAGTAGATGTCCTAACCAATTTGCCAAAACTATAGTTTATGAACAAGAAATTTGTGGAGTGGTTGAAAAATGAGTTTTAATGACTCCATCCTAATGTAAACTTCCAACTTCAACTGTATACATACACTAGGAACAGAGTGAGCGCTGTGTTTCTGTTTAAACCCTTTCTGATGTCATATCTTCAGGTACCCCAAGGTGATGACAGACGATGGAGTCAGGGCCATCAGAGCATGGCTGGCAGCCTCCAACCCCGCAGAAGAGGCAGCGGTGTACAGTAGCTATGAGGTGGATGATGACTGGTGTGTGTCTGTACTGCAGTCGTATAAGACAGAGAGAGATGTTTTCTTCCCCTGGAGCGTTGGTAAGACTGCTCCTCAAATGACAACACCATTACAGCTGTTTTATTTAGATTATAATCTCCCTAGATGAACTACTTGATGATGGAATTTATTTTGGTCTTTGTTTACTGCCCCTTAGACACTACTCTCTGCCAGAGGTGGTAAAAGTAACCCAGTAAAATACTACTTTAAGAAAAGTATCAGATTTTAAATGTACTTAAGTACTAAATTGTTATACTTGAGTAAAAATAAAAGCTATACATCAAATTCCTTATATTTAGTAAACCAGACGGCACAATTTCCTTTTTTGACAGCTAGGGGCAGCTCCAACACTCAGACATAATTTACAAAGGAAGCATTTATGTTTAGTGAGTCCACCAGATCAGCGGCAGTAGAGATGACCAGGGACGTTCTCTTGATGAGTGTGTGGATTGGACCTTTTTCCTGTAATGCTAAACATTCAAATTGCAACTAGTACTTTTGTGTGTCGGGGAAAATGTATTGAGTAAAAATACAAGTTGTCAAAAATATATATAGTAAAGTACAGATACTCCAAAAAACTACTTTAGTATTTTTACACCACTGCTCTCTGCTGAGATTGTGTATCCATATAAAAAATTTTTTTTAACAAGGCAAGTTGGTTAACAAGAAATGATTTACAATGGCGGCCTATCCAAAAGGCCAATAGGGGATGGGATAAAAAATATAGAACAAAACGCATCACGACATAGAGACCTGTATAAACACACTTGTGTGTTGTGGTTTTAAGCTTTTCCTGTCTGTTTTGTCAGGTGAGGACATGACACTGGAGGGAAGACGGCAACTGGCTCTTTTCCTGGTGAGAAACCGCTTCTTCCGTTGTTCCTCCTCTCTACAACATGACTTGTTCTATTCCCCCCTCTCCATCAGTGCCTTTCATCTTATGTCTCCTTCACCCCATCCTTTGCTTACCTGTCCCCCCCCCCCCCCAATGCTGAAGAACACTTGAGGTTTCCATAGTAACTAGGTCACCTGTGCTCTCCTTGTGTCTGGTGCAATGCATTTCTATTGGCTCTGTGGTTTAAGTAATTTACTACAGCGAATGCTGCTACATTTGTTCTGTGGTGGGCTAATGCCTGTTAAGTACATCTGATTCCCTTTATATGGAAATGGTAAGGAGGTGAGTGAGCTTCCATTTAAGTCAGACAAAAGCAAATCTACAGAGTTCCATTGGGAATGTTCTCTCGTTCGTTTTCCCCACATCTCCATCACTTGTTCCCTCCCTTTCTCAGGCACGGAAATACATGCGGAACTTCGACTCAACTCACTGCACTCCTCTCCCATACTCTGAATTCACTGCCCCTTGGAGACTGTAGAAAGAGGGTTGAAGGATGGATAGAAACGAGAAGCAAAGAGCCTGGCGAGACCAACCAATCAGAGGTTTACAGAGCATGTGTTATGTATCTATGGGAGGTGTTCAAGGCAGCTTGACCCAGTCGGTATTAGAACGTAGCGACCCTGCCCACTTGTGGGGAAAACAACCTGTGGTTACCCCATAGCAAAAACTTGCCATTTGTCTACTTGTTTTAATCAATTACAAAATGTAAGAAATGTACATGTCTAAAGATTACTGCTCCATGGCGTTCTCACTACTTAGAAAAATGTAATATTGCCTCATGCCCCTTTTTTATGAAGATGCTAGCGGCCGACCGGAACATCAAGCTAGTCAAGACCAACGTTATACAGCTACAAGTAGTGAGTGGAGTTACAAACGAACTATACTAAACAAGTTAAGTTTTACCTGTGATAGTGCTTTCCCCACGCATAGCTACACATAGCCTGCTTTCCCACGCCAAATAGCCTGAAGCCACAGGGCTCTTCCTCAACGTGGGAGCATTGAGAACAGTAGGTTGTGATGTTTGACCTTTCTACATGTACATTGAACACAGCAGCTTTTTAGCATGTTTTATTTCTGTACAAAAATAAACTAAGTTGGCTCTTTTACAATGGGGTGAATGGTAAAGAATTGTTGTTTTCACAATGTGGTCTAAGGGAATTCCTTATTATCGTCTGAGTATAATACCCTGACTGCGTCGCAAAATCCATTTAGAAAGCTATATTATTCAATTATTGCACCCACACTGCTCGCACGCGTCAACGAGCGTTTGTGTTGCCGAGAGGTAAAATAAAGTTACACAGGACCCAAACCGGCTGCGCACGTGCGCCATAGTGCATAAATGTATTATTTTTTTAAGCCTGGAAGGAGGAGAGATGACTAGAAACGATTCGGTTGAGCGTTGTGTGTGGAGGTAGAGAACCTTGTGCATTTCAGGTAAAATAACGTTTATGAATTGCTATAAACCTGTCCCCAAATTAATGTAATTGGTTCAGTTTGTTTTGATATTTTAACCTGAATGTCGTGATGGTGTGGGGTGACAAATATTTATAAACTGGGTGGTTCCAGCCCTGAATGCTGATCGGCTGACAGCCATGGTATATCAGACCGTATACCACATTTATTTTTACTGCTCTAATTACGTTTATAATGGCAAATCGGGGGGTTGTGATATGGCCAATATACCACAGCTAAGGGCTGTATCCCGGAACTCCGCGTTGCATCATACATAAGAACGGTATATTGACCGTATACCACACCCCCCCCCCTGGCCTTATTGCTTAAATATACACTGCCGTCCTCAAGAAGCATCTGGTACTATGAGAACTAGATATTTAAAATACTTCCTTCCATGAAGTAACCATTGAGCTCTATCCTATTGCCTTTGACTACTACAAGGAAGGAAAGATGCATCATAAAGGAATAAGGTCTCCCTCTGGCTGCATTTAAAAAAAACTGAAGCAGTTATTCCAAATAAATTGGCTTTGAGCCTCAGATTTAGCCTAGACACAAAGCTCTACTTTGTACAGATATAGCCAGGCCATCCTCACTTTCTAAAGTGCTACCTTTTTTTTGCGGACACTCATTATTAACAAGGCTGTATCCTGATAATGCTCTTAATGTTTAATAAAATGTTGACATTTATTTATGAAACTGCGATCTTACATGTTTTTTTTCCCCCTGACCATAACTCAAAGTTCCAGGTCAGGTCACATCCTCAGGAAAAACTCTTGGACCTAATCATTTCACCAAAGGAGTAGAATGCACAAGATTGGCAGCAAAGACATCGAAGAAAGACACGGGGATCCCGGCATGTCTAATATAAGGTCTTTAATCACTTCCCTCCAGAGAATCCTTTGTGGCACATGAGACAACAGGAAGGGGAATACAGTGAAATTGTTGTTTTGGATTAAAGTACAGACTGTCAGCTTTACCTTCAGTATTTTCATTCATATTGGGTGAACCTTTTAGAAATGACAGCATTTTTGGGGGGGTTGTGTTTCAGAATATTTTTTGCCCAATAGAAATGAACAGCAAATGTATTGCCTCATTTTAGAGTCACTTATTGTAAATAAGAATAGAACATTAATATGGATTCTACCATGATTGCGTATAATGATAAATTAGGCACAAGTCATGTGCGTCTAAATTTCTCATTCATGATTATTCGTAATCATGGTGGCATCCACATTAATGTAGAAATGTTCACCCGATATGGATGAAAATACCCTCAAATTAAATCTAAACGTCTGCACTTTAACCTCAGTCGTCATTGTATCATTTCAAATCCAATGTACTGGAGTACAGAGCCAAAACAAGTCACTGTCACAATACTTTGAGCTCACTATCTTATTGTAAAAGGGGAGGAGAGGTTACACCATTCTCTTGAAGTTGTCAATGGCTTCCTTCGCTTTCTCCAGCTCCGTCTGGCTCTGACGCATCTGGGAGAGGGTTAGAGAGCAGTATCATATCTCACTTTACAAGCAGAGCCAAGCAACAAACGTCTCTACTGTGGGAATGCCCTACTTTCCCAAACTAAAACCTGAGTACATTCTCTCCACCACATCTCCTTACCTTCTCAGCATCCAGCTCCTGTACTTTAACAGGCACCTTCTCCTTGTAGTCACTCTTATCCATCTTTTCTCTCAGTTTATCCATCTGTTTCTCCAGCTCTCCCTTCTTCACAGTCAGCTTGGCCACCTCCTTCTCCAAGTCTATCAGGCCCTGGGAGAGAGATTAACAACAAGGAGATAAGGAAAAGTAGTTGTAAAAACAGGAAAAAGTTCAACTAAATTTCACTAGGGAATAAACATGTCTGTTTGGCACACTGTCATCAGATGACTCTGGCTAACAGTGTATACTAATCACAACACAGAATAATGTGCGGTTGAAGCCTGTAAAATTGACCTCTTACCTTGAGCATGAGGTGGATGGTGCACCTGTCGGAGGCAATGGCCACAGCACAGCCCTCTGGGACGGCCCCGGTGGCTGGGACGGGCTGGATGGTCTGGGAAAGAGACAGGGTCTGGATCTGCAGACTGTACTGCTCCACCAGAGACATCGTCTCACTGTCTATACACTGGAGATAGCCTGGGGGAAGGGGTTATGGTTATGTAAAGCAACACTGAGAAGTGTTCTTTCTAGTCACCAAAGTAGATAATCATACACCCTTGCTATAACTAAGTAAATATAGTACAGTGCTTGTGGTCATGCATGAACTCACAATCAGCGCGTGTCTTGGTCAGGTTGTAGTCGGCTCTGAGTGAACGGATGGTCCGGACCACGGTCATCGCAAACTCCATCTGACGGTCCACGTCCTCACTATGCCAACAGAACTAGAGACCACACAGAGATGACCACAAATTACAGTCAACATAACACAAACCACAGGGCATATTATACTGACATAGTGTTCTCAGTGTATCAATATAAAGTTCAGTCCCTCGAATCTCCCTCCCTCACCTCCTCAGTCTCAGGGTAGGGCGTGACATGGATACTAGAGTGGTCATCCTGGGATCGTCGCCGTGGCAACCTCTGGTAGAGCTCCTCGCCCACGAAGGGCATAATGGGAGCTAGGAGACGCAGGCCAGTCTCCAGGCAGGTGAACAGGGTCTGTCTGCAGACTACAGCCTGGCTCTGAGACCCACTGTCCTCCGCCCTGGAGAACACTGGCTTCACACTCTCCTGCAGCAGTGAGAGAGGTAGAGAAGGGGGGAGGATGGAGGTTGGGAGCAGCAGTGAGAGAGGTAGAGAAGGGGGGAGGATGGAGGTTGGGAGCAGCAGTGAGAGAGGTAGAGAAGGGGGGAGGATGGAGGTTGGGAGCAGCAGTGAGAGAGGTAGAGAAGGGGGGAGGATGGAGGTTGGGAGCAGCAGTGAGAGAGGTAGAGAAGGGGGGATGGAGGTTGGGAGCAGCAGTGAGAGAGGTAGAGAAGGGGGGAGGATGGAGGTTGGGAGCAGCAGTGAGAGAGGTAGAGAAGGGAGGATGGAGGTTGGGAGCAGCAGTGAGAGAGGTAGAGAAGGGGGGAGGATGGAGGTTGGGAGCAGCAGTGAGAGAGGTAGAGAAGGGGGGAGGATGGAGGTTGGGAGCAGCAGTGAGAGAGGTAGAGAAGGGGGGAGGATGGAGGTTGGGAGCAGCAGTGAGAGAGGTAGAGAAGGGAGGATGGAGGTTGGGAGCAGCAGTGAGAGGTAGAGAAGGGGGGATGGAGGTTGGGAGCAGGAAGTTAAGGAGTGGCAATATATTAATCCCACACACACACACACACACACACACACACACACACACACACACACACACACACACACACCACTCTCACACATTCAAACAGATTCTCACACCATTTCACACTCACAGGCAAACAGACTCTCACCAGATAGACGTCACAGAGCTCGTAGAGCCAGAAGTTGTAGATGGCTGTGGTGATAGCTGGGAAGTCGTAGGCCTGGAACCCTGCATTACACTGCCCCACAGCAGAACACAGACGGGACAGAATCCACCGGTCTGACACACTCTCCTCCCCACACAGCTGACAGGAGGAGGAGGATAATTAGACATTTTACAGAGATATAAACCTAAATACCATCTTAGCATACAAAGACCCGTATTCACTATCAAATTAAGAGCATTTTCTCTCAGCAACTTTATTTTCCTTTATTTACATGGGCATGACACTGCAGTAAGCACACACTGAATAGGCCTAGATAAAGATTCTATGGTAGAGATGTCACCTGTCTCTCACCTGGGCTTTCTCTGAAGGAACAAAGTTGTCTCCCAGTGTCCTCATGGCAAACTTCACAGCATTCCACAGCTTGTTACAGAAGTGACGGTAACCAAGGATACGATTCACATCCATGTTAATGTCCCTGCCTGAGAGAGTTAGAAAGGGTAGTAGTGGTGGTGAGTACATGGCATGCCAGCCATAACATGACACAGCCACACCACTAGATGGGAGTAGTGTACCTTGGCTGGTGTAGGCACACAGGGCGAAGCGTAGGGCATCTGTGCCACACTCTGGGATACCAGTGGGGTAGTCAGACTTCTGTCCCTGCTTGGCCTTCTCTACCTCTACTGGGTCCAGATTACTGTCTTGCAGCTGGGCGTACAGACCCTGCACACACACAAAGAGTCACCAGAGACATCTCTCTGTGTCCTGGTGCTTCGTTCTAGGCCCTTAACCACACTTGCAGTTCAACAGCTTTGTGACAACATAAATGCATGACACTTTGATTCAGCGCAGCAAGAGACACTTGGTTCCTCAATCCACCTGATATAGTAAGAGTATGTGCTGCCTGTCCCCAGAGCCCTGTATAGCAGTGGTCACCAACCGGACAATCTTCAAGGCATTCCTAGTCGATCACCAAAGATAAAGGCTTGCGCTCCTTTAAAAAAAAAGTGTTGCGCTGTTGGCGGTAGGTGCACTTGATTCAGATGCACTGTGCACCGGGTAGGCAAAGTGTTCCCATTTTCATTTGTAGGAAAGACACACTGCGCCTACCCGGCAGACCGGGAGAACTGTGGCTAAATCTAGTGTGCTTATTGTGCTGGCCATTCAGATAGCTCAAATCACCATGCCTACAGCTTCCACGACCCCAGTTAAAGCAAAGTTTGATCCAAACCTACATGAGATTTTATAACTTTTAAAACTATATGACCACAGAGAGACTGTCACAGAATACAGCAAAGAGCTGCTGTTTTTATTCAACACTATTACAAAACATAAAAACGCGCTTCTCCCTACTTCCACTCGTGCTGCAATGAATTAGTAGCCAAGTGTTTTGATAGCCCTGCATTTGTTTTATTATTAGCAGCTCATCGTGTCTATTTTAATATTGAGGAATAGAACAGCGACGTGAGAGGCGGACCCTGTGCTGCGACTCAAAACAACAGGAAACTCGGAAGAAAATTAGATCCGACTGGGAAAAATCGTTTCTAGATCACTGACGTCATGATTTGACCTCTTCTTTAGTTGTCTTGAAAGCACCATGACCATCAGACAGATGCAGGGAACATAGTCCAGTAAAAAAAAAAAAAAGCTAATTATTTGCAAATTATCTAAATTTATGCTCAGTTGTCCCTCGCAAGTACTGCTCAAACTGATCTATTTTGTTATCAAAGCTTGAGTTTTTTTTTATATATATATGATTAACTATATTGGCAGGCCAGGCATATAGTTAATATGCTGTGATAATCTATTAGGCCTACTGCACAAACCACATTCCTACAGAAAAGTTCTTATTAGGTTAAATGTTGTTTTCTTTTCTTCAAAATCATAGCTGTAGATATCGGCTTGCTTTTTGACTACGAAAATGACCTTGACTCAGAAAAGGTTGGTGGCCACTGCTCTAGAGGGCTGACTCAGCTCTAGGCTTGAGCGATATACCGTTTATACTATATACCGGGGTATTTCAGCTGGGGGAGGTGTGCTAGGATAATTCTAAGAAACCTAAGATGTGTTAAATACATGATATCCAGCTCAGGGCTCCAGCTATACATTTGGTTCACTAACTTGCTATCTAAGTGGCTAGATCAAGCTTCTTGGTTATAGCTTATTGGTTACATTCAATCCCCTCCTGGATCAAGATCCCTGTTGCCTAAATTGTTTTGTGCCCCTTGTGTGCATTTCCGGTAATACTGTATACCCCAGTATGGTAGAGAAACGGTATGACGGTAAGAAAATGTGGATACCTCCAAACCCTACTCAGCTCTGTTTGAGGGCGCACCACTAGGAGAGACAGATAAAGGGCCTCAGAGCCTGGAATAGCTGCTTAATAAAGCAGACGGTACAACAGCCCCCATGGGAGCACGGTGTGTTACCTCTAGAGAGATGCCTGTGATGACGTCCAGAGGGTCAATGACGTTCCCCAGAGATTTGCTCATCTTCCTCCCGTGGGCGTCCCTCACCACCGCATGGAGGTACACCTAGTGTCAAACACAGCCCTTACTATACAGGCTGTCCCCACTGTAATCAATGAAACATGCTACACCGGTCAGAGGCAGGCAGCAGGTAATTACTTCCAAATGAGCCCCACCTCTTTGAAGGGCAGCTTGCCAGTGAGTTTGAGGCCCATCATCACCATGCGGGCCACCCAGAAGAACAGGATGTCATGACCCGTCTCCAGCAGGCTGCCTGGATAGAACACACTCAGGTCCTGGGTCTGGACAGAGAGAGGATAACCTGTATTACACACTCAGGTCCTGGGTCTGGACAGAGAGAGGATAACCTGTATTACACACTCAGGTCCTGGGTCTGGACAGAGAGAGGATAACCTGTATTACACACTCAGGTCCTGGGTCTGGACAGAGAGAGGATAACCTGTATTACACACTCAGGTCCTGGGTCTGGACAGAGAGAGGATAACCTGTATTACACACTCAAGTCCTGGGTCTGGACAGAGAGAGGATAACCTGTATTACACACTCAGGTCCTGGGTCTGGACAGAGAGAGGATAACCTGTATTACACACTCAGGTCCTGGGTCTGGACAGAGAGAGGATAACCTGTATTACACACTCAGGTCCTGGGTCTGGACAGAGAGAGGATAACCTGTATTACACACTCAGGTCCTGGGTCTGGACAGAGAGAGGATAACCTGTATTACACACTCAGGTCCTGGGTCTGGACAGAGAGGATAACCTGTATTACACACTCAGGTCCTGGGTCTGGACAGAGAGAGGATAACCTGTATTACACACTCAGGTCCTGGGTCTGGACAGAGAGGATAACCTGTATTACACACTCAGGTCCTGGGTCTGGACAGAGAGGATAACCTGTATTACACACTCAGGTCCTGGGTCTGGACAGAGAGAGGATAACCTGTATTACACACTCAGGTCCTGGGTCTGGACAGAGAGGATAACCTGTATTACACACTCAGGTCCTGGGTCTGGACAGAGAGGATAACCTGTATTACACACTCAGGTCCTGGGTCTGGACAGAGAGAGGATAACCTGTATTACACACTCAGGTCCTGGGTCTGGACAGAGAGAGGATAACCTGTATTACACACTCAGGTCCTGGGTCTGGACAGAGAGGATAACCTGTATTACACACTCAGGTCCTGGGTCTGGACAGAGAGAGGATAACCTGTATTACATACTCAGGTCCTGGGTCTGGACAGAGAGAGGATAACCTGTATTACACACTCAGGTCCTGGGTCTGGACAGAGAGAGGATAACCTGTATTACACACTCAGGTCCTGGGTCTGGACAGAGAGAGGATAACCTGTATTACACACTCAGGTCCTGGGTCTGGACAGAGAGAGGATAACCTGTATTACACACTCAGGTCCTGGGTCTGGACAGAGAGAGGATAACCTGTATTACACACTCAGGTCCTGGGTCGGGACAGAGAGGATAACCTGTTTTACACACTCAGGTCCTGGGTCTGGACAGAGAGAGGATAACCTGTATTACACACTCAGGTCCTGGGTCTGGACAGAGAGGATAACCTGTATTACACACTCAGGTCCTGGGTCTGGACAGAGAGGATAACCTGTATTACACACTCAGGTCCTGGGTCTGGACAGAGAGGATAACCTGTATTACACACTCAGGTCCTGGGTCTGGACAGAGAGGATAACCTGTATTACACACTCAGGTCCTGGGTCTGGACAGAGAGGATAACCTGTATTACACACTCAGGTCCTGGGTCTGGACAGAGAGGATAACCTGTATTACACACTCAGGTCCTGGGTCTGGACAGAGAGAGGATAACCTGTATTACACACTCAGGTCCTGGGTCTGGACAGAGAGAGGATAACCTGTATTACACACTCAGGTCCTGGGTCTGGACAGAGAGAGGATAACCTGTATTACACACTCAGGTCCTGGGTCTGGACAGAGAGAGGATAACCTGTATTACATACTCAGGTCCTGGGTCTGGACAGAGAGAGGATAACCTGTATTACACACTCAGGTCCTGGGTCTGGACAGAGAGAGGATAACCTGTATTACACACTCAGGTCCTGGGTCTGGACAGAGAGAGGATAACCTGTATTACACACTCAGGTCCTGGGTCTGGACAGAGAGAGGATAACCTGTATTACATACTCAGGTCCTGGGTCTGGACAGAGAGAGGATAACCTGTATTACACACTCAGGTCCTGGGTCTGGACAGAGAGAGGATAACCTGTATTACACACTCAGGTCCTGGGTCGGGACAGAGAGGATAACCTGTTTTACACACTCAGGTCCTGGGTCTGGACAGAGAGAGGATAACCTGTATTACACACTCAGGTCCTGGGTCTGGACAGAGAGGATAACCTGTATTACACACTCAGGTCCTGGGTCTGGACAGAGAGAGGATAACCTGTATTACACACTCAGGTCCTGGGTCTGGACAGAGAGAGGATAACCTGTATTACACACTCAGGTCCTGGGTCTGGACAGAGAGAGGATAACCTGTATTACACACTCAGGTCCTGGGTCTGGACAGAGAGAGGATAACCTGTATTACACACTCAGGTCCTGGGTCGGGACAGAGAGGATAACCTGTATTACATACTCAGGTCCTGGGTCTGGACAGAGAGAGGATAACCTGTATTACACACTCAGGTCCTGGGTCTGGACAGAGAGAGGATAACCTGTATTACACACTCAGGTCCTGGGTCTGGACAGAGAGGATAACCTGTATTACACACTCAGGTCCTGGGTCTGGACAGAGAGAGGATAACCTGTATTACACACTCAGGTCCTGGGTCTGGACAGAGAGGATAACCTGTATTACACACTCAGGTCCTGGGTCTGGACAGAGAGAGGATAACCTGTATTACACACTCAGGTCCTGGGTCTGGACAGAGAGAGGATAACCTGTATTACACACTCAGGTCCTGGGTCTGGACAGAGAGAGGATAACCTGTATTACACACTCAGGTCCTGGGTCTGGACAGAGAGAGGATAACCTGTATTACACACTCAGGTCCTGGGTCTGGACAGAGAGAGGATAACCTGTATTACACACTCAGGTCCTGGGTCTGGACAGAGAGAGGATAACCTGTATTACATACTCAGGTCCTGGGTCTGGACAGAGAGAGGATAACCTGTATTACACACTCAGGTCCTGGGTCTGGACAGAGAGGATAACCTGTATTACACACTCAGGTCCTGGGTCTGGACAGAGAGAGGATAACCTGTATTACACACTCAGGTCCTGGGTCGGGACAGAGAGAGGATAACCTGTATTACACACTCAGGTCCTGGGTCTGGACAACCTGTATTACATACTCAGGTCCTGGGTCTGGACAGAGAGGATAACCTGTATTACACACTCAGGTCCTGGGTCTGGACAGAGAGAGGATAACCTGTATTACACACTCAGGTCCTGGGTCTGGACAGAGAGAGGATAACCTGTATTACACACTCAGGTCCTGGGTCTGGACAGAGAGGATAACCTGTATTACACACTCAGGTCCTGGGTCTGGACAGAGAGAGGATAACCTGTATTACACACTCAGGTCCTGGGTCTGGACAGAGAGAGGATAACCTGTATTACACACTCAGGTCCTGGGTCTGGACAGAGAGAGGATAACCTGTATTACACACTCAGGTCCTGGGTCTGGACAGAGAGAGGATAACCTGTATTACACACTCAGGTCCTGGGTCTGGACAGAGAGAGGATAACCTGTATTACACACTCAGGTCCTGGGTCTGGACAGAGAGAGGATAACCTGTATTACACACTCAGGTCCTGGGTCTGGACAGAGAGGATAACCTGTATTACACACTCAGGTCCTGGGTCTGGACAGAGAGAGGATAACCTGTATTACACACTCAGGTCCTGGGTCTGGACAGAGAGGATAACCTGTATTACACACTCAGGTCCTGGGTCTGGACAGAGAGAGGATAACCTGTATTACACACTCAGGTCCTGGGTCGGGACAGAGAGGATAACCTGTATTACATACTCAGGTCCTGGGTCTGGACAGAGAGAGGATAACCTGTATTACACACTCAGGTCCTGGGTCTGGACAGAGAGAGGATAACCTGTATTACACACTCAGGTCCTGGGTCTGGACAGAGAGGATAACCTGTATTACACACTCAGGTCCTGGGTCTGGACAGAGAGAGGATAACCTGTATTACACACTCAGGTCCTGGGTCTGGACAGAGAGGATAACCTGTATTACACACTCAGGTCCTGGGTCTGGACAGAGAGAGGATAACCTGTATTACACACTCAAGTCCTGGGTCTGGACAGAGAGAGGATAACCTGTATTACACACTCAGGTCCTGGGTCTGGACAGAGAGAGGATAACCTGTATTACACACTCAGGTCCTGGGTCTGGACAGAGAGAGGATAACCTGTATTACACACTCAGGTCCTGGGTCTGGACAGAGAGAGGATAACCTGTATTACACACTCAGGTCCTGGGTCTGGACAGAGAGAGGATAACCTGTATTACACACTCAGGTCCTGGGTCTGGACAGAGAGAGGATAACCTGTATTACACACTCAGGTCCTGGGTCTGGACAGAGAGAGGATAACCTGTATTACACACTCAGGTCCTGGGTCTGGACAGAGAGAGGATAACCTGTATTACACACTCAGGTCCTGGGTCTGGACAGAGAGAGGATAACCTGTATTACACACTCAGGTCCTGGGTCTGGACAGAGAGGATAACCTGTATTACACACTCAGGTCCTTGGTCTGGACAGAGAGAGGATAACCTGTATTACACACTCAGGTCCTGGGTCTGGACAGAGAGAGGATAACCTGTATCACACACTCAGGTCCTGGGTCTGGACAGAGAGAGGATAACCTGTATTACACACTCAGGGTATCACTCACTCAGCTCTAGACACACCTTACCCACACATTCAATATCGTCAAGACAGGAACTATGGAAAGCATATGTTAACAACTTTAATACACACACACACACACAGCCTCGCACACAGCCTCAGACACGCACCCACCCACCCACCCACACAACCTCAGACACACACCCACCCACCCAGCCACACAGCCTCAGACACCCACCCACCCACACAGCCTCACCTCGTTGGGCCAGCCGAAGATGGAGAAGGGGAAAATACCAGAAGAGAACCATGTATCCAGGACATCTTCATCTGTAACACAGGAAGTGAACATAAATCACTGGGCAATGGGCAGAATACTCCATTCCACTGTAAATGATCATCATTTGAGAGAAGATCTTACCCTGTCTGAGGGTGATCTTGTCAGTGGAGACGTTGAAGCGCTTGGCAGCTTTATCTCTGGCCTCCTCCTCTGTCCTCCCACTCACCCAGTAATGACCATCCATGTCCTGGAGGACGGGAGGGAGGGAAGGAGAAGGAAGCCAGAGAGATAGGACATGGGTTGTTAGAACAGGTGAGAGAAAATGAGAGAGAAACAGATCTCACCTCTCCTGGTTTGACTGAAGGGTCGTTCACGGTGACAAAGTAGGCTGGGATCCTGTGACCCCACCACAGCTGACGAGAGATACACCAGTCCCTGGGAGGGAGGGACAACGAGAGAGGGATGAGGGGTGAGGAAACCTGAGCACAACTGGTGACAGATGAACCACTAAAGAAGAAAAGGGGGTAGGTGCTGGAGGGGTCTAACCAGGGTCTGATATACACTTTATTACTATAATGGAGAGTGAGGTGTGGTCTAACCAGGGTCTGATATACACTTTATTACTATAATGGAGAGTGAGGTGTGGTCTAACCAGGGTCTGATATACACTTTATTACTATAATGGAGAGTGAGGTGTGGTCTAACCAGGGTCTGATATACACTTTATTACTATAATGGAGAGTGAGGTGTGGTCTAACCAGGGTCTGATATACACTTTATTACTATAATGGAGAGTGAGGTGTGGTCTAACCAGGGTCTGATATACACTTTATTACTATAATGGAGAGTGAGGTGTGGTCTAACCAGGGTCTGATATACACTTTATTACTATAATGGAGAGTGAGGCGTGTCCCCTTCTAATGCATAGAGAGATGGAGCACGTTAAAGAGTAGAACGGGAAGGACAGTGAGGAAAGAGAAAGACTGATGACAAAAGAGAGGAATAGAAGGAAGAGGAAAACAGAAGCAGAAAGGAGATGGTGGTGATAGAGAGAGAGGGAGGGACTGGGAGGGGTGCAGTGTAAACCTACCTGATGTTGTCCAACCAGTTGAACCAGGTCTTATGGTGGTGGTCTGGGATGATTTTGAGTCTTCCCTCCCGGACCGAGTCAGCTGCCTGCTTGCCCATGTCAGCACAGTCCACATACCACTGAGGCTTCAGCAGGGGCTCCACTATGTCCTTAGAACGACTGGGGAGGAGAAACACACTCACAATCAATACTATTCAAAACCAGAACTTTCTCACTAACACGCTCACACACCTGCACACAGACGTGACCCCATTTCGCCCACTGATGCACGTGAAGCTGAAAAAAGGAATGCATATTGACTAGACTGTGTTTATGTGCTCGTAATGTGGACTGATCGTAGCACACCTGCAGACAGGCACCACCATGGGGTTGTCTTTGGTCTCCTTGAACTGGCCTCTGTCCTTCAGTGCCTGCAGCACAGCCTTCCTCGCTTCAAAACGTTTCATACCCTGAGAAAGAGTGAAGGTAGGCAGAGAAAAACAGAGAGGAAGTTACCAAACAGATACCACACAGAACAACGAGGAAAAGGAAGAAGAGAGGAAGTTACCAAACAGATACCACACAGAACAACAAGGAGGAAAAGGAAGAAGAGAGGAAGTTACCAAACAGATACCACACAGAACAACAAGGAGGAAAAGGAAGAAGAGAGGAAGTTACCAAACAGATACCACACAGAACAACAAGGAGGAAAAGGAAGAAGAGAGGAAGTTACCAAACAGATACCACACAGAACAACAAGGAGGAAAAGGAAGAAGAGTCACAACACACCACAACTACTAAGACAGCATGAAGACAAGATCCAGTGAAGGAGAAGTGGGAGTGTACTGTACCAGGTGAAGGAGAAGTGGGAGTGTACTGTACCAGGTGAAGTAGTAGTGGGAGTGTACTGTACCAGGTGAAGGAGAAGTGGGAGTGTACTGTACCAGGCGAAGTAGTAGTGGGAGTGTACTGTACCAGGTGAAGTAGTAGTGGGAGTGTACTGTACCAGGTGAAGGAGAAGTGGGAGTGTACTGTACCAGGTGAAGTAGTAGTGGGAGTGTACTGTACCAGGCGAAGGAGAAGTGGGAGTGTACTGTACCAGGCGAAGTAGTAGTGGGAGTGTACTGTACCAGGTGAAGTAGTAGTGGGAGTGTACTGTACCAGGTGAAGGAGAAGTGGGAGTGTACTGTACCAGGCGAAGTAGTAGTGGGAGTGTACTGTACCAGGCGAAGTAGTAGTGGGAGTGTACTGTACCAGGCGAAGTAGTAGTGGGAGTGTACTGTACCAGGTGAAGGAGAAGTGGGAGTGTACTGTACCAGGCGAAGTAGTAGTGGGAGTGTACTGTACCAGGCGAAGTAGTAGTGGGAGTGTACTGTACCAGGCGAAGTAGTAGTGGGAGTGTACTGTACCAGGCGAAGTAGTAGTGGGAGTGTACTGTACCAGGCGAAGTAGAAGTGGGAGTGTACTGTACCAGGCGAAGTAGTAGTGGGAGTGTACTGTACCAGGCGAAGTAGTAGTGGGAGTGTACTGTACCAGGCGAAGTAGTAGTGGGAGTGTACTGTACCAGGCGAAGTAGTAGTGGGAGTGTACTGTACCAGGCGAAGTAGTAGTGGGAGTGTACTGTACCAGGCGAAGTAGTAGTGGGAGTGTACTGTACCAGGCGAAGTAGTAGTGGGGAGTGTACTGTACCAGGCGAAGTAGTAGTGGGAGTGTACTGTACCAGGCGAAGTAGTAGTGGGAGTGTACTGTACCAGGCGAAGTAGTAGTGGGAGTGTACTGTACCAGGCGAAGTAGTAGTGGGAGTGTACTGTACCAGGCGAAGTAGTAGTGGGAGTGTACTGTACCAGGCGAAGTAGTAGTGGGAGTGTACTGTACCAGGCGAAGTAGTAGTGGGAGTGTACTGTACCAGGCGAAGTAGTAGTGGGAGTGTACTGTACCAGGCGAAGTAGAAGTGGGAGTGTACTGTACCAGGCGAAGTAGTAGTGGAGTGTACTGTACCAGGCGAAGTAGTAGTGGGGAGTGTACTGTACCAGGCGAAGTAGTAGTGGGAGTGTACTGTACCAGGCGAAGTAGTAGTGGGAGTGTACTGTACCAGGCGAAGTAGTAGTGGAGTGTACTTACCAGGCTAAGTAGTAGTGGGAGTGTACTGTACCAGGCGAAGTAGTAGTGGGAGGGTACTGTACCAGGCGAAGTAGTAGTGGGAGTGTACTGTACCAGGCGAAGTAAGTAGTGGAGGTGTACTGTACAGGCGAAGTAGAAGTGGGAGTGTACTGTACCAGGCGAAGTAGAAGTGGAGTGTACTGTACCAGGCGAAGTAGTAGTGGGAGTGTACTGTACCAGGCGAAGTAGTAGTGGGAGTGTACTGTACCATGCGAAGTAGAAGTGGGAGTGTACTGTACCAGGCGAAGTAGTAGTGGGAGTGTACTGTACCAGGCGAAGTAGAAGTGGGAGTGTACTGTACCAGGCGAAGTAGTAGTGGGAGTGTACTGTACCAGGCGAAGTAGTAGTGGGAGTGTACTGTACCAGGCGAAGGAGAAGTGGGAGTGTACTGTACCAGGCGAAGGAGAAGTGGGAGTGTACTGTACCAGGCGAAGAAGAAGTGGGAGTGTACTGTACCAGGTGAAGTGGGAGTGTACTGTACCAGGTGAAGTGGGAGTGTACTGTACCAGGTGAAGTGGGAGTGTACTGTACCAGGCGAAGTGGGAGTGTACTGTACCAGGCGAAGTGGGAGTGTACTGTACCAGGCGAAGTAGTAGTGGGAGTGTACTGTACCAGGCGAAGTAGTAGTGGGAGTGTACTGTACCAGGCGAAGTAGTAGTGGGAGTGTACTGTACCAGGCGAAGTAGTAGTGGGAGTGTACTGTACCAGGCGAAGGAGAAGTGGGAGTGTACTGTACCAGGCGAAGGAGAAGTGGGAGTGTACTGTACCAGGCGAAGGAGAAGTGGGAGTGTACTGTACCAGGCGAAGGAGAAGTGGGAGTGTACTGTACCAGGCGAAGGAGAAGTGGGAGTGTACTGTACCAGGCGAAGAAGAAGTGGGAGTGTACTGTACCAGGTGAAGTGGGAGTGTACTGTACCAGGTGAAGTGGGAGTGTACTGTACCAGGCGAAGTGGGAGTGTACTGTACCAGGCGAAGTAGTAGTGGGAGTGTACTGTACCAGGCGAAGTAGTAGTGGGAGTGTACTGTACCAGGCGAAGTAGTAGTGGGAGTGTACTGTACCAGGCGAAGTAGTAGTGGGAGTGTACTGTACCAGGTGAAGAAGAAGTGGGAGTGTACTGTACTAGGCGAAGAAGAAGTGGGAGTGTACTGTACCAGGTGAAGTGGGAGTGTACTGTACCAGGTGAAGTAGTAGTGGGAGTGTACTGTACCAGGCGAAGTAGTAGTGGGAGTGTACTGTACCAGGTGAAGTAGTAGTGGGACTGTACTGTACCAGGTGAAGGAGTAGTTGGAGTGTACTGTACCAGGTGAAGGAGTAGTGGGAGTGTACTGTACCAGGAATGGAGCCGGCACGTTGATGAGCAGGCCGTTCTCATCCAGGACGTTGATGAAGGCCAGGTTGTGTCTGTTTCCAACCTCATAATCATTATGGTCATGGGCTGGGGTGATCTTCACAGCACCTGGTGGAGAGAGAGAGAGAGAAAAGGTTCTGTACATCTCAACCATACAAACTAACAGTATCCCACTATTCCTTGGGCCACCAGACTAGCCCAGGACAGACATGGCATCACAGCATGGTTAGCACCTGTTCCAAAGTTGACATCCACAAACTCATCAAACACGATGGGCATCTTCCTGTCACAGAAGGGATGAAGCACCATCTTCCCTTTAAGGTGCTGAGAGACACAGATAAACCCAAACGTGTTAGTTCTCAATTAGAATGACAAAAACATTCATCAAAACAACATTTAAATGTCAAGAAAGCATAACCTTTCATGGATTTCTCCAAAGAATGCATGTATTGGAAGGTTGTAGAGACGGCAGGGTGTGTGTGTGGGTTGTAGAGACCTGGTATCTGGGGTCGGCAGGGTGTGTGTGTGTGTGGGTTGTAGAGACCTGGTATCTGGGGTCGGCAGGGTGTGTGTGTGGGTTGTAGAGACCTGGTATCTGGGGTCGGCAGGGTGTGTGTGTGGGTTGTAGAGACCTGGTATCTGGGGTCGGCAGGGTGTGTGTGTTGTAGAGACCTGGTATCTGGGGTCGGCAGGGTGTGTGTGTGGGTTGTAGAGACCTGGTATCTGGGGTCGGCAGGGTGTGTGTGTTGTAGAGACCTGGTATCTGGGGTCGGCAGGGTGTGTGTGTTGTAGAGACCTGGTATCTGGGGTCGGCAGGGTGTGTGTGTGTGTGGGGTGTAGAGACCTGGTATCTGGGGTCGGCAGGGTGTGTGTGTGTGTGTGGGGTGTAGAGACCTGGTATCTGGGGTCGGCAGGGTGTGTGTGTGCGTGGGTTGTAGAGACCTGGTATCTGGGGTCGGCAGGGTGTGTGTGTGTGTGTGGGTTGTAGAGACCTGGTATCTGGGGTCGGCAGGGTGTGTGTGTGTGTGGGTTGTAGAGACCTGGTATCTGGGGTCGGCAGGGTGTGTGTGTGTGTGGGTTGTAGAGACCTGGTATCTGGGGTCGGCAGGGTGTGTGTGTGTTGTAGAGACCTGGTATCTGGGGTCGGCAGGGTGTGTGTGTGTGTGGGTTGTAGAGACCTGGTATCTGGGGTCGGCAGGGTGTGTGTGTGTGTGGGTTGTAGAGACCTGGTATCTGGGGTCGGCAGGGTGTGTGTGTGTGTGGGTTGTAGAGACCTGGTATCTGGGGTCGGCAGGGTGTGTGTGTGCGTGGGTTGTAGAGACCTGGTATCTGGGGTCGGCAGGGTGTGTGCGTGGGTTGTAGAGACCTGGTATCTGGGGTCGGCAGGGTGTGTGCGTGCGTGGGTTGTAGAGACCTGGTATCTGGGGTCGGCAGGGTGTGTGTGTGCGTGGGTTGTAGAGACCTGGTATCTGGGGTCGGCAGGGTGTGTGTGTGCGTGGGTTGTAGAGACCTGGTATCTGGGGTCGGCAGGGTGTGTGTGTGTGTGGGTTGTAGAGACCTGGTATCTGGGGTCGGCAGGGTGTGTGCGTGCGTGGGTTGTAGAGACCTGGTATCTGGGGTCGGCAGGGTGTGTGCGTGCGTGGGTTGTAGAGACCTGGTATCTGGGGTCGGCAGGGTGTGTGCGTGCGTGGGTTGTAGAGACCTGGTATCTGGGGTCGGCAGGGTGTGTGTGTGCGTGGGTTGTAGAGACCTGGTATCTGGGGTCGGCAGGGTGTGTGTGTGCGTGGGTTGTAGAGACCTGGTATCTGGGGTCGGCAGGGTGGACGGCCACAGCAGAATCTCCCAGCATGGTCTCGATACGAGTGGTCGCCACAATCACCTCCTCATCTGACAGGGAGACAGAGGGAGACATTTAATAAGAGGACAGAAATGGTGGGAGGGAGAAAAAAATGGAAGGGAGAGATCAGTTAACATTATTGACAGAAACACTCAAGATAAAGCTGTGTCCCTGTACCTCCCCAGCCCAAAATGACTCTCCCCTTTCTGTCTTACCTGATCCCTCTATCTTGTAGGAGAAGGAGACCAGTACTCCAAACTCCACCTTGTCCTTGTAGCCAGGCACGGGCAGCAGAGTCCTGCCAGTCAGCTCCTTCTTATCCACCTGGTCAATAAAGCATCATGGGAGTGTTCATTATGGTACGCAACAGAATGGACGTTCCAAAAACAGTTTCATTCTTTTTACGCCTTTTTTCTCCCCAATTTCGTGGTATCCAATTGGTAGCAGTTACAGTCTTGTCTCATGGCTGCAACTCCCGTATGGACTCGGGAGAGGCGAAGGTCGAGAGCCATGCGTCCTTCGAAACACAACCCAACCAAGCCGCCCTGCTTCTTGACACAATGCCCATCCAACCCGGAAGCCAGCCGCACCAATGTGTTGGAGGAAAAGCCGTACACCTGGCAACCGTGTCAGCGTGCACTGCGCCCGGCCCGCCACAGGAGTCGCTAGTGCGCGATGAGACAAGGATATCCCTGCCGGCCAAACCCTCCTTAACCCGGACGACGCTGGGCCGCCCCATGGGCCTCCCGGTCGCGGCCGGCTGCGACAGAGCCTGGACTCGAGCCCAGAATCTCTGGTGGCACAGCTAGCACTGCCTTACACCACTGCGCCACCCGGGAGGCCGAGTTTAAAACATTTCACAACAGAATCATACCTCTATATCCGAGATGGCAGAGTTGAGGGTGCAGGACCAGTTGACCAGCCTCTTGCTCCTGTAGATCACGCCGTCCTCCTGCAGACGAATGAACGCCTCCTGGACAGCATAGGACAGTTTCTAGAGAGGGAGTCACAATAGTTTAGTGTTGGGAACATTACAACGTTGGTAAAGGCTCAGTCTAGACATAGTACTTTATGTATTAGACTAATAAAGCTCTCATGAGTTGTCCATGATGACACAGTAACAGGTGACAGGTAATGTAAATGATAGTAAACTCACAGGGTCCATGGTGAAGCAGGCTCTGTCCCAGTCCAGAGAGGAACCCAGCTTCTTCAGCTGGTGGTAGATACGGTCCCCCTTCCTACAACACAGCGCAGGGAGGAAGAAAGAGAGGAACTCTAGCTCTTACTTTCTCTTCTATTGTTGTTTTTTCTTTTGAAACCCTCTCTCCTTCTCCTTCCTCTCCCTCCACTCACTCGTTCTTCCACTTCCAGACCTCCTGGATGAACTGGTCTCTCCCCAGGTCGTGACGGCTCATGCCCCTCTCCCTCATCAGTTTTTTCTCCACCACCACCTGGGTGGCGATGCCCGCGTGGTCACAGCCTGGGTTCCACAGGGTCGTCTCGCCACGCATACGGTGCCTGGGGAGAGGGAGGAAACAGGAAATGATAAGGACAGAACTAGATTACAGCACTACAGAATGTTGAGAATGGGACAAGACATGAATGTTGAGAGAGGTGAAGAGAAAAGTGGGACACGTAGAGTCATGACAGCAAGACAGAGAAAGCAAGACAGCGAGAGAGAGAGAGAGACGGCTAGAGAGAAAGAGTGTGAGAGGTTGGTAGAAAGAATATAGAGTGAGACTGGTGAAAGGATGTGAAAATAAAAACTGCTAGAAAGGGAGAGAGCAGATTGGTGTAATCAGATAGAGAATCCCATTACCATCTGGTCAGAGAGTCCTGGATGGCGTTGGTTAGGGCATGGCCCAAGTGAAGAGATCCCGTCACATTGGGCGGAGGGATACACATCATGAACACTCCACGGGAATTTGGCTCACTGATACTCTTCCTCTGAAGAATATAAGAACATAATCGCTTGATTATGACCTCAGCCATGGGCTGGTTAAATGTCACATTTCATAAACAAGCATAAACTATAAAATACATAAAGAGAGTGAGTCTCACCCCGTATTCAGGTTTGAAGTATCCCTGCTTCTCCCACCAGGAGTACCAGGCTGCCTCCACGTACTGAGGACTGTACGAGTCTGGCAGGGCGCTCAGGACGTCTGACACAGGGAGAGATAAGAGTTTAATATGCACCACACACACACCCACACACACACACACTTGAGTATAATAGACAGTGTGGTGGATTATACATGGTTAATAACAGAGATCCTATTCAATTATTCACATTCCTAATTCTATGGTTAATAAGCACCTTTTTTCTCTCCAGGGAGGGTGGGGGCGTCGTATGAGATCACTCCCAGGTCCTTCTTCTCGGGTTTGGCCTTTTTCTGGAGAGAGACCAGAATGAGACTTATTGGCAAGACACCTACTGAATGACCTTATCTAGGCTGTAAAAACTGTAAAGGGAGTTTACTTTAAGGATCATCATCTTGTTGGGTTCCAGTTGATCCAAACAGAAATGGTCTTTGCAACAGTGAAAATGAGAAATGAAACCAGCCACCTGTTCATCTTCATACCTCCTTCGGGGGTGCCACTTTCTTCTCTTGCTTTTTCTTCTCCTCCATCTCCTTCTTCTTTTGGAACTTCTCCAGCTTCTCTCTGTTTTTAGCATCCTTCTTCAGCTGAGCTTCTGTCTTTGGTTTGCCTGAGTGAGAGAACACACTTCTGAGAAACACACACACACACACACACACACACACACACACACACACACACACACACACACACACACACGTATCCAGAAAATATTCCTCTGATGTAACTAACTGATAAGATGCCAAATGTAGTGAAAACTGAAACGGATTTGCCATTCAGCTTGACAAGAAGACACCAGTAATCTTCAGGATAATAAAGTTATTATTCAATCTAAAGCTGATATTACACAAAGAAACTTGGCCAGAATTTCTCTTGCATTTGCAGGTTGCAAATGTCATCATCTCAAGCAACTTTGCAGGTATACGAGTCAACTCACAATTATTATAATTGTTTTATTGCATGCAATCGAACTGAAGGTGTTTGTCATTTTATTGATTCCATATTGTTTGCAAATTCTTAAAGCTGCAACGCAACTTTTTGGGCGACCCAACCAAATTCACACAGAAATGTGTGTTATAGATCTGCTATTCTCATTGAAAGCATGTCTAAGAAGTGGTAGATCTGTTCAACTTTCACTATTTCTATGCTTCCCGTTCTCAAGTTTAGTTTTTGCGTATTTTACTTTCAGTTTTTGTACATCAGATTCAAACAGCTGAAAATACAATATTTTTGGTTATGGAAAATAAATATTTCCCAGCGGTTTAGATGGTACAATGATTCTCTACTCTATACTTGCTTGTTATGTTATATAAACCGAAATTAGGCGCACTATTAGAATCTTAGCAACCAGAAAATGGGGGAGCAATTTCTGCATAGTGCATCTTTAACACATACTACCAGACGAGTTTCTCAGTCAAAGACACGGCCTAAGCCGCTTACCATTGGCAGCGTTGGCATCAGCAGTTGGATTAGCGTTAGCAGCAGGAACAATAGCAACGCTGGGTTTGGGTGTGACGGGCACCATCTTCTCACACAGAGAGATCTGTCCCAGGACCTTGACAAACTGAGGCTGGTTGACACAGGTCAGAAACCACCTGGTCACGTTCGTCAGGGCTTTCCTGTTGGACGGCTCCAAGGCCTAGTAATAAGAGGAATGTTATTGGAGTTCAAACAATGTGAAACAGGAAGATCTTACATTGGATGTTGCATGCAATTTCAGTCGAGTTGCTTTGCGTATCACCAAAGTTGCTTGAGATGATGTCACTTGCAATCTGCAACAGAAATTGCATACGGATTGCTTTCTGTGACGTCAGCTTTACAGTACAACTGGGGTGTATTCATTACGCCTATTCTGTTGCAAAATGTTTTGTCTGTTGCAAAATGTTTTGCAAGAGAAACGGTTTACTCCAAATGGAAAACGTTTTATACAACGAAAACGAGTGTTTCTATAGGACAAACGCAGGTAGGCCCCCCGTTTTGTTCTGCTTTCTCCATTTACTTCCATTTAGTTATTAAACGGTAAACAGGTTCTGTTGCAAGACGTAATAAATACACCCCAGTACTCACTTACCAGACAGTCTGTTAACAGAAGACAAGTACCTTCATTTCTTCCTAACTTTAAAGAATGAGGAAGAGTATATACATATAGGATAAATGTTAAAGACTTGGCTCACGTATTTGAAGGGCAGGAGTGCTGCAGTTGCCACAGCGATGTCGGCCAGAGTAAGGCTGTCTCCCACCAGGAATGTTTTAGGCTCCAGAGTCTTATCTAGAACGTTTAGCACGCGCATCATCTCAGCATGAGAACTCTGCTGAAGCTGCACGGAATCATCAGAATCAGAAAAAAACTATTGGTAATCAACAATGTTAACACAGGAATTTGTCTTGGGCTGTGTTTTATTCCAGATTAGTGTTCCCTCCCCTTGCTTTGTCATTGTTGGCTGTCTAATCATCCCCAGCTTAAAATTGGCTCATTCATCCCCCTCCTCTCCCCTGAAACTATTCCCCAGGTCGTTGCTGTAAATGAGAATGTGTTCTCAGTCAACTTACCTGGTAAAATAACGGTAAAATAAAAAAAATAAAAGAAATAAAATTGTTCAATCACTCCCATACTCCAATTAATTTGAAATGAAGCAAATATTCACCATTATACTCCTATTTGTGTTTGTGACTGCATGGGTTGCTGCCAGTACTGAGACCCTCTCCCTCACCTTCTTATCCACACCCATCACCCCCAGCAGTGGGAACACCACAGCACAGGACACAGGAGTCAGCTCATTGTCTGCAAAGCTGAGCCACTGCCACACCTGGCTCGCCTGCTTAGCATTCGATCCGGTCCTCTTCCCCTGAGAGGCTAGGTACCATGCAACAGCACCGGCCCCAGAGAGCACCTCACCTCCCCCAGAGCCCAGCACCAAGCCAGGGCGAGAGCACATGGCCAGGGAAGCAGGAGGGTCCTCGATGAGTGTGCAGGGCCGAGAGGGGCAGAACTCTGCAGCAACCAGGGCCATGAGGCTCCTGAAGTCATCAGGGTGGGGGGAGATGTAGAGCGAAGCCATCCCTAGGAGAGGGGGAGAATGATGACGGAGATGGGTGTGTCAGACAATATAATGGCTGGCAAAATATACTGCTCAAAAAAATAAAGGGAACACTTAAACAACACAATGTAACTCCAAGTCAATCACACTTCTGTGAAATCAAACTGTCCACTTAGGAAGCAACACTGATTGACAATACATTTCACATGCTGTTGTGCAAATGGAATAGACAACAGGTGGAAATTATAGGCAATTAGCAAGACACCCCCAATAAAGGAGTGGTTCTGCAGGTGGTGACCACAGACCACTTCTCAGTTCCTATGCTTCCTGGCTGATGTTTGGTCACTTTTGAATGATGGCGGTGCTTTCACTCTAGTGGTAGCATGAGGCGGAGTCTACAACCCACACAAGTGGCTCAGGTAGTGCAGCTCATCCAGGATGGCACATCAATGAGAGCTGTGGCAAGAAGGTTTGCTGTGTCTGTCAGCGTAGTGTCCAGAGCATGGAGGCGCTACCAGGAGACAGGCCAGTACATCAGGAGACGTGGAGGAGGCCGTAGGAGGGCAACAACCCAGCAGCAGGACTGCTACCTCCGCCTTTGTGCAAGGAGGAGCAGGAGAAGCACTGCCAGAGCCCTGCAAAATGACCTCCAGCAGGCCACAAATGTGCATGTGTCTGCTCAAAACGGTCAGAAACAGACTCCATGAGGGTGGTATGAGGGCCCGACGTCCACAGGTGGGGGTTGTGCTTACAGCCCAACACCGTGCAGGACGTTTGGCATTTGCCAGAGAATTCGCCACTGGCGCCCTGTGCTCTTCACAGATGAAAGCAGGTTCACACTGAGCACATGTGACAGACGTGACAGTCTGGAGACGCCGTGGAGAACGTTCTGCTGCCTGCAACATCCTCCGGCATGACCAGTTTGGTGGTGGGTCAGTCATGGTGTGGGGTGGCATTTCTTTGGGGGGCCGCACAGCCCTCCACGTGCTCGCCAGAGGTAGCCTGACTGCCATTAGGTACCGAGATGAGATCCTCAGACCCCTTGTGAGACCATATGCTGGTGCGGTTGGCCCTGGGTTCCTCCTAATGCAAGACAATGCTAGACCTCATGTGGCTGGAGTGTGTCAGCAGTTCCTGCAAGAGGAAGGCATTGATGCTATGGACTGGCCCGCCCGTTCCCCAGACCTGAATCCAATTGCGCACATCTGGGACATCATGTCTCACTCCATCCACCAACGCCACGTTGCACCACAGACTGTCCAGGAGTTGGCGGATGCTTTAGTCCAGGTCTGGGAGGAGATCCCTCAGGAGACCATCCGCCACCTCATCAGGAGCATGCCCAGGCGTTGTAGGGAGGTCATACAGGCACATGGAGGCCACACACACTACTGAGCCTCATTTTGACTTGTTTTAAGGACATTACATCAAAGTTGGATCAGCCTGTAGTGTGGTTTTCCACTTTAATTTTGAGTGTGACTCCAAATCCAGACCTCCATGGGTTGATAAATTGGATTTCCATTGATTATTTTTGTGTGATTTTGTTGTCAGCACATTCAACTATGTAAAGAAAAAAGTATTTCATAAGATTATTTCATTCATTCAGATCTAGGATGTGTAAATTTTAGTGTTCCCTTTATTTTTTTGAGCACTGTATAACGCTTCATGAAATAGTACAGACTATTGGATGCAAACCACTTCACAAGTCATCCAATCTCAGCTAAAACTAGCAGGCTAGATACATAACAGTAGGCAGTACCATTACGTTTGTTTAATGCTAACTTAAGTTATGCTATACTAACGTGACATCTCTTGCAAGTAACAAACGCTAACGTTCGCTAAAAATATGGTAAGTAAACAGACAGTTCCACAAACAGAGATGTGCGCAGATAGCTATGCATCGACTCATGCAATATTTTCTAGTGCAACAAACCTGTCAAACAGAAAAGACATGCTAACAGGCTAGCTAGCTAACTTAACCGTTAGCGGACTAAACTCCACTCCATGGTGAACGAAGTTTATGAGCAGAGTTTAGTCGGTTAGCTAATCATCAGCTTTGGCAAGCTGTAACGTTAAAAGGGACAATATGCAGTTACTATATCCATTGTAAATAAATTATATGTACCCATTCATTCTTGAAAAATATAACCTAGCTAAATGCCTCATGAGCTTCGTTCAATGGTCGTATACCACCAGAACACAAATATAAGCTTGTTTTACTCCAATGTTTGTAAACAAAGTAACGTTAGCTAAATGTAAACAAACACGGTATAGCCTCAAAAAAAATTGTTAAAGCTATCATGTTGAGATCATGAATGGTCAGTCCTTGCATCCATAGCTCCATCTATGAATTTGAGAGTTGTTACATTTCACCAGTCCCATCCCTCTGCTTTTTACCGAAAAAGTGGTAGTTATTCGCCTGCCTTACACCATTAATTACGTACACAAACTTTTGATATAATACATAATTTTAAACTAAATGGCACTTGCAAAAGTTGCCAATACCTTTGAATGAATAAGAAAGGGACGTCAACTCATGAGTTCCGGATAAGCAGCGTATTACAGTAGTCGGCCGTCTGACGCAATGTGGCGCACATGTTTGGTTCGAAGGACCCTTTGGTCAGATTCATTTCCGCCACACCAAGGCGGTCTGTAAGGATGCCTTTTCCAAATTGACAATGACATTTGTCCAGACTCTCACTCAGACCAATTATTGCAGTGTTATGAATGTGCAAATTAAAACGATCCAGCTTCAAGGCAAAATATATTGATAGACAAATGAATAAATTGCATTAGTCTGAGTGGGTGTGATCAATCAATTATTCTTTTTTAATCAAGCAAGCATATAGTTCATAATGTAACATCAATTCTAACACCTATTACCATATGAACTCACACAGTGAAAGCATATTTCCCCAAAATAATACCATATTGTAATTGATCAAATGGCCAGCACACCCATGGGGCTACCCTGCTTCACTTTCTGACACATATACCATTCATCTGAGCTTTAGTCTTTTGGGATCCTGCTTCTTTACAACTAAGAAGTAGTAGAAGTAGAAGTCATCTACTTTAGGGAGCAAAAAGATATGAAAATGTGTTGTGTGCCTAACTATGCATTTATGTTAGACAGCTTAGCTAGAGGCACTGGCATTGCGGTGTACCCATCAATTCTCTCTCGCTATCTGGTGCATATTTACATACTTTATAAGAACAAGATACACCATTTTCAAGGTTTTCAATAAACCTGCAATGTTATTGATGAACATTCTCTGTAGACCCAAACCATCCACAGTTCTGGTCCTGCCCAAAGGCCTCCATCACATTCCCCACAACCGTTTCCGTGCTCCCTACTACTAGCCCCCCTGCCAACCTCACCACATTCCATACCCCATTCCCACACCTCCACGCCAGCTTCCCCATTCCCCCACCCACTGCCTTCACCTGCCCTCCCATCTCAGACACCACCGACCCCACATACCCCCCACCCTGCTCCCACGCCTGGTCCCCAACCACCCTGGACACCCACCAGGCGCTGTCCACGATCCCCCTGAATATGCCCACCCCGTCCCAGGCCAGGGTGCCCACCCCTGTGACCCCGTCCTGGCAGCTGGTGAACAGAGAGCCCACCAGAGGGGCTGTAATGCAGTACAGGGTGGAGAAGCACATCTCCCCCACACCAAGTATCAGGCCTGTGACTGAGCCGACCCCAGACACCAGGTCAGACGCCATGTTGTAGAACACAGAAAGGATGTCGCCTGGCAAGGCAGACAGGACACCCAGGTCTTCCTGTAGGACAAAGGCCACCTAGACGAGGAGAGGAGATATGTTCTGTTACAAGATATTATAACAGAAACGTATTTTTGTGATCAGAAATATAAAAATATATGGAACCATCATGTGTTATTGTTTTTACCATTGAGGACCACTTTGAAACGAGCGTTTTAATTAATACTTTCAAGTGATATCCTCTGAGTCCACCTTGTACATTTTGTTTAATATGTCTGTTACCCAAAATAAATTCAATTCAATCACAGTATTGCATTCCATCAGTAATCACCTGTCCAGGGATCCCAATGAGGGTGGAGACTACAGGGCGTAGAGGGGCCATGAGCAGGGAGACAGAGGAGGTGATGATATACACCAGAGTGTTGCCGGACGACTCTGTGTCTGACTCAGAGGCCAGTGTCTCGTTGTCCACTGAAGGAGTGATGAGAGGTTCTGTGTCGGCAGGTAGTGCCTCTACGCTTCGGTCAGTAGTCTTATCTAGTGTTTCCTCAATGGCGTCTGGCCTTGCGACCGCTCTTTGCTTTTCTACGACTCTGACCATCGCATCGCTGAGCAGTGTCACTATGTCTCCCTCTGTTTCCCCATTTGCTTCCCCGCAACCCTCTGAAAATAGATCTGTCACTCCAATCATGTGTTCCAGCTCCTTAACACTCACCACCCTCTCCTCTCCCCCTGTCTCTCTCACTACCCCCACACTGAACCCACTATGTCCCTCTGGGCCAGCACAACACACTGCAGACCACTGCACCCCAGCCTCACACCCCCCCCTCCCCACCCTCCTCCATCCCGGGCCCCAGCCTGAGCCCTGTGGCCCCTGTCAGGACGTAGAGCTGGCCCCCTGTGGAGCCACACTGGGGCAGGACGCTGCTCTGGATCAGCTCTGTAGCTGGGGAGCCCCACTGGTGGAGCGGAGAGTCAGAATGAGATTGGGGTTTACCCCCCGCCACATCCCCTTGGAGCAGAGCTGGGGTCATCACATGGGACCATTCGTCCTCTTCCCCCTTCTCTGTCTAGGAGATAGGTTAGGAATCATTAGTCAAAGTGCATATATTGAATCACTAATGCAATTACTATTAACATCATGATAAATGAATGTTTGGTCCTTATTTGGGTAAAGCCTACTGTACATTACAGTACATTTAGTGTCAATGCAGTTTGTAAATAGAGTAGGATAGACAAGGACGTCTTTTACTCAGGTGTCATGGCAGAAATAACATGCCATGCAGACCATTCTAGTCTTGTGAGTGTTAGGGAGCTTGTCTACTGACAGACATCTGAGTCAAATATCAAACTGTTGTTCACATTCATCTTTCTGTTCACTCTGACTTGTTTTAACAAGGCCAGGTTTGCATGGAATGTTGATATCAACAGTAAGTTGACTGCCTCTACAGGACGAGAGTTTCCTTTCACTTGAACAAGTTTCATATCACAAAAACATTACTGTACTACAGCTGGAGGAAAAGAGTGGTATACTGTTGGTTTGATCATGTCCGCTATAACTTGTGTGATTGTGTTGAGAATGTACACTAAACTGTACAAGGTAGTACTTACGCAGTCCATGCATGACAATGATTCCACTGTTTCCACATACTAGAAATAAATAATCCTCCCTTACCCCCTCCTCCTTTCCTCCTTTCACCCCCCATCCTTGGCTGAGATGAAAGGCAGAGTAAACAGCTGTGTCACAGGTCGGGTGGTAGAGCGTGGCGAACGACTGTCCCCCTGGCAGCCTGTGACAGAGGGGGGTCAGGAGGGGCCCCCCACCTACAGAGAGGCCCAGGGGGGGGGTCTGTCTGTAGAAGCTCTGTCTGCAGAGGGAGAAGCCTGGGTCTGGTTCTGATAGTGCCGTGACTGGTAGAGACAGCTCCAGAGTCAGCCCCAGCAAGATCCAGCCTGCCCAGCCTGCAGTACTGACACTGACACCAGCAGGACACCACCGCAGCAGCAGCATGGTGCACTCAGCAAACCCACACACTCACAGAGAGAGAGGCTGGTAAATAATCCAGAGGTTTGTGCTGTATCTACGCAGATGGGAGAGGATAATGGCTGATAGCTAGGGTTGACAGCCAGGGAATCTCTGGTTATGTCGTTCTTTTATCCCTTTCTCAATCTCTCCCTTCTTTTTTCTCTTCCACCCCGTCAGCGTCTCCACCCCATGTCTTTCTCCTTGGACTGTGTGTGCTGGGCTGTCTGCATGTGTCTGGGCACAGTCTTGCTTACACTCTGCTTCTCCCTCCCTCATTGACAAGCTCACTCTTCCTCCCTCCCTCCCTCACACACTCTCCCTCTAGCTACACCTCTACCTGGCTCTCCCTCCCTCCTTCCTTCCTTCCTTCCTCTCTCTTCCATAGCTCTTTTGGTTACACCCTTACCTCTCATTACTGTTAGGCACACAGCAGACCCACACCCAGTAACAGGTTCCTATTACCTGTAAGTCTGCATTCCCAAACAATGTTTCCACAAGGTTTGGCTGTCTGATTGACAGCTCAATGGTTCATTTTCTATGGTAAAACACACACCTCTTAGAAAGTGCTGACTTTATTTTAGCCGAGTGCTTATGCATGCACTATTAGGGTGCACAGTGAAACCACAGCAGTATATCTTACAGCAGTATATCTTACAGCAGTATATCTTACTGCAGTATATCTTACAGCAGTGGCCTAGTGTTGAATATCACACAGTAGATCTATCCACCATCAAGGTTCCAAAATAGATTCTATTGACTGAATTACATTTTCTCTGCTATAAAGACAAAATTATTTTAGATTTTGAGTTTCAGCGGCCACTTGGTTTGGTAAAGCTGAATGAAATGGGGAAATGTATCCACTCTCAAATTGATAGAGGGAGTCATCCAATCCAATCCATTGCAATCTCTGTGAGATGACGAGAGGAAAGACAAGAGCATAATAATTAAGCTCTTCACCTATGTGACCGCTAACAAAGGGGGTCACAAACCAGGTTTGTTCTGCTACGTGTTATGACTGGGATCACATGGAGTCTTCAGTGCACCCTTGGGCCTAACAGTCAGAACTGTCTGGTAGGAGAATTCCTTTTATGGGATAGGCTACACATCAATGCACATCTGAGGGAGATTAGGCTAATAGTTTGACATGTGTAATTTCCACCAAGAAAAATCTTTATCAGTGCATAATTAGTTTTCTGACAGTGTCACACTGTTCCTTATTATATTTACTGACACAGTTATTAGTCTGTAGCAAAGACATTCATTATTCCCTCATTACATCCTTTGTCTGTAGCTTTAGGTTGTTTGGATGCATTCCATACTAACAGCTGCATGGCTGCTGCGGTATGAAAGCTTTTGGGTGTGATAGTTTTGGGTTGGGCTTTATGCGGCGTTCATAACCAAGCGGGAAGGTACCAATTACCAGTTGTCAAGTCGTAAATAACAGTTGGATGCATTCTCAACTCGTTGAGAAACGCCGACTGGCTAATGGCCAACAATCTGTGTCAACCATAAACTAAAAGTACAGTTATAATGCTTGTAAACAAATTACATTTAACTGCCGAAAATGCTGTTATCGAGGTCATTTCCTTAGTAAGTGACGTCAGAGGTCAGCATGTGCGAGAAGTCAGAGCTCAGGGATGATAGACGAGTTTCTTACTAGTTTTTACGAGTTGAAGGGGAATTCAAGTGGATTTTTGCCAGTTGTAAGTGGTAAAAACCACCTTCCCATTGGTTATGAACGCAGCATAAAAGGCTTTTGTCTCATTTTTACATTTTAGTCATTTAGCAGACGCTCTTATCCAGAGCGACTTATAGTAGTGAATGCATACATTTCATAAATGTTTTCTCCGTACTGGTCCCCCGTGGGAATCGAACCCACAACCCTGGCGTTGCAAACATCATGCTCTACCAACTGAGCCACATGGGACTGTCTCCAGGCACAGCCAATAAAAACAGTTGTTTTGAGTAAAAGTGCAGTACTCCATGTCTGTGCAGCACATACTACACACTCTACTACCAGTCCATTAGGCTTTCGACAACAACTACCAGTCATCTGAAATGTTACCACTTTAATGCAATTTAAATTTTGAAAAGTCATTGGTAGAAAACATAAGATCTCCATTATCTCCAACAGAAAATTCCTAATTTGACAGTTTTGTATAAAAAGGTAGGTGCTACATGTATAAAGTCCTGTTGCTGTCCATGCCTTCAATACCATTTCTTCCATGACTTGTATAACAGTAGAAGGCAGTAAAATGACATTAAAGGAGTCGATTAGTAACACATTGTTTAGAGAGATATTGTTGCAGTAACCTGAAGGTCCAATGGGGGGAGCTTGGCTAAGCATGACAGTGGTAGGGGTTGAATCCAGACTCACATTATGGTCTTACACACACACTTCACTCGTTGGGGATATCGATGACAAGGTCAGCCTCTTCTCCTTCCCCCCTGTCGTCGTCTCCTCCGTCTGAGTCTCTGTCACTCTCTCCCTCCTCCTCTGCCGCGTCTCCGCGGGGATCTTCTGGGATCTTCTGAGCTCTTCCTGAAAACACTCCTGCTCCTAAACGGAGACTAATAGCGAAATACAACAGTTCAACTCTGTAAATTACAGTTCCTTGGCTAATAGGTGTTATAATAATAATAGCACGTCATTGACAATTTGATGAAACATTAATACTCACATAAACCTTGAATTTCAATTTTCGTTTGAGATTTTTGTATTTCTGCTTGTAGTCCACCTCCATATCGGCATTTCTGACGCTGAGGTTGAACCGTCAGTGGACCTGCTATACCGGTAGGGAAATTGTTAGTGTCGTGGTTATGTTAGCTATATAAAAGCAGCTTGTTGGCTAGCTCACGGCTAGCCTTTCCAGTACATGATCGTTGTTTTTTTAAGCATTTAGCTGGAAGCAGAAGAACAGTAATTGAAAACGCTTGAAACAAGGATAATAAGGAGACGAAACCACGTCATTATAAGGTTAAATAGCTTGAATTAATATGAAAAATCCTTCATACCTCTCGTTTGAATGAATCTGTGCGACGTGCTCTTTGTTTACGTCTGTTCTTCTTCTTTAGGATGTGGTTGGCAGTTCGCATATACCGCCATCTACTGTACTGGTGTGTGAGGCCATTCACGGCCTACCTACATTACATTATTTAGTCTACTTTCGTTTTTTGTGTATGTATGTGTGTGTGCGCGCCATTCTTCTTTTTTAAATTTGTACTGGCGGATTTCAACCAACTGAAAGGTGCATACACCCCCACCTACTGTACTGGATTGTGAGACTGGGCACAACCTCCCTATTGCGTATTTCTCATGTATTTGTCTTTTCAACCCTTGTATTTCCGCCTACTGGAGTGTGAATTCATTACACTTTATGATGAAAAGGGAAGAAAAATGACCCTACACACGAACCCTACAGTTGCACCCATTACAACCTCACCTCACCACTAGTTGGGAGTCATTTTCAAGCTCTGGAAGTGACATTTAAAACAGTGGGCGGGGCCAGACATAGAGCCAGAATGAAGGAAATAATCACCCCTGCAGTGGTCACATAAATAATATACATAAACCAGGGATCTAGGCTATTTTATGGAGAGTGAGACCTATTCATACCCATGAACAATAGGTCTTATCAACTAATAATTATGGCCCAAACAAGATGACCTTGAATACAGAAATATATGACAAACAAAAGCAGTCGCATTTCCTATAGAGAATCGTTCTGTTGCATATTAAAACAAGTGAATCATGTTCAGTGTGTGCACTTCTGCATGTGAGTAGTATTCATAATAATGCATTGTGCTAGTGTTCTGTATTCTGTCCACCCACAGTACTGGAGTAGACTACAGTAGTTTGGTTTATGGCGCTGAAGGTGCAGCTTGCTCACTTCAGCAGAGCACACAGCAGTCACATCGTCAGGACCCAGGACAATGAATTATAGATGAGGAACATTCCAGAGATGAGTAATGCTACCTCTGCACACACACACACACACACACACACAGCCAACCAGCCAGGCTGTGTGTGTGTGCATGTGTGCATGTGTGCATGCGTGTGAGTGTATTAGAATGGGAGAATGCTAGAGGGAGAGAGGAAGGCAAGGAGAAAGAGTGTGTGTATGCCTACGTGTTTGTGTGTGTATGTGTGTGTGTGTGTGTGTCAGTGTGTGTGTTTGTCTCTCAGGGGGAGAATATTGCTAGAGAAAATGCTGACTGCTTGCTTTTATACCAGTGCTCCCCACTCTGTTTTCTTTATGTCACGAAGAGAAGGACCGATGGAAACTGACCTCAGTTTGCCCTACATCTACCAATATTTATGTTCAGTTTTAACACCAACATTTTATTGTTTACAGTTGTCATACTGCCCTCTCCATACGCCCTAGATACGGTAGTACTAAACCAACATAGGCCTACCAAAATAAATACACAGCCTCTCTCTCCTATCCCTTCCAGGCAAACCCCTCCCTATGAAAAACGATATCCCCCCTACATCCCGACCCACTGCCAGATTCTATCCCCTGACCGATTCCCTCTTTTGTTTCCAGAATGACAACAGCAGACAGAAATAGAATCTTCTCCACTGTGCAATGCCATAAATCGCTGCTGCCTGCCTGCCCATCCTGGCCAGCAGCTGTGGCTCCCTCCCTTCCTCCCTCCTTTCCTCCCTCCATCCCCCCTCCCTCCCTCCCTCCCCACCTCCCTGTGTTTCTCCTCAGTGCTAATGGACGCTAGTCTTGAGCCAAGCTGCGTGTGGAGAGAGAGGGAGAAGGCTACTGTCGAATGGTGTTTGATGGTGACCCTTGTCTGTTTAATTGTTTCTAGATAAATCTCCATCTGACTGGTTGGATGTATGTATGACACTCATTCTCTCTTCATACTAATTGTTTTGATGACCTCAGAGAGGGTATCTCTTCCTATTGGGCTCTCTCTCCATATCTGCTCTCTGTCTATCTGTCTCTCTCTCTCTCCATATCTGCTCTCTGTCTATCTGTGTCTCTCTCTGTCTATCTGTCTCTCTCTCTGTGTATCTCTCTTTCTCTCTGTGTATCTTTCTTTCTCTCTGTGTATCTCTCTTTCTCTCTGTGTATCTTTCTTTCTCTCTGTGTATCTCTATTTCTCTCTGTGTATCTCTCTTTCTCTCTGTGTATCTCTCTTTCTCTCTGTGTATCTTTCTTTCTCTCTGTGTATCTCTCTTTCTCTCTGTGTATCTTCTTTCTCTCTGTGTATCTCTCTTTCTCTCTGTGTATCTCTCTTTCTCTCTGTGTATCTCTCTTTCTCTCTGTGTATCTTTCTTTCTCTCTGTGTATCTCTCTTTCTCTCTGTGTATCTTTCTTTCTCTCTGTGTATCTTTCTTTCTCTCCTCTCTGTGTATCTCTATTTCTCTCTGTGTATCTCTCTTTCTCTCTGTGTATCTCTCTTTCTCTCTGTGTATCTCTCTTTCTCTCTGTGTATCTCTATTTCTCTCTGTGTATCTCTCTTTCTCTCTGTGTATCTTTCTTTCTCTCTGTGTAGCTCTCTTTCTCTCTGTGTATCTTTCTTTCTCTCTGTGTATCTTTCTTTCTCTCTGTGTATGTCTTTCTTTCTCTCTGTGTATCTTTCTTTCTCTCTGTGTATCTCTTTTGTTCTCTCTAATTTATAATTTTCTCTTGTCCTTCAATTCTCTGTCACTGTCCCTCCCTCTTTCCTCTTTACTCTCTCCCTCTGTTTTATTACACCTCTTTAGTTCCCTCTTTTCAAGAGTCCCTTGTTTGCTTTCCCGTCTCGTTAGGAGAAATTGGAATGTACAAAAATCACATAAAAGACACCAACAACAACTACAATAAAAGCCTTCTCCCTGACCATAAGGTAAGCTGCAAAAGTTTATCATTTTACCCTTGGGTTTATGTCTAAAGGGAAGTCAGGCAATAAAAAGTTTACTTAATTATGAAAGAGGTTATCTTTGGGAAAAGGCTCTTCCATAAAATCAAATAGGCTGTATCGATGGGACATTTTTTAAGTACATTTTCAATGGCACAACAATATCATGTTCAAGAAATAAATCACTTCTAAATTCATAGGAAAAACGATTATCTAAATACATGCATGCCAACTTACTCTTTAGTTAAATAACTTAAGTCACTATTCTGTCACTATTTGACATTGTTCCTCTGACTGTTTTTCCGTTCTCTCCTCTCCCCTCATGTTTGTCTGTGTGCGTGTTACAGGAGAAGCTGATCCAGGCTATTAAAAGAATAAAGCATGAGGTAGATGAGTGCTGGGAGGCAGAGAGAGAGACGTACATATGGTCTATTGGTGTAGAGGTACGGTACTGGCTGCCAATGCATCATTTACCACTGTCATTTACTTTTCATGGTTTATTCTTTTTATTATTTCATTAAATCCTGAATATGATCATCTGTGAATATATTAGTGTGTCAGTAATATTAAAAGCAATTTGACTGATAGTGGTGAGAAATGTTATCTAACAACATTATGATAAATATTTTGTAGTATTTACATATTTAGAATTAAAATTAACATACTGTAATTGATGCGTGTTGGCTAAAGCTGAAAAATCTGTCTCTCCCAACCAGGCTAGTATCCTTCTACTACCCACTATATAGTAACAAAACATAGTAAAACCTACTACCCACTATATAGTAACAAAACATAGTAAAACCTACTACCCACTATATAGTAACAAAACATAGTAAAACCTACTACCCACTATATAGTAACAAAACATAGTAAAACCTACTACCCACTATATAGTAACAAAATATAGTAAAACCTACTACCCACTATATAGTAACAAAACATAGCAAAAACCTACTACCCACTATATAGTAACAAAACATAGTAAAACCTACTACCCACTATATAATAACAAAACATAGTAAAACCTACTACCCACTATATAGTAACAAAACATAGTAAAACCTACTACCCACTATATAGTAACAAAACATAGTAAAACCTACTACCCACTATATAGTAACAAAACATAGTAAAACCTACTACCCACTATATAGTAAACAAAACATAGTAAAACCTACTACCCACTATATAGTAACAAAACATAGTAAACCTACTACCCACTATATAGTAACAAAACATTGTAAAACCTACTACCCACTATATAATAACAAAACATAGTAAACCTACTACCCCACTATATAGTAACAAAACATAGTAAAACCTACTACCCACTATATAGTAACAAAACATAGTAAAACCTACTACCCACTATATAATAACAAAACATAGTAAAACCTACTACCCACTATATAGTAACAAAACATAGTAAAACCTACTACCCACTATATAGTAACAAAACATAGTAAACCTACTACCCACTATATAGTAACAAAAACATAGTAAAACCTACTACCCACTATATAGTAACAAAACATAGTAAACCTACTACCCACTATATAGTAACAAAACATAGTAAAACCTACTACCCACTATATAGTAACAAAACATAGTAAAAACCTACACCCACTATATAGTAACAAAACATAGTAAAACCTACTACCCACTATAGTAACAAAACATAGTAACACCTACTACCCACTATATAGTAACAAAACATAGTAAAACCTACTACCCACTATATAGTAACAAAACATAGAAAACCTACTACCCACTATATAATAACAAAACATAGTAAAACTACTACCCCTATATAGTAACAAAATAGTAAAACCTACTACCCACTATATAATAACAAAACATAGTAAAACCTACTACCCCTATATAGTAACAAAACATAGTAAAACCTACTACCCACTATATATAACAAAACATAGTAAAACCGACTACCCACTATAATAGACAAAACATAGTAAAACCTACTACCCCACTATATAGTAACAAAACATAGTAAAACCTACTACCCACTATATAGTAACAAAACATAGTAAAACCTACTACCCACTATATAGTAACAAAACATAGTAAAACCTACTACCCACTATATAGTAACAAAACATAGTAAACCTACTACCCACTATATAGTAACAAACATAGTAAAACTACTACCCACTATATAGTAACAAAACATAGTAAAACCTACTACCCACTATATAGTAACAAAACATAGTAAAACCTACTACCCACTATATAGTAACAAAACATAGTAAAACCTACTACCCACTATATAGTAACAAAACATAGTAAAACCTACTACCCACTATATAGTAACAAACATAGTAAAACCTACTACCCACTATATAGTAACAAAACATAGTAAACCTACTACCCACTATATAGTAACAAAACATAGTAAACCTATACCCACTATATAGTAACAAAACATAGTAAAACCTACTACCCACTATATAGTAACAAACATAGTAAAACCTACTACCCACTATATAGTAACAAAACATAGTAAAACCTACTACCCACTATATAGTAACAAAACATAGTAAACCTACTACCCACTATATAGTAACAAAACATAGTAAAACCTACTACCCACTATATAGTAACAAAACATAGTAAAACCTACTACCCACTATATAGTAACAAAACATAGTAAAACCTACTACCCACTATCTAGTAACAAAACATAGTAAAACCTACTACCCCATATATAGTAACAAACATAGTAAAACCGACTACCCACTATATAGTAACAAAACATAGTAAAACCTACTACCCACTATATAGTAACAAAACATAGTAAAACCTACTACCCACTATATAGTAACAAAACATAGTAAAACCTACTACCCACTATATAGTAACAAAACATAGTAAACCTACTACCCACTATATAGTAACAAAAACATAGTAAAACCTACTACCCACTATATAGTAACAAAACATAGTAAACCTACTACCCACTATATAGTAACAAAACATAGTAAAACCTACTACCCCCACTATATAGTAACAAAACATAGTAAAACCTACTACCCACTATATAGTAACAAAACATAGTAAAACCTACTACCCACTATATAGTAACAAAACATAGTAAAACCTACTACCCACTATATAGTAACAAAACATAGTAAAACCTACTACCCACTATATAGTAACAAAACATAGTAAAACCTACTACCCACTATATAGTAACAAAACATAGTAAAACCTACTACCCACTATATAGTAACAAAACATAGTAAAACCTACTACCCACTATATAGTAACAAAACATAGTAAACCTACTACCCACTATATAGTAACAAAACATAGTAAAACCTACTACCCACTATATAGTAACAAAACATAGTAAAACCTACTACCCACTATATAGTAACAAAACATAGTAAAACCTACTACCCACTATATAGTAACAAAACATAGTAAAACCTACTACCCACTATATAGTAACAAAACATAGTAAAACCTACTACCCACTATATAGTAACAAAACATAGTAAAACCTACTACCCACTATATAGTAACAAAACATAGTAAAACCTACTACCCACTATATAGTAACAAAAATAGTAAAACCTACTACCCACTATATAGTAACAAAACATAGTAAAACCTACTACCCACTATATAGTAACAAAACATAGTAAAACCTACTACCCACTATATAGTAACAAAACATAGTAAAACCTACTACCCACTATATAGTAACAAAACATAGTAAAACCTACTACCCACTATATAGTAACAAAACATAGTAAAACCTACTACCCACTATATAGTAACAAAACATAGTAAAACCTACTACCCACTATATAGTAACAAAATATAGTAAAACCTACTACCCACTATATAGTAACAAAACATAGTAAAACCTACTACCCACTATATAATAACAAAACATAGTAAAACCTACTACCCACTATATAGTAACAAAACATAGTAAAACCTACTACCCACTATATAGTAACAAAACATAGTAAAACCTACTACCCACTATATAGTAACAAACATAGTAAACCTACTCCCCACTATATAGTAACAAAACATAGTTAAAACCTATACCCCACTATATAGTAACAAAAATAGTAAAACCTCTACCCACTATATAATAACAAAACATAGTAAACCTACTACCCACTACTATAGTAACAAAACATAGCAAAAACCTACTACCCACTATATGTAACAAAACATAGTAAACCTACTACACAAAATAGTTAAAGTCTGTCTCTCTATCTATCTCTCAGGATGTTTTTGATCATCTGGAGCGGGAGGTCCGAGCTGAGTTCCAGAACCTCCATCGCTTCCTGGATGAAGAGGAGACCATGGATATGGAGCGACTGAAGAAGGAGAAAGAGAAGAGGGTGAAGCTGCTTAGGGAGAGAGAGAAGAAGATCGCCATTGCAAGGGAAGAAGATCTGGAGAGAGGTCATTTGCCACGCAAACAACAAACTGGCTGAGGAGGATAGTCCCAAACTGCTCAAAGTGAGTGAGTTAGGGTGTTCAGGCTATTGTTCTAGCACTGCACCTCTTCACTGTAAAAAGAGGGATGGCGCTGTTGTTTATCTGAAGTGCTTTTTCTAAATGGTATGATCCAAAATTAATATTTGGTTCGTTCAACCTATTCCATTCAATTTGCCTGAAATCAAATAACGAATTTGACAGATCAATGTGATTTTTTTTAATTGAATGAATGCTTCTAAATTGCATTCAACACCTCATGGGCATCAATGTTGCATAGTGGTGAGAGCAATGTAGCAGTGGTAGCCTATCAGAATTGTTGGAGGCATGGCCTATTGGGGGCGTGGCTTTCTGTTTGTTATTTTTGGCCACCTGTGGGAATGAATGTCATTCCTGGTAATGTGTTCTGTTTTTTTAATGATTATATGTTCACTGCCAGCACTGGAACTTAAATGCTATCTGCTTAAGAACTGTGATACTAAAGTGCATGGAAAGGCTTCTATTGATGAGATGGTTACCATTTGGTTACAATATTGTAACCGGTTAATGTGGAAATATTATGTAAAGAAAGTGTTTGGAGTCATTATTTCATGTTATGGAACCAACTTAATATCTTGATTAACAGGAAATTTATTTAATTGGCTTATAACCCAATTGACGAAATTTGGATAGGTAATTCCAGAGTGAAAAATCTACTTGGTACAACATCAACAAAAGTAGTTTTACTGTATATACACTGAGTGTACAAAACATTAAGAACACCATGTCCATGTCTCAATTGTCTCAAGGCTTAAAAATCCTTCTTTAACCTGTCTTCTCCATTTCATCTGCACTGATTGAAGTGGATTTAACAGGTGACATCAATAAGGGATCGTAGCTTTCACCTGGATTCATCTGGTCAGTCTATGTCATGGAAATAGCAGATGTCCTTAATGTTTTGTAAATTAGTTTGCATTTATGTTATTTTTAGGTTTAACCAAAGGTTTAATCCCACAGCACCCCCCCTTGCAACCCCTCCTCCACCTCCCCTCACCCCCAAAAATAGCTTTTTGGGAACTAACACTTCACTTTCCCTCTTACTAGCTCTGACTGCTGATAGCTACTTTAATGAGGACGAATGTACTTACTATGACTGTGATATGTAGTTGTCCCACCTAGCTATCTTTAGATGAATGCACTATAAGTCGCTCTGGATAACAGCGTCTGCTAAATTACTAAAATGTTCATGTAAATCTAGTGCAGGGCTGGAACTAAAGCCTGCACATTGCAGTAGCTCTCCATGAGGAGAGTTGGCCACCATCAATGATCATAAGATGAGACAGACTGTCATAACTGTTTATGACAACTCTTATGTCATTATTACAACACCGTCATCCAGGTCTTATGATGAAAGGTCGGAGAGCAAAGTGTTACAGAGAATGTGATGAATGGCAGGAGGGAGGGAGTGGTTTGGGGAGGGTCAGGGGAATGAGAAGCTTGGAGTACCTCCACAGAATCTACTGGATTCTGCTTTCAGCTTCCACAACAGCTAGCCTACGCTGACATTGCAGTCCTCAAGGACCCACCGTGTCAGCTTATTGCCTTCTCTTCTGGCACTAATTTGATCAATCATTGGCTAAAGAGTCTACTTGCCCTGCTTTTTGCAGGTCTAATCAATTTCTCATTAAAAGGTTGGTGGACAGAAGCAACACACAGTGCAGTCCTGGAGGACTAGCTGAGGTTTGGCACCAAACACTGATGAGATAGAATATCAACTGCATATTGAGTTCACAGAGGGCACAATTTTGATTTGTTTTCTGATGGAAAACAATTGAATATAAATTTTTTATTGGGCACCTTTATCAGTGGAACAAATACACTGTATGTGCTATGTTGTTTTGAGTGCGTTAAGGTCTTTCACTACTGTTATGACCCTTCCTTTTTTTCTCTCTGAAGGAGATTCAAGACCTCTTGAAAAGGCAAGTGTTCATATTTAATTATTTAACTGATTATGACTCCATCTATTTCTCGTGTCACAAATCACTCCCTTCTCCTGATCGGCCATAATCTCTCATCTTGCATCTTTGGCATCTCATTGTCTCTCTCTCTCTCCTCTCTCTCTCTTTCTCTCTCTCTCTCTCTCTCTCTCTTTCTCTCTCTCTCTCTCTCTCTCTCTCTCTCTCCCTCTCTCTCTTCTATCTCTCTCTCTGTATCCTGTCTTTGGCATCCCCCTTTTTCTTCCCTCCACTCGCTCTATCCTCTCCTTCTCTCTTTGGCATCCCACTTTCTTTCTCTACTCTCTCTACCCTCTCTCTACCCTCACTCATTTCCCAATCCTTTCCTTTCACATTCTTTTCGGTCCCTTTTCATCCATCTTTGCACTCCTCTTCCCCTGCACCTCTCCCTCTCTCATACCCCCGCAGGTCTCAGGTGGCTTTCATACCCCCTCCGCAGGTGGATGTGGAGGTGCGATCAGCACACTTTGTGGGGCCCATCCAGTACAGGATATGGAAACACATGAAGAGCTGCCTGTACCCAAGTAATGCACATCATATCATTCTGTGACATTAGTATTGTTATAGTATTGTTTGTTATACAATGTGTATAATGCTGAGTTTAAGAGATTACGTCTTCTATTGACGTAGTGCTAATGTACCAGTATATGTTTTTTTACATTCCTACTTAAAGGGATCCACTTACACAAACAGTATACCATTAGATAATTCTAGATTACAACAACTCACCTGAGCCCCCTCCTCCCAGATATCACTGAAGTGACCTTTGACCCAGAGACAGCCCACCCCCTCCTCACCCTCTCCCCCAGCTGCACTTCTGTGTGGTTTGAGGAGGACAAAGTTATCCCCAAGGCCTCGGAGGAGGAGCCACCCAACCCCCGCTGCTTCCACTACTACTACAGTGTCATGGGCCGAGAAGGCTTCATCACCGGACGTCATTACTGGGAGGTGGAGGTGGGCCACAAGACAGCGTGGCGGCTGGGTGTGGCCAGGGAGGATGTCCACCGGGGGGAGATGGACTCCAGTGGGACCAGTAACGGTCTCTGGACCCTATCCCTGAAGGGAGGGGCCATCTTGGCCTGTACAGACCCCAAACCCACCAAGGTCCCGGTGTCCATCAGGCCCGTCCGGATCGGAGTGTTCTTAGACTGTGAGAAGGAGGAAGTAGCGTTCTATAACGCTGTTACCATGACGCCGCTGTACACATTCTCCATGGAAACGGTGTTCGTTCCGCTGATCCCCTTCTATAACCCGTGTGACACGGACGATGGGAGGAACCTGGGTCCCCTAAACCTCTTCAGCCCCTCTATATGAGAGTACAGAGAACCAAGCAGAACCAAGGTTGTACTGGAGTATATTTCGTTTGGGGATGTGGTGGAGTGATAGATAGGATTTGGAAATGGTTTGTTTTATACAGTGTGTGTTTCAGGTATAATTTCATAGCTGGCTGGAAACATGATGTAAATTGTATCTGTTAAAAAATCCAATGAGTTTATGATATGCATTTACATTTACCAGGGGAGGCTGGTGTGAGGAGCTATAGGAGGACGGGCTAATTGCAATGGAATGGAATCAATGGAATGGAGTCAACGAGGTTTCCATATGTTTGATGTGTTTGATACTGTTCAATTTATTCCATTCCACCCAATACAATGAGCCTGTCCTCCCATTAGCCTCCACTGACATGTACCTACCCAGTTCTATGGCATAGCACTATCAATTCATGTTTATGCCATTGCGTTCAGTTGTTTGCATTGTGGTTTGAATATTGACATTTTATTGGCATTAAATACACAAAAAAATAGGTAAACAAATGAACACAAAACCTTGGTCTGTGCTTATAACACCAGAACGTGATATTTTTGTCATATTATCACATAATAGGTTATGAATGTAGAAAAACCAGACTAAAGTATCTAACACAAGTCCCAAAAATGAGAAAAGGCCAAATGCCAGTATCCTAGTGGGGGTAGATACCCCGGGGCTTCAGGACTTAACAGGAGGGGGTAACTGCACAATGATGTTACCTTTGGCCCATCTATAAATACTGTGGTCATGCATCCACAGCTGTGACACTTTGTCTGCAGTCCAAATGTCACCCTATTCCCTATATAGTGCACTACTTCTAACCAGGGCCCATGGGCCCTAGTAAAAATGTAGTGCACTAAATAGGGAATAAGGTGCCATTTGGGATGTATCTATTGTGGCATGGGTATGGGAGAAATGTAGGGGAGGGGGGTGGGAAGAGGGAGGAGGAGGACACACAGGGAGACACTGGAGAGTGTGACACTGTGGGAAACAACTAAATGTGTGTGACATTGAGTAAGATGACTGACGTGAGGTAGCATGACAATACCGTCACATTTACAGAGACCAAGCCTTCCTCAGTGAGTGCGGCCATTAGTATGATATCTTACACTATGCACGGTGTGTGTGCCAGATAGACAGCTAGGAGAAAAGTGCTCCATGAAATGAGATGGTAAAATCTAAGTGCACACACGTCATGGCCTACCTGGCTACCCGAATAACATTATGACCAATTCAAAGCTTTGGAAAAGTACAGAATCAATGACAAGGAAAGGACACTAGATTTTTTTTCTCATAATATTTTGTTTATTCTTCGTATGTTTTTTTTAGACATGAAATAAAGAAATAACACCTTTCCTTTACAAAACGCCTGTGTGTCGTGTTGTGAAAAAAGGGAGGAGGGAGATCAACAGACTGCAGAACGCTACACAGGCCATCAACAGACAGAATCAGAATCAGGGCAGAGAGAGATCACTCACATAGTGCAAGGAACACCAATGAGAACACTGGAGTGAATTTGGTGGGTCTGTCCCAACCAGGGAGGGAATTGAACCCACAACCTTCTGGTCCCAAGACCCAGACACTAACCAACCATCCCAAATAGTGTTGACTCATTAGGAGGTGCTGGTAATGTGGTTACCAAGGGTAGGTTTGTTACATTACCCCCTCTTTTGGGAAGCGCTATAATACAGTAGTGGTATAAAACATGTCAAATTCATCCACATGCACATCTCAGTTCCACATCAGGAGGGCTAGATCTCAAATACTGTTTGAGGCTTTGGCATCCATTTTGAATTCAACCTGCTGTTTACATACAAACAGTGCCACTGATTTCCCAAGATGTACAGCAGTTATTGTCTCACCAAGTTACACAATACACTTCAGTATGATGTTATTCATCTCATGCTAATGCACATTCAAATAAACCCTGACAACCAAGCAACTAGGTAATTTATCACTCTTCCAATCATGACTGAGTGTCTGAGTGCTTTATATTAAACACTTTCTGTCCTGACTACAATATTCTGTATCTCCTGACTGTGTTGTGTCTCTATATACAGTACAGTAGACCTATAAGGTAGTCAGGTCTGCATATAATACTTTACCGCTGTTTAGTCTGAGACCACCCTACATCATATAAACCAAACGGTGCCTCTTGGAGTGTATTTATACAATATAGGCTGACTAGCCATTGAATATTTGATTTCATATTTGAGGCACTAAATCAAAGATGAGAGTCATCCCATGTAGAGCACCTCGGAGGTGCAGGTTGTGTGATGTTAACCACACTGACTGGACAAACACACACCGTTTTCTAAACAAATGTCAGATGATAAGCAGATCATTGAGGACAATCATTTCTAAGCATGGATATGTAAAGTCGACATACAGCTGAAGTTGTGATTTTCTATTCATCACACACACGTATGCTAGAGTCTTATACCTAGACACAGATACAAAATGATGTGTCACACACACGTATGCTAGAGTCTTATACCTAGACACAGATACAAAATGATGTGTCACACACACGCATGCATGCACACAACACACACACGTATGCTAGAGTCTTATACCTAGACACAGATACAAAATGATGTGTCACACACACGCATGCATGCACACAACACACACACGTATGCTAGAGTCTTATACCTAGACACAGATACAAAATGATGTGTCACACACACGCATGCATGCACACAACACACACACGTATGCTAGAGTCTTATACCTAGACACAGATACAAAATGATGTGTCACACACACGCATGCATGCACACAACACACACACACGCACGCACACACACGCACGCACGTACGCACACACACACACACACACACACACGCAAACGTCATGATGAAGATAACAGTATGACTGATCAATCCTCCACACACACAGACGGCTTTAATAAAAGCAGAAAAATATGAATAATAATAATACTGTCTTTGAGGAGATCATGTGGACATGCTGCAATAAACGTCTTTATCTTTAAAGTGACATAGATAATTCTGTATTTTTTATATATATATATATAAAGTTATGTAAAGGTGTTATACTGTGAGTGTTATCATCATAGGGTTGAAATAGCACTAATAAAAGTTAATCCAATCAAAATATTTTAGAGATCTATTCGAAGATCTGTGACACTGAAAAATATGCACTTATTCAGTTGTGTTTACCATTTTCAGTTGTTCAAGTTGTATTTTATAAGTTAGTGAAGATTAGTTTGTATGTATACAGTATATTCAATAATCAGCATGTAGGCTTTGCACAGGTGAGAAATTAGATTAGCTTTTTTATATCATCAAGTACAATACAACAACCATTCTATTCACTAAACACATTCAACCTTTGAAAGGAGACTTTTTAAACCTTACACATGCAATATTTACAATGCTGAACCTCGTCAGCAGGGTCATAAGCGAGTGTGTGTGTGTGTGTGTGTGTGTGTGTGTGTGTGTGTGTGTGTGTGTGTGTGTGTGTGTGTGTGTGTGTGTGTGTGCGTGCGTGCGCAGAAACAGCTAAACACTGCTTTTAGTATTGCCTAAATGGGTGTTACGGCTCCACACAACAGAGCTTAACGAGCACTGCGGTCGAGATTGAGATTGAGAGTGGGGCCAAATCTCTTCAGTGGTAGAATTTTACATAATCCTTGACATTTTATCACTTACATCAATTGAATGACAATATAGCAAAGAATTTAGGCACCTCAAACACTAATGTATTCATACTGTATTCATCATGATTCATATACTGTACTAATCATATCAACATCTATATCTCTATCTTACCATATGGCTTTTAACTTTCATTTTATTCTCATATTCATTTTAGCATTAAAAAACGTGTTAGAATTGTGGAAGTGTTTAGAAAGAGAAAGGCCATCGTTTGAAGTTGAATGTACTTTCTATGTGTTGGTTAACTTAACACGGCTCCTATTTGTGCTTCTCTTAAAAATCCTAAATGCTTTTAGATGTAGTCCACTGAACTCAATGTACCATTCAAGGTGTCTGTCACGGCGGTCAGTTAAAACACTGAGGTAGAGATATGTCTTTTGTCAAGCAAAATGTATCTGCACACCTCCTCCTGTAACACATAGCGGCTACAGGAGTTTTACCCACCAGCAAAGTCTTATTGCACTGTAAATCTAGGCTAGAGCAACATAGCTTCAAGCAACTAAAGACAGATGGCGTCATGGCACAGTCCTGGAGATGGTGGTACACTGAGTTAATAGTTAGTGAAGTTCTCGCAGGACCTTTTTAGGGCAGTCAGAGAGACCAATGGCAATAGGATAGGCTATTAGAACACATCAACCCATGCCTTGACATCATATCCAGTAATGTGGATGGATGCTAGTGGGTTAACCCTATTTGTGAAGTATCTGTTTTAGGCTGGAGAAAATAACCAGAACTACATGTATACTGTACTGTGAGGTCACCATACTAGGCAGCAGAGCCGTGGAGCACATCTACCATTGGCTCAAGGCCTCCAGTATGTAGCTCATAGACGACTGTAATGCATTTAGATGTGTGTAGGCAAGGAATAGTCTGACATGGATCTGTTCTATCATCTCAGGGAAGATTATACTTTCATACTGTACTTTTATAAGTCATCATGGGGTATAAAGGCTGACCCATAAGCTATAAATGAGAAGTCAAGAGGGCAGGACCTACAGTAAAACTACATCTATCGGCCAGATGAAACCATGCCATAATACTGTACTTCACTACCTGCTGCAAGCAAGAGAGGAAGGAAAAGAGGGAGTACAGAAGGAAGGAAGGAAGGAAGTAAAGAAGGACATAGAGAAGGGAGGATTCCTTTTTTAAATGTTAGGACTAAGCCAATGACATCACTCACCAGACCCCTCCTCCTCTCCCTCTCCCACTCTCATAGTTGTAGTCAGCACAATAACAATCAGCATTACATTTCCCAAGATTCACTGGGGATTGCTTAAAGTGCTGAGGTGTGGCCTTGGGGTCTTCGGGTGCTGGGGTGAGGTCAAGGATCAAACAAGCTCTTTCTCTTGGATTAAACTGATTGTAGAGATTCACTGGGACAGTCAGTCAGAGTTGGCCAACACCTTATAACCAATACAGTCTCTCATGTAGTTTGGAGTGCAATCAAATGAGACATCCATTTTAAACAAAAGTTAGATTTAGTTTAGCAGAAGGTATTGATGTTAGAGTTCAGCATTCAGGTGTTAGTGTTGCTGGGGCTCCTTTGTATCAGGATGTTTCATCATTCAAGTATTCTAGATGTTTCTATAGGATGGCAGATGACCAGCAGGAAAAATTCCAGATTCCCGGATTCCCAGGTTTCAGGAAAACTACTAGAGAATGTCACAAGGAGATTGAAGGAATCCAGTCCAGTTTGATAGAAAGGTGATTTAAATTCATCCAATTTGACGAGAACGTTATGTCAGAGTCACATTTATAAGTCCTTGGGGGGGCTAAATCATGTCATTGGTTTCATCATATGAGATAAAAAATGTCAGTTGCAAATTTACGAGCGGTTCGTGCTTTCGTTTTGGTCTGTTTCTCCACATGCTGAGATTAGAGCAGGCATCATCAAAGGTTTAATCATTCCACAAATGGAGTAGGTGGTCATAGATGTAGTTGAACTAGATTGAGTCATGTTCACTTGCCATTCTGTTGTTCCTATATCTATGTAAAAGGGGGTGGAACCATTCTGCACACCTCTGAACGTAAAATATATCTAAAGAAGCTAGGTTTAACATTTTACTTGTAAACTCTGCAACTGATTTTGTTGGCAGACCAGCAGTCATGCTCTATTTTTCACACTAAAAAAGAGTATGCAGCATAGAAAGTTAAAAAAGAAACAACAACAACTAAAACGTCTGACAAAACATAACTCGTTTGCTTATATTTCCTATCTTGTGAAAAGTATCTGTGAATTGAAAAAATGATCCCAAAGATAATGTTAGTGTTAGGTACAGGTGAGTTAGCTATCATAACAACCTACAGCATGTTCGAGCGTTAGAAGTGTTAAATCTAAGTCCCAGCCTCAATAGTAGCAGTGATTTCTTCCTTATTTGGTAAGGGGGGTGTTCGATTGTCTGTCTACAGTGGTGGAGGAGGATAGGATAATGGGTCTGTGGGGTTTCCCTTGGACGAGTGCAGGGACTGTTCTCAGGTTGCGGTGGTGGCGGTGTTGTCCTAAGCTGGGGTGTCCTTTTTGGCCTCAAGGGCTGGACTACTTGGGGCGGTCACCTCCACTTCAGGGGTTTTAGGAGGGGTTGCCTTGGCGACAGGACTTTCGATCAGACCCACTGGGGCTGGAGCAGTGTCAGGTTTAGATTCAGGTGCTGGTGGTTCGGGTGTGCCATTGGTGGTCGGAGCAGGTTCAGGACTCAGCATTGGGGTTGGGGTCGGAGTCTGGATTGATGTCACAGGCTTGGGGGATTCTGGGGTAGGTGTAACAGGCTTGGGGGATTCTGGGGTTGGTGTAGCCAGCTTGGGGGGTTCAGGGGTTGATGGTTGGGGTGCAGTTAGTTTGGAGACAGGGGTCAGGGGTGGGGTTGGCTTAGAGGACACCGGGCTTGGAGACGCAGCAATAGGTGTTTTGGCTGGTTCAGGTGTTTTCAATTCAGGTGTTTTCGGTTCAGGAGTTTTAAAGTCAGGAGTTTTGGTTGGTTCGGGTGTTTTCAATTCAGGTGTTTTCGGTTCAGGAGTTTTAAAATCAGGAGTTTTGGTTGGTTCAGGTGTTTTCAATTCAGGTATTTTCGGATCAGGAGTTTTGAAATCAGGAGTTTTGGCTGGATCAGGTGTTTTGGCAATGGGGCTTGGAGCCTGCTTGGAGACCGGGCTTGGGATTGGGCTGAGTTTGGTCTCAACGGGTTTGGTTATGGTCAACTTTGGTTCAGGAGCTGGTTCAGAGATTTTTTTTATCTCAGGAACCGGGCTAGGTTTGGTAACCAGGGGTGGGCTTGGCTTGGTTTCTGGGACGAAGGCAACACTCTCAGTCTCAGCCTCTGATTCTGGAATCTGGTCGGGGACGTCAGTGTCAGTGTCCAATGGGAGGCCAGTGGTGTTAAACTCCACCCCTGAGTCGCTGGTCTCCAGGTTACCACCTGCCACCTCCTTGGACGACACCTCCAGACCCTGCGGTCAACACACAGAGGTCAGAGGAGAGAGGTCAGGGTGAAGCTGGAGAGTGGGTAACGATAAGCAAAGAGATTTTAACAGCTATTTTGACAATATTCCCCTTCTGTTATTCTAATTAATTCCCTCAACTCTACAGAAATAACCACTGCGTCACTAATACTTACTTTAATGTCCACCTCAGTGCTCTGAGACTTCTCTGTGATGTCGATGGACTGGGCTATAGACTCCTCAAACTGAGTAATGTTCTTCACCACCTGGAAACCACACATACATGTTATGTCAAGTGCTGAGCATCATATAGTGAGCAGGGTGCCATTTGAGACATCACCAGTGTCTCTGTCTGTGCGGTACCTGTCTGAAGGCATCTCCCTCATCCTCCTTGCCTGCATTTTGGGCAATCTTCTCAATGGCTCGGGCCTTGGCAGCCCTCTTCTTCTGCTTGACCAGGCAGGACAGCAGACACACCAACAGCAGGAGAACCAGGAAGCCCACCAGTGCTATGATTGCCACGTAGAGGGACGGCAGCTTGTAGGCTGGAGGAGAGAGGGGAGGGGGAGGGAAAGTAGGGAGAAGGGAGAAAGAGGGGAGGGAGAGAATATAGAGGGGGAGTGTGGCGAAGGGGAGAGAGGGAGAGGAGAAGAGGAGAAGAGAGATACACAGAGAAGAGAGAGAGATAAAGGGAGAGTAGATAGAGTTGAGAGAGGGGAGAGGTGGTGAGGAGGAGACAGGCGAGAGAAGAAAGAGGTGCAGGGAGGAAAGGAGAGAGAATGTTAATAAATTATTATCTCCTCAACCTCCACTGCCGCATAGACGTAAGCCCCCAAGTTGGGTTCAAGTTGGTCGATGACCCTGAACTGGCCAACTCCTCCCATCCATCCCGCTTTCCATCTCCTTCATCCTCCCATCCCTCTCTCCTCCCTACTCCTCTCCTCTGTTCTCCTCTCCTCCCTTCATCCCCCTCTCCTCACCCTCCACTTCCAGGTAGACGTTGGACACAGGAAACCCCAGTATGTCCGTGACCTTGAACTGTCCGACGTCACTGGCCTTGACCTGGTCCAGAATAACCACAGACGGATCCAGAGAGATCCGGCCCTCCAGATCCAGGTCCGCTGGCACCTATCATCAACCAAGAACCATGGCAGGTTCAAAAGTTCAATCACTTTACTTCAACAGTGTAAGATGATTTTTACTATTGGCAAATTAAAGTAAATCAATTGGATATAAATATTTGGTAAGACTTCACTTCAAGCCAACAGGTATAATGCATTATAAGATTATCATAAGCATATATAAGTGATAATGTATTATTACCACCCCACAGTGCGCTATAGGGAGTAGGATTAGGGTAGAATTTGAGTGATTTTAAATCAGCCGTTCCAGTACCGTTAACTGTCCTCCGTCCAGGATCTGTCTGGTTTTTAAGTCGGAGTCGGGCGTGTAGAACAGACGCACCATGGAGGCATTCAGAATCAGGTTGATCTTCAGGGTGCCCCCATACGGCAGCTTCACAAAGTTCTGGTGTTCTGAGAGACAGAGGGAGAGAGAGAGAGACAGAGACAGAGAGACAGAGGGAGAGAGAGAGAGACAGAGACAGAGAGACAGAGGGAGAGAGAGAGAGGCAGAGAGACAGAGGGAGAGAGAGAGAGACAGAGACAGAGGGAGAGAGAGAGAGACAGAAGGGGAGAGAGAGATAGAGAGAAGAGAAGAAGAGAGAGAGGGGGGGGGTTATTGAATTATGAATTTATGGATTCCATAATGAGAGAAGAGAGGAAGAAGGAGACAAAAGGAAGAGAGGGATAAAGAGACGGGAAGAGAAAAAGATCCAGAGGGAGGGAGAAAAAAGAGAGAGGGGGCAAACAAACAAAACCTTTTGGAACACAATACGCAAAATAGAAAATAACACCCATCTGATGCTGGAATTGTTAATGGTGAAACTGCCAACTGTCTGTTTGCAATACTACAACAACAAAGAAGTTACTGCAAACAACAAACACTGTTTTTCCCCCTCTGACATTATTGCACGCGCGATAGAAGAGCAGAATATCTACTGCAATTGTTTTACCAGGATGTGTGGCGCTCCTCACCTCTTCTTCGCCAACAAAACAAATATAGTAACAACAGCGGTGGGGCGGACAGTGGCACTGATCCCCTACTGCGGATTCCATCTTTAAACCCACTGATGACTAACATTACAGCGAACTTGCAGCAGGTTGGAAAAAAGATGGAAAAGCCAAGGTAAAGGTTGGCCACAGAAGGTAGATGAAAACAAATGTACCTTTGACATTTAGGCAGACCTTCCTCATGATCTTCATGTTAGTGTCTCTGATGGTGTAGCTTCCCTCATCGGCGCCTGTCACGGTGTTGAGGGTGACCCGGCGCTCGTTGACACTCAGGCGCCCCTGGTACCCGTCTCTGGAGAGCCCTCCTCGGGTCATCAGCACCAGGGCCGGCCTGGAGGGTCAATGGAGAACCATAATAGAACTTGCTATCACAACAGTCATGATATTGATCAGAATAACAGAATGATATAATGATTGTGTAACGATAATTATCATATTGATAATGCTATCGTGATAACCATGATACTATCATGACAACCACAATAGTATCACAATATCACGATACTACATCGTGATAATCAATGTTGATGGGAGACAGTAAATCCTCCTTTGAGGAAAGCAGAGAAGTTTACATTTTGACAGAGAAACAACTGTACCTGGAAGTCAGGTTGGCCTCCACAGCACTGGGCCTATACTCCAGGGTGATGGGAGCCTCCACCCCCGCCAGCTGGATGTGGTAGTTCTCCCCATACTTAATGTTCTGCTCGTTGGAACAGTCTAAAAGACAGAGAAAGGGGTGGGAGAGGCAGGGACAGTTAGATACAGAACAAGAGAAAGAAATGAAGGTATAAAAGGGGAGGACAAGCGGAAAGAGAGGGAGACAAGAGATCAGGAAACAGAGAGAGAGAAACAGAAAGGGAAGACAAAAGAATGACAGAGAACCATGTGAGAAAAACAGAAGAGAATGACATAGAGGAGAAGAACAAGAGAGAGAAAAGGAGGATAAAGACAGAAGAAAAACAGCAGGGATGGACGGATGGGAGGGATGAACGGACGGATGGGAGGGATGAACGGACGGATGGGGTGGTTAAATAGCTGCATAATTACTGCCTGGTGTATGAAACACGCTGTTAACTACACACACACCTCCTCTCCACACACTGTTAACTCCATATGGTGATGTCAAGGCTCCACACAGCTAGCCAGCTGCACACAGCTAGCCAGCTCCACACAGCTAGCCAGCTCCACACAGCTAGCCAGCTCCACACAGCTAGCCAGCTCCACACAGCTAGCCAGCTCCACACAGTTAACTGCATCATTTGATATCAGACAACTGCATCAACTGATATAGCATTCTGATGCACGAATGCAAAGTCAATGATGTGGCATAAAACCACTGGTTGTTGCGTGCGACTGCAATATAGACAGCCTGGAACACCAATCCATGCAGAGCAAAGCTCAGTCTTCACAGCATCACTGAGTCATCATTCCTCTCTGACTGTGTGTATCTGTGTCCCAAACGGCATACTATTCCCTATTCCTTTTTTTATTTATTTAACTAGGCAAGTCAGTTAAGAACAAATTCTTATTTACAATGACGGCCTACCCCAGCCAAACCCAGATGACGCTGGGCCAATTGTGCGCCACGCTATGGGACTCCCAATCACAGCTGGATGTGATGCAGCCTGGATTCGAACCAGGAACTGCAGTGACTCCTCTTGCACTGAGATGCAGTGCATCTTGCACTGCGCCACTCGGGAGCCCCTATTTGGGCCCTGGTCAAAAGTAGTGCACTGTATAGGGATTAGGGTGCCATTTGGGATGCAAACTGGGTCTTCCTCATCCCATTACAGTCAGATACTTAGTGCTGTTCAGAACATTGCTGCTGCGCTAGCCAAAAGGGCTGTACTACACTAATAAAGCAGTGCTCATGAGTAGCTGTAAAAGGCTTGGTCTGTTAACCGAAGTGACAGCATGATTAAATCATGAAATGAGCGGAAACAAGCTGTGTCTAGACTGAGACAGACAGATGGTTTGAAGTGCACACAGCCACGGTAGCAGGGCAGCATGTTTCAGAGAGAACACCAGTATCAATTTAGTACTAAGGATTTAGACTGAGCCAAGGCTCCAAAACTCAATGTAAAAAGCACAGTATGTTTGCATCCCAAATGGCACCCTATTACCTATATTAGTACTTTTAACCAGGGCCCATGGGGATGCAAACTATGGTGTCTTGACGATGAAGATCTTCCAACCGTCCAACCCCCCTCCCAGAGAGAACTTTCCTTCTTCCAACCCCCCTCCCAGAGACAACTTTCATTCTTCCAACCCCCCTCCCAGAGACAACTTTCCTTCTTCCAACCCCCCTCCCAGAGACAACTTTCCTACTTCCAACCCCCCTCCCAGAGACAACTTTCCTTCTTCCAACCTTCCTCCCAGAGACAACTTTCCTACTTCCAACCCCCCTCCCAGAGACAACTTTCCTTCTTCCAACCCCCCTCCCAGAGACAACTTTCCTTCTTCCAACCCCCCTCCCAGAGAGCAACTTTCCTTCCTCCAACCCCCTCCCAGAGAGCAACTTTCCTTCATCCAACCCCCCTCCCAGAGACAACTTTCCTTCTTCCAACCCCCCTCCCAGAGACAACTTTCCTTCTTCCAACCCCCCTCCCAGAGACAACTTTTCTTCTTCCAACCCCCCTCCCAGAGACAACTTTCCTTCTTCCAACCCCCCTCCCAGAGACAATTTTCCTTCTTCCAACCCCACTCCCAGAGAGCAACTTTCCTTCTTCTAACCCCCCTCCCAGAGACAACTTTCCTTCTTCCAACCTTCCTCCCAGAGACAACGTTCCTTCTTCCAACCCCCCTCCCAGAGACAACATTCCTTCTTCAACCCCCCTCCCAGAGAGCAACTTTCCTTCTTCCAACCCCCCTCCCAGAGACAACTTTCCTTCTTCCAACCCCCCCTCCCAGAGAGCAACTTTCCTTCTTCCAACCCCCCTCCCAGAGAGCAACTTTCCTATTTCTAACCCCCTCCCAGAGACAACTTTCCTTCTTCCAACCTTCCTCCCAGAGACAAATTTCCTTCTTCCAACCCCCCTCCCAGAGAGCAACTTTCCTTCTTCCAACCCCCTCCCAGAGAGCAACTTTCCTTCTTCCACCCCCCTCCCAGAGACAACTTTCCTTCTTCCACCCCCCCTCCTAGAGACAACTTTCCTTCTTCCAACCCCCTCCCAGAGACAACTTTCCTTCTTCCACCCCCTCCCAGAGAGCAACTTTCCTTCCTCCAACCCCCTCCCAGAGACAACTTTCCTTCTTCCAACCTTCCTCCCAGAGACAACTTTCCTTCTTCCAACCCCCCTCCCAGAGACAACTTTCCTTCTTCCACCCCCCTCCCAGAGACAACTTTCCTTCTTCCAACCTTCCTCCCAGAGACAACTTTCGTTCTTCCACCCCCCTCCCAGAGAGCAACTTTCCTTCTTCCAACCCCCCTCCCAGAGACAACTTTCCTTCTTCCAACCCCCCTCCCAGAGACAACTTTCATTCTTCCAACCCCCCTCCCAGAGACAACTTTCCTTCTTCCAACCCCCCCTCCCAGAGACAACTTTCCTACTTCCAACCCCCCTCCCAGAGACAACTTTCCTTCTTCCAACCTTCCTCCCAGACAACTTTCCTACTTCCAACCCCCCTCCCAGAGACAACTTTCCTTCTTCCAACCCCCCTCCCAGAGACAACTTTCCTTCTTCCAACCCCCCTCCCAGAGAGCAACTTTCCTTCCTCCCAACCCCCTCCCAGAGAGCAACTTTCCTTCATCCAACCCCCCTCCCAGAGACAACTTCCTTCTTCCAACCCCCCTCCCAGAGACAACTTTCCTTCTTCCAACCCCCCTCCCAGAGAGGAACTTTCCTTCTTCCAACCCCCTCCCAGAGACAACTTTCCTTCTTCCAACCTTCCTCCCAGAGACAACGTTCCTTCTTCCAACCCCCCTCCCAGAGACAACATTCCTTCTTCAACCCCCCTCCCAGAGAGCAACTTTCCTTCTTCCAACCCCCCTCCCAGAGACAACTTTCCTTCTTCCAACCCCCCTCCCAGAGAGCAACTTTCCTATTTCCAACCCCCTCCCAGAGAGCAACTTTCCTATTTCCAACCCCCCTTCCAGAGACAACTTTCCTTCTTCCAACCCCCCTCCCAGAGAGCAACTTTCCTATTTCTAACCCCCTCCCAGAGACAACTTTCCTTCTTCCAACCTTCCTCCCAGAGACAAATTTCCTTCTTCCAACCCCCCTCCCAGAGAGCAACTTTCCTTCTTCCAACCCCCTCCCAGAGAGCAACTTTCCTTCTTCCACCCCCCTCCCAGAGACAACTTTCCTTCTTCCACCCCCCCTCCTAGAGACAACTTTCCTTCTTCCAACCCCCTCCCAGAGACAACTTTCCTTCTTCTACCCCCTCCCAGAGAGCAACTTTCCTTCCTCCAACCCCCTCCCAGAGACAACTTTCCTTCTTCCAACCTTCCTCCCAGAGACAACTTTCCTTCTTCCAACCCCCCTCCCAGAGACAACTTTCCTTCTTCCACCCCCCTCACAGAGACAACTTTCCTTCTTCCAACCTTCCTCCCAAAGACAACTTTCCTTCTTCCAACCCCCTCCCAGAGAGCAACTTTCCTTCTTCCACCCCCCTCCCAGAGACAACTTTCCTTCTTCCACCCCCCCTCCTAGAAACAACTTTCCTTCTTCCAACCCCCTCCCAGAGACAACTTTCCTTCTTCCACCCCCTCCCAGAGAGCAACTTTCCTTCCTCCAACCCCCTCCCAGAGACAACTTTCCTTCTTCCAACCTTCCTCCCAGAGACAACTTTCCTTCTTCCAACCCCCCTCCCAGAGACAACTTTCCTTCTTCCACCCCCCTCACAGAGACAACTTTCCTTCTTCCAACCTTCCTCCCAAAGACAACTTTCGTTCTTCCACCCCCCTCCCAGAGAGCAACTTTCCTTCTTCCAACCCCCCTCCCAGAGACAACTTTCCTTCTTCCAACCTTCCTCCCAGAGACAACTTTCGTTCTCCCACCCCCCTCCCAGAGAGCAACTTTCCTTCTTCCAACCCCCCTCCCAGAGACAACTTTCCTTCTTCCAACCCCCCTCCCAGAAACAACTTTCCTTCTTCCAACCCCCCTCCCAGAGACAACTTTCGTTCTTCCACCCCCCTCCCAGAGAGCAACTTTCCTTCTTCCAACCCCCCTCCCAGAGAGTAACTTTCCTTCTTCCAACCCCCTCCCAGAGACAACTTTCCTTCTTCCAACCCCCCTCCCAGAGACAACTTTCCTTCTTCCAACCCCCCTCCCAGAGACAACTTTCCTTCTTCCAACCCCCTCCCAGAGACAACTTTCCTTCTTCCACCCCCTCCCAGAGACAACTTTCCTTCTTCCAACCTTCCTCCCAGAGACAACTTTCCTTCTTCCAACCCCCCTCCCAGAAACAACTTTCCTTCTTCCAACCCCCCTCCCAGAGACAACTTTCGTTCTTCCACCCCCCTCCCAGAGAGCAACTTTCCTTCTTCCAACCCCCCTCCCAGAGAGTAACTTTCCTTCTCCAACACTCAGACCCCATACCTCTGACGATGAGTGTGATGCGTCGGACCTCTTCCGGCTGTTCGTTGTTCTTCACCGAGTACGTCCCCTCGTCCCCCTCACCCACATTCGCTAGGATCAGGTGACTGAGCTGACTGTTGAGCTTGGCACGGTTACCGACCACGGACCCACCCCGCATCAGGACCACCTCGACCCCCGCCTTGGCATTACTGGGCTGGAACAAAACCTCTGCAGCCAGGGAGGGCAGCTGCAGATGGAAGTCCTCCCCAAAGAACATGGTCTGCTGGGAGTCTTCTTTACCTGGGAGGTGGTGGGAGGGTATGTTTAACATTTCCACAGAAATGCATCACAAGCTTAGTACTATATCATAACTAATGATGCATTGATAACAGATGGCAGGGATGCTTACCTTTCAAAGGGGCCGACAGAGCTATGGACAAAGAGAAAAGAGGTTGGTGTGATTTCAGAATTATGCATAGAAATGTAATTCATCAAATATGTTAGATATATGACCGATAACTATACTGTGTCTTAAGGACCCATAAGAAACAAAAATGATGGTTGTATCTATTACTCCTCCTGGTGGATTATTCCACACACTGAACCTGTACACACTGAACCTGCACACACTGAACCTGTACACACTGAACCTGCACACACTGAACCTTTACACACTGAACCTGTACACACTGAACCTGCACACACTGAACCTGTAAACACTGAACCTGTTTTTACACTGAACCTGTACACACTGAACCTGTACACACTGAACCTGCACACACTGAACCTGTAAACACTGAACCTGTTTTTACACTGAACCTGTACACACTGAACCTGTTTTTACACTGAACCTGTACACACTGAACCTGTACACACTGAACCTGCACACACTGAACCTGTAAACACTGAACCTGTTTTTACACTGAACCTGTACACACTGAACCTGTTTTTACACTGAACCTGTACACACTGAACCTGTACACACTGAACCTGTACACACTGAACCTGTTTTTACACTGAACCTGTACACACTGAACCTGCACACACTGAACCTGTTTTTACACTGAACCTGTACACACTGAACCTGTACACACTGAGCCTGTACACACTGAACCTGCACACACTGAACCTGTACACACTGAACCTGCACACACTGAACCTGCACACACTGAACCTGCACACACTGAACCTGTACACACTGAACCTGCACACACTGAACCTGTACACACTGAACCTGTTTTTACACTGAACCTGTACACACTGAACCTGTACACACTGAACCTGTACACACTGAACCTGTACAGACTGAACCTGTAAACACTGAACCTGTACACACTGAACCTGAACACACTGAACCTGTTTTTACATTGAACCTGTACACACTGAACCTGTACACACTGAACCTGTTTTTACACTGAACCTGTACACACTGAACCTGTACACACTGAACCTGTTTTTACACTGAACCTGTACACACTGAACCTGTACACACTGAACCTGAACACACTGAACCTGAACACACTGAACCTGTACACACTGAACCTGAACACATTGAACCTGTTTTTACACTGAACCTGTACACACTGAACCTGTACACATTGAACCTGTTTTTACACTGAACCTGTACACACTGAACCTGTACACACTGAACCTGTACAAACTGAACCTGCACACACTGAACCTGCACACACTGAACCTGTACACACTGAACCTGCACACACTGAACCTGCACACACTGAACCTGTACACAATGAACCTGTACACACTGAACCTGCACACACTGAACCTGCACACACTGAACCTGCACACACTGAACCTGTACACACTGAACCTGCACACACTGAACCTGTAAACACTGAACCTGTTTTTACACTGAACCTGTACACACTGAACCTGTACAAACTGAACCTGCACACACTGAACCTGCACACACTGAACCTGTACACACTGAACCTGCACACACTGAACCTGCACACACTGAACCTGTACACACTGAACCTGTACACACTGAACCTGCACACACTGAACCTGCACACACTGAACCTGCACACACTGAACCTGTACACACTGAACCTGCACACACTGAACCTGTAAACACTGAACCTGTTTTTACACTGAACCTGTACACACTGAACCTGTTTTTACACTGAACCTGTACACACTGAACCTGTACACACTGAACCTGTTTTTACACTGAACCTGCACACAATGAACCTGCACACACTGAACCTGTACACACACACACACACACACACACACACACACACACACACACACACACACACACACTACTCTGGACAGCTCCACACTACTCTGGACACACACACTACTCTGGACACACACACTACTCTGGACAGCTCCACACTGCTCTGGACAGCTCCACACTACTCTGGACAGCTCCACACTACTCTGGACAGCTCCACACCACTCTGGACAGCTCCACACTGCAGCTCCACACTACTCTGGACAGCTCCACACTACTCTGGACACACACACTACTCTGGACAGCTCCACACTACTCTGGACAGCTCCACACTACTCTGGACACACACACTACTCTGGACAGCTCCACACTGCTCTGGACAGCTCCACACTACTCTGGACAGCTCCACACTACTCTGGACACACACACTACTCTGGACAGCTCCACACTACTCTGGACAGCTCCGCACTGCTCTGGACAGCTCCACACTACTCTGGACAGCTCCACACTACTCTGGACACACACACTACTCTGGACACACACACTACTCTGGACAGCTCCACACTACTCTGGACACACACACTACTCTGGACAGCTCCACACTACTCTGGACAGCTCCACACTACTCTGGACAGCTCCACACTACTCTGGACACACACACTACTCTGGACAGCTCCACACCACTCTGGACACACACACTACTCTGGACACACACACTACTCTGGACAGCTCCACACTACTCTGGACACACACACTACTCTGGACACACACACTACTCTGGACAGCGCCACACTACTCTGGACACACACACTACTCTGGACACACACACTACTCTGGACAGCTACACACTACTCTGGACACACACACTACTCTGGACAGCCCCACACTACTCTGGACAGCTCCACACTACTCTGGACAGCTCTACACTACTCTGGACACACACACTACTCTGGACAGCTCCACACTGCTCTGGACAGCTCCACACTGCTCTGGACAGCCCCACACTACTCTGGACAGCTCCACACTACTCTGGACAGCTCTACACTGCTCTGGACAGCTCCATACTACTCTGGACAGCTCCACACTGCTCTGGACAGCTCCACATAACTCAACTGAATCAGAGATGGATGACTGCTACCGTCACATTCCCCCTTTGGGCCTCAATAAGGTATTATCTCGTGTGACCTTATCATATCTGGTCATACATCTCTGGGCTTAACGGCATACCTGAGCAGAGCAGCAAGCTCAGCACCACCACACTGACTGTCTTCATCTTCATCAGATCTCCTGGCTCTGGAAAGAAGGAGAGATGAAGGGAAGATAAGATAAAGGAAAGATTGAGTATAAACAAAAATGGTGTTTGATAAGTGGCACATTAGAATAAAATGCCTCTCTATTTCCATCTCTCTCTCTGTGCCCTCCACATCCTCTTCTCCTCCCTCATTTGTTCTTTCTGTGTCTCCATCTGATTGTGTTTGGCTGGGTGTGGGTGAGGGTGAGGGTGAGGGAGGTGCTCCCTTAGCTAATTCATAGATAATGATAGAATGTTGTGGTGGTGACATCATCTCATGCCCGTCTGAAAGCACATATACATGCCCGTCTGAAGTTTGCCAATGAACAGCTGAATGATTCAGAGGACAACTGGGTGAAAGTGTTGTGGTCTTTGGCATCAACTCAAGGAATGACCCCAAGAACGCCATCCCCACCGTCAAACATGGAGGTGGAAACATTATGCTTTGGGGGTGTTTTTCTGCTAAGGGGACAGGACAACTTCACCGCATCAAAGGAACGATGGACGGGGCCATGTACCGTCAAATCTCGGGTGAGAACCTCCTTCCCTCAGCCAGGGCATTGAAAATGGGTCGTGGATGGGTTTTCCAGCATGACAATGACCCAAAACACAAAAATTATGGTTGTGTCTGTTACTCCCCGTCCATCGTCCCTTTGATGCGGTGAAGTTGTCCTGTCCCCTTAGCAGAAAAACACCCCCAAAGCATAATGTTTCCACCTCCATGTTTGACGGTGGGGATGGCGTTCTTGGGGTCATAGGCAGCATTCCTCCTCCTCCAAACACGGCGAGTAGAGTTGATGCCAAAGAGCTCCATTTTGGTCTCATCTGACCACAACACTTTCACCCAATGTTGATTGGCAAACTTCAGACGGGCATGTATATGTGCTTTCTTGCGCAGGGGGACATTGCGGGCGCTGCAGGATTTCAGTCCTTCACGGCGTAGTGTGTTACCAATTGTTTTCTTGGTGACTATGGTCCCAGCTGTCTTGAGATCATTGACAAGATCCTCCCGTTTAGTTCTGGGCTGATTCCTCACGTTCTCATGATCATTGCAACTCCACGAGGTGAGATCTTGCATGGAGCCCCAGGCCGAGGGAGATTGACAGTTCTTTTGTGTTTCTTCCATTTGCGAATAATCGCACCAAATGTTGTCACCTTCTCACCAAGCTGCTTGGCGATGGTCTTGTAGCCCAATCCAGCCTTGTGTAGGTCTACAATCTTGTCCCTGACATTCTTGGAGAGCTCTTTGGTCTTGGCCATGGTGGAGAGTTTGGAATATGATTGATTAATTGCTTCTGTGGACAGGTATCTTTTTTACAGGTAACTAGCTGCGGTTAGGAGCACTCCTTTTAAGAGTGTGCTCCTAATCTCAGCTCGTTACCTGTATAAAAGACACCTGGGAGCCAGAAATCTTTCTGATTGAGAGGAGGTCAAATACTTATTTCCCTCATTAAAATGCAAATCAATTTATAACATTTTTGACATGAGTTTTTCAGGATTCTTTTGTTGTTATTCTGTCTCTCACTGTTCAAATAAACCTACCATTAAAATTATAGACTGATCATTTCTTTGTCAGTGGGCAAACGTACAAAATCAGCAGGGGATCAAATACTTTTTTCCCTCACTGTAGCTTGTCTGACTTCACCAGAGGAGTGAATGCAGTGTGTGTGTGTGTGTGTGTGTGTGTGTGTGTGTGTGTGTGTGTGTTCCTCTGATCCTAACGGTCATCCCAAAGTTTCTTCCTCCTCTCTGATATCTTTGAAAAAATACATCTTTCCCCCCTTCCATGTTAGATCATGAAAGCAATCCAACAAACCAGTCACGTTATATCAGTCATGTTCAAAGTATTCCAACAGGGCCAAGGTTTTTCATCCACTGACGACTGTCAACCCTTGACTACTTTAAGAAAAACCGCTCAGTAGATATTTTGCTGCATTGAATCCCTACACCTGATGTCCAGGGGAATTCAATTTACCACCAATGCAAAAAGTTTGATGTTATAATTTGACATGTACAAACGATAGTCTGCAGTGCAGCACCTCCCCTGTTCCAAGATACAAACTAGCACAGTGCTCATGTAGCGTAAATAGTTCCCAATTCAATTCCAATAGTTGATTTACGCTACCAAGCTGCAAGCAAGTGGGGCTTTAAGATTGAAAGATACATGAACTTATTGCAACAACAAAAACAACAACAAGAACCTGTTATTTTTCATATTCCCTCCCCTTTAAAGGCACATTGGAGCTTGTTTGCGGTTTTGAACTAGGGGTGTATTCATTAGTGCTCACCATAGCAAGCCGTAGCAAAAGGTTATGCAACAGAAAGGTTTTGCAAAGAAAAGGAGTGTTTCTTATTGGACAAGTTCAGGTTAGTCCTTCCCGTTTTGGCCTGTTAGTGTCTGTTTGGTTCCTGAATAATACACCCAAGGACGCCATAGGCTCCCACTGAATCCCAGACAGGGACTGGTATATTGATTAGGTGTCAGTGAACATGCCTGAGTTAAAACAGCCTGGGAATAATTAATGGTAATTGGGACTGGGGGGAGCTGGGGAATTGCTTGGCTGGGTGTCACGACTTCTGCCGAAGTCGATGCCCCTCCTTGTTCGGGTGGTGCTCGGCGGTCGACGTCACCGGTCTTCTAGCCATCATTGATCCATTTTTCCTTTTCCATTGGTTTTGTCTTGTTTCCTACACACCTGGTTCCAATCCCATTAATTACATGCTGTGTATTTAACCCTCTGTTTTCCCCTCATGTCTTTGTCGGAGATTGTTTGGTGTTATTATGTTTGTGTATTTTGTATAGGTGTGCGACGGGTATGTTTACCCATGTTTATTTGATGTACGCTGATATTGGAGTTTGTTTTAAAAATATATGAAACGACCCCAATTATATGAAGTTGGTTTCTCCTGCGCCTGACTTCCCTGCCACCTACACACACCACGATTACACTGGGTTTCAAACAGAGATGCACCTTTTCCTTAATTACAGCCAGTTTGCTACAGCAGGAAAATAATCCTGCAGCAACAGGAAATGTGAATTATTATGTGGATTATAATTAATGGACATTTTTGTAGGGGTTGACACATTTTTCATTAGGGCAAATCAAGTCTGAAATTTCAAAGTGGAAATTACAAACTTCAGAATCCCTTTGAAACCTCAAATACACTACACATTTTAAATGTCCTGCATAGAAGGAAAGTTATTCTGCAACAGGGTGATCAAATGAAGATCCTACATCTGTAGCGGCAGATTGAACTAGTTCCCTGAGTCAGGGGAATGGCATGCCATTGAGGTGCTGAGATTAAGCAGCAAAGCGTTCACCCTCCCAACAACCATTCTGCAACAGGATGCTTAATCAGACACTGTGATCCCGAACGCTAGAGATGAAAGGAGATAGCATTTAGACACAGGCCTGAACTGTTGGATGTGTGTGTGTGTGTGTGTGTGTGTGTGTGTGTGTGTGTGTGTGTGTGTGTGTGTGTGTGTGTGTGTGTGTGTGTGTGTGTGTGTGTGTGTGTGTGTGTGTGTGTGTGTGTGTGTGTGTGTGTGTGTGTGTGTGTGTGTGTGAAAGAGAGAGAGAATGTGTGTACAAAGCAGGAAGCATTAAGCCACCTGCAGAGACCTGATCTGTTGGCAGGAGCAGAAAACCTGCTGCTCTCATTTGTTAATGAGGACAATTAGCATGTGATAATGTCATAATTCCCCAACCACCATCTCTCTCTGCTACAAGACACTCTTATCCAATCTTCTCCTCTCTCTTTTTCTCTCTCTCCCAGCCTCTTACACCCTGCACTGGGCAGTGAGCCGAGCCACTATCATAGCCTGAAAGCACAGTCATTTTATTAAATCTGAAACAAAAGACAGGACACAGCGGAGCCCCAGAGGAGAGGGTCCCTCAGACAACACCAGCAACAAGCACACATCAGTTGTGACCCCTTGGTTCAGCCATGTTCTGTCTGTATAGGTTGATCCTGCCGGGACATGGCGTTGGGGACACCTTGGTTCAGCCATGTTCTGTCTGTATAGGTTGATTCTGCCGGGACATGACGTTGGTGACACCTTGGTTCAGCCATGTTCTGTCTGTAGAGGTTGATTCTGCCGGGACATGGCGTTGGGGACACCTTGGTTCAGCCATGTTCTGTCTGTATAGGTTGATTCTGCCGGGACATGGCGTTGGGGACACCTTGGTTCAGCCATTTTCTGTCTGTATAGGTTGATTCTGCCGGGACATGGCGTTGGGGACACCTTGGTTCAGCCATGTTCTGTCTGTATAGGTTGATTCTGCCGGGACATGGCGTTGGGGACACCTTGGTTCAGCCATGTTCTGTCTGTATAGGTTGATTCTGCCGGGACATGGTGTTGGGGACACCTTGGTTCAGCCATGTTCTGTCTGTAGAGGTTGATTCTGCCGGGACATGGTGTTGGGGACACCTTGCTGTGTTCTTATTACTGAACAATTACATACTAATAAAAACATGTATTTTCTTACAACTGCATTGTTGGTTAAGGGCTTGTAAGTAAACATTTCACTGTAAGGTCTACAACACCTGTTGTATTCAGCATTTCACTGTAAGGTCTACTACACCTGTTGTATTCAGCATTTCACTGTAAGGTCTACAACACCTGTTGTATTCAGCATTTCACTGTAAGGTCTACACCTGTTGTATTCAGCATTTCACTGTAAGGTCTACAACACCTGTTGTATTCAGCATTTCACTGTAAGGTCTACAACACCTGTTGTATTCAGCATTTCACTGTAAGGTCTACAACACCTGTTGTATTCAGCATTTCACTGTAAGGTCTACACCTGTTGTATTCAGCATTTCACTGTAAGGTCTACACCTGTTGTATTCAGCGCGTGACAAATCAAATGTGATGTGATGTTATATCATAATGTGTGAACACAGGGGTGTGAAACATGTTTATCTTTGTGTCACTACAGCACATAAGGGGAATGTATCTGTGCTGTTGTTTTTAGAGGACCTGTGAAGCAAATAATCCAAGATCTTCTACTCCATTTAAGGAGGAAAAAATTTTTTGGGAATCATTTGGGGCCAGAAACCTTACAAAAAATCACATGTGAAAGGAACACGTGAAAAAACACGTGGTGTATGGACACGTGGTGTATGGACACGTGGTGTATGGACACGTGTGAACACAGGTGTAAACAAATCAGGTGAAATATGTCACGTAAAATAAAAACTTTCACATGAGTCAGACACGTAGTTTTCGGACACTTGTGACATTTCACATACATTTTCACATGTGAACAAATCACGTGAAAAATGTAATGTGGGAAAAGCAGACATGTGAGTCAGACGTGGTTTTAGGACAAATTTGACATGTTTTTTTGTAAGGGAAACAACACCCTGGTGCTCGCCTCACTGGGTTTACAGTGACACACACACACACACACACACACACACACACGCACACACAAACACGCCTCCTCTCCTTTGGGCTTTTAACCATGGGCTGCCGGACTGGGCCATCTGCTATCCTTCACTCCTTCACTCCCTCTTTTCCTCCCTTCCTCTTTCTGTATCTCTCTCTCTTTCTGTCCCCTATTCACCTAGACTTCTCTATCTGTCACTCTCTCGTCCTTCCTCAGTCCCTCTCTATCAGTCCCTCTCTATCAGTCCCTCTCTATCTGTGGTGTATTTCACTCTCTTTTTACTGCCACTCTCTCTTTATTTTATTTTCCTGCCTCCCTTTTTCTCTCTTTCTTCCCACATCTCTTATCCTCTTTCCCTCCCTGCATCATCTATCTTCCAATTTGTCCCTTTCTCTCTTTTTTTCTGTCTGACTCAGCTGTTACTTTCTCTCCTCTCCTGCTTCCTGTCCTTCTATCTTTTCTCATCCTATTTCCTGTTCTGCCTCATGCCACTCTCTCTATCCCTCTCTCCTCTCTGCCTTCTCTCTCTTTATTTCCCATTCCATTTCTGCTATGCCTCTTCTGTCCTTCCTTCCCTCTCTTTCTTCTTTTCTCCCCTCCCTCTGTTTCTCTCCCTCCCTCTCTCTTTCTCCTCTCATGCCCCCTTTCACCCTCTCCTCCTCCTTATCTTATATAATCTCAGCTCCAGCAGCATCCCACTCTGAACTCAAAGACTGTGTCTGTCTTCATCCGAAATGGGGGATTTGTTCCAAATGGCACCCTATTCACTATGTATTCCACTACTTTTGACCAGGGTCCATACGGCTCTGATCAAAAGTAGGGCACTATATAGGGAATAGGGTGCCATTTGGGACGCAGACTTTGAGTCTCTGGTCACTGAGAAGGGAGAGAGGAGGAGGTACAGACTGGCCTTTGTTGAGCTCCTTTAAAGAGGCGGAAAAGTCTTCAATGACTGCAGATGCATGAACCCCACAAAGATGTCTCTGTCTGTCTGTCCTTCATTCCTTCACCTTCACATCGTTTCCTTCATTCTTCTTGGCTTACATAACCCCAGCGGTCGGTGAATCTATCCCCTAATACTTCTGTCACTGTAATGAAGGCAAAGTATCCAGTCAGGCTACAAGGAAATGCACACCCCAAACACACACACACACACACACACACACACACTTGTCCATAAATCCCGTAGACACAAACACACATGACCAACATTTGCTTCCTCTCTCCCCCTTTCCCTCCTCTCCTCCCTCACCAGAAAATACATTCCTAAATCATGAAGTGTCAGAAAAGCAAAAGGTATCACTGCGCCAACAGAACAGGACGCAGGCTGAATGTTTACTTTAGGTGGTTTACTGGAGGTCATGGGTTTCTGGTTAGTTAAAATGACAATGGGTGCATCTCAATAGTCTGAAGAGGCTTCCTCTCTTTGTCTCCTTTCCTTCATCTGCTCTGATGAGTGTAAAACTACTTGATAGGTGAAAGCAGATTCCCAACAATACACATCAACCATATTGCTTTTATCCATCCTGTGGCAAGGAGACAGATAAAGGAAAGGAGACAAGGGGAAAAAGCCACTTTAGACTGTTGAGATGCAGCCCTGGGCTGCCTGCCTGGAAGTGTGGTGTAAATCAAAATGGATGATGGATGAGGTCTCATATCACACAGACATAGACTGACTCTTCATTTATCCACCGCCTTCCCTTCTTTAAGTACTCTAAAAATATTCTCTCTATCTCTCTGTCTAGGTCCATGTCTCTATCTCACTGTACAGTTGAAGTCAGAAGTTTACATACACCTTAGCCAAATACATTTGAACTCAGTTTTTCCCAATTCCTGACATTTAATCCTAGTAAAAATTCCCCGTCTTAGGTCAGTTAGGATCACCACTTTATTTTAAGAATGTGAAATGTCAGAATAATAGTAGAGAGAATGACTATTTATATAATGAATATTTCAGCTTTTATTTCTTTCATCACATTCCCAGTGGGTCAGAAGTTTACATACCAAATTTATTTGGTAGCATTGCCTTTAAATTGTTTAACTTGGGTCAAACGTTTCGGGTAGCCTTCCACAAGCTTCCCACAATAAGTTGGGTGAATTTTGGCCCATTCCTCCTGACAGAGCTGGTGTAACTTAGTCAGGTTTGTAGGCCTCCTTGCTCGTACACACTTTTCAGTTCTGCCCACAAATGTTCTATGGGACTGAGGTCAGGGCTTTGTGATGGCCACTCCAATACCTTGACTTTGTTGTCCTTAAGCCATTTTGCCACAACTTTGGAAGTATGCTTGGGGTCATTGTCCATTTGGAAGACCCATTTGCGACCAAGCTTTAACTTCCTGATTGATGTCTTGAGATGTTGCTTCAGTATATCCACATAATTTCCCCTCCTCATGATGCCATCTATTTTGTGAAGTGCACCAGTTCCTCCTACAGCAAAGTACCCCCACAACATGATGCTGTCACCCCTGTGCTTCACGGTTGGGATGGCGTTCTTCGGCTTGCAAGCCTCCCCCTTTTTCCTCCAAACATAATGATGGTCATTATGGCCAAACAGTTCTATTTTTGTTTCATCAGACCAGAGGACATTTCTCCAAAAAGTATGATCTTTGTCCCCATGTGCAGTTGCAAACCGTAGTCTGGCTTTTTGATGGCGGTTTTGGAGCAGTGGCTTCTTCCTTGCTGAGCGGCCTTTCAGGTTATGTCGATATAGGACTCGTTTTACTGTGGATATAGATACTTTTGTACCTGTAAACAATTGTTGGAAAAATGACTTGTGTCATGCACAAAGTAGATGTCCTAACCGACTTGCCAAAACTATAGTTTTTTAACAAGAAATGTGTGGAGTTGTTGAAAAACGAGTTTTAATGACTCCAACCTAAATGTATGTAAACTTCCTACTTCAACTGTATTTCTCTTTCTCCCCCTCTCTCTATGTGTATTTCTCTCTATCCCTCTTTCTCTCAATCACTCTCTGTCTTTCTCTCTCTGTATTTCTCCCTCTCTCTCAGCCCCCCTCTCAGTCTCTCTCTCTCTCTTTATATATATATGAAAGGAATGGACAGGTTTCCACCATATTGATCATAGGTCATGAGGGGGAGGAGAGCTACAGCAAATGTCCTTATCCTCAACTCATCATTGTCTTTCAAGTGAGGACATAGAAAGACAACTCATAGATGAGATGTAGCTTCATCATTTCCTAATGGTGACAGTTGAAAATAGGCCATTACAGGCTCTAGTAAAAAATCTATCATCATCACTTCCAGTTTACAGTCTTCCAATAAAAATATATATGTGCCAAATTAGAGACAGAGGATAAACAAATAGGTGTGTAAGGTGTTTCTATCTTAACCAGAACATATTAAAATAATGCCCTCCCAACAGTAACAAGACATGGTTATATTCCCACATCTTCTGATTAAAGTGTCCTTGTGTACAAGACAAACACGTGTTCATAAAATCCCAACAGATGAACCTCAGAGCATAAAAAGGCTTGAATTGCAGTGACATACAGGCCAAGGCCATCCCTGAACAGCGATCAGATGATGACTGATGATCCGCAGCGCACACTGCACTATACTGCCATGTACCTGAACTGTTGGCAATTGTAACATGCAGGCAGCGCAGACTCTGGCCACCATATGTCATCAACATATAAACGGCGGGGGCGACACCGTACAGCACCGGCGTCAGCAGCGCGCCGGTACAGGCTGCAGGAGCACATCGTTCAATTTAGAATGGATGGATGCTTTAAAAATAAAGGATTCAGTACAGTCTTAAACAGTCGATAAAAAAAGAATAGTCCTACATATTAAGATATACTGATTAGAGACAGGATCCGAAGACTACTCATTTGCATTGATTAGATGTGTATTATGCATCAATAATCTCACAGGGCCAAATTGAGTCATACAATTAATCTCTACATGAATTAACAGGTACTGCGAATTAAGGCGACATATTGCATTCCATGATGGGAATATTCAGGGATATTTCAAATAACATTTCCTACTGCATATCCCTGTTAGGCTACATTGTTTCAGAGATGTTTTCTTGTCATAGGCTATGGCTCAAATTCTGAAGCAATGTCTTACATTAGGCTATAGGCCTAATCTAAATGGTCATAAATAGGGATAGGCATTGGACCGGCACTTGTCTATCCAACCTGTGTAGCCTAATGATTGCCCACTTGTGTGGCATTCTGTAGAGCAGACTGTGAAATTAGCATGGTAATACATTATTGAAGACGTGTCCCATCATACCACCATCCCGATGATGCGCATAGTCTGTTTAATCGTTCCCCTCAATAAACGTGACAACCTAATCACAATTGTCTCACCTTTCATCTTCTCCGGAACAAGCACGCCCTGTTTTCATCCAATAAAGCCCTTATCAGATAATAATCGGCTATTAACCTAACATCTCAATATGCGGGAAAGCAAACAGACACCCTCACGAGCATCTCACCAAAAACTGCAGAATTTAACCCGTCACGCACCAGGCGGCGAATTTATTTTTTAGAATCTCATCACATCCACCACATGTAAGAAATAATTATCCCCTCAGCTCACTCACCTTTAAATTCACACTTTCTCCTCCGTATTGACAGAGTAGGCAACGTTATAACGGGATTGTAGGAGAAATAGGTAGCCTAGCCTATTGATGCATGTATTTCTCTCCCTTCTTGGCGTAACCCTCCCTCTCAACCTCGCCCCCCAAGAGCAGCACTTGAAGACTGGGGCTGAACATTTGGAAGATGCTAAGAATATATCGGCTTTTGCTCTCGATCGGAGCCGCTCGACTATTGTCGGTAAACACCGGATTCGATTGCCCCAAGCAAGCCAACGATTGCTGGTTGTTTGTCTTTTTAACTGAAGTGATTCATCTTCCTTATAACAAAACATTCTAATAGTTGTATTGTGTATAGGCTATTCAGCTGAGAGGTAGAAGTGAAGGCTGAGTCGAAGGATTTAGTTCATCCTCAATCGAGTATATCTATTACGTATTAAAACATCCCAAAACCCAGACTATGTCAGAATGAAGGGACATAACATTCATCCATTGTCCGCCATTCATTTGCCTAAAAACACACTTAAGGTAGCCAAAATATTATAAAACATCTAAACATATGGCATAAGAAATTTCCACCCCCCCAAAAACACAATTTCACTCAGAAGTTCAGTACAAAAGGTTTATTGGTCGGTAAATAAAGACACATTTAACTCCTAGACATACAAAGATGTAGACGGACGAGCAGCATTAAAACAATCAGTTCAGTTCTTTCTCTAAGATTGAAGAAATGTCCCTTCAGCAATCACAGCTAGTGAAGACATATCAGGTATATTCAACATTACGCTCGTATAATATATATATATTTGTTATCTTTATACAAAGGCGAGAGGATGGCAATTAATCACTATACAGTTGAAGTGGGAAGTTTACATACATTAGGTTGGAGTCATTAAAACTCGTTTTTCAACCACTTCACACATTTCTTGTTAACAAACTATAGTTTTGGCAAGTCGGTTAGGACATCTACTTTGTGCATGACAGAAGTAATTTTTCCAAAAATTGTTTACAGACAGATTATTTCACTTCTAATTCACTGTATCACAATTCCAGTGGGTCAGAAGTTTACATACACTAAGTTGACTGTGCCTTTAAACAGCTTGGAAAATTCCAGAAAATTATGTCATGGCTTTATAAGCTTCTGATGGGCTAATTGACATCATTTGAGTCAATTGGAGGTGTACCTGTGGATGTATTTCAAGGCCTACCTTCAAACTCAGTGCCTCTTTGCTTGACATCATAGGAAAATCAAAAGAAATCAGCCAAGTCTGGTTCATCCCTGGGAGCAAATTTCAAAACGCCTGAAGGTACCACGTTCATCTGTACAAACAATAGTATGCACGTATAAACACCATGGGACCACGCAGCCGTCATACCGCTCAGGAAGGAGACGCGCTCTGTCTACTAGAGATGAACGTACTTTGGTGAGAAAAGTGCAAATCAATCCCAGAACAGCAAAGGAGCTTGTGAAGATGCTGGAGGAAACAGGTACAAAAGTATCTATATCCACAGTAAAACGAGTCCTATATCGACATGTTTTGCTACAGTATGCACTAATGAATACCACCCAGGTGAATTTTGTTTTTCTGTTACGTTCTCTTCCTGCCACTGGCCTGGCCTTTGGCTCCTGGCTGGGCCCTGGGTTTGGGGGCTGAGAGGACATGGGTTACCAGGTCCACTCTCTGCTGTAATATACCAGTTAGCAGGAACTCAGCGCTGAGGACAGGGAGAGAAGCAGAGAGAGCAGGAGCACAGAGAGACCAGTCCTCCCCACACGATATCACTAGGGTCCGGGCCTGGGCCTTCTGAGTGGAGGGCATCTTGGAGAGGAAGTGAGCTCCGCTACAGACGATGATGTCCATCTGGGCTGGCTCTGGCAACACTGACCTGGTCACATGGACCTCATAACCCTGAGAGAGGAGAGGGCATGCTCTTATTTGGAGTTTCATTTACCCTTTTAAATGTACAAATCAGTGTCATCACTAGGGCCAGTTTCATAAACAGGAAGTAAAAAGGAGAGAATAAGATAATAGATAATAGCCTGCTTGTTGTTCAGTCAGAACTGAGCTTATGGGAGAGCTGCCATTAAACACAACCACAACATTAACAGTTAATGCAGCTTGCCTGCCTTCTCCAGAACACCATCTGAGAAGTCTGCTCTTTATATTTAATACATTTGCAAACATTTCTAAAAACCTGTTTTGTTTTGTCATTATGGCGTATCGTGTGTAGATGTAATTATTATTATATATTTTTAAATCTTTTAGAATAAGGCTGTAACGTAACAAAATGTGGAAAAAGTCAAGAGGTCCGAATACACTGTATGTACATATCTACCTCAATTACCTCGTACCCCTGCACATCAACTGGTACTGGCAGTCCTTGTATATAGACAAGTTATCATTACTCATCATGTATCTATGATGACATGTTTAACTTTCTATTATTTCTCTATGTTCTTTCTCTCTGCTTTGTTGGGAAGGGCCCGTAAGTAAGCATTTCAGTAGTCCACACCTGTTGTTTAGGATGCATGTGACGAATACTATTTGATTATACAGAAACCCATATTCTCAGGACATGGCTTTAGTGTGTCTTGTGTTTTCAGCAGTCTATGGTGTGTAGTCGTAGATAAAAGGAGGCCATTGGGGAGTGTGGATTATTCATAAAGTATGCAGAATAACTTCTGGGTTCCTGTGAGTCATTATTTGCCTAGCGCCTGCACTCTCCTAGGGGTGGGTGGGTGTGTGTGTGTGTGTGTGTGTGTGTGTGTGTGTGTGTGTGTGTGTGTGTTGCCTATTTGAATAAACATGGATGGGAGACACAAAGATAAAAGCAAAGCGGGGAGCATGCACACACAGAGTTGGGATATTAACACAAGAACATACAGGGATGAATTGGACAGATGGATGGAGGAGAGGGTGTGTGTACCTGTAGTAGAGGTTGGGTGCTGGCGGTCCTCAGTGATTCCTCCAGACAGAAGCTGAACTTGTTCTCCTGCTCCCTGTCCTTCACCAGGTACCTATCAGTAGGTAGGAAACTACCCGCCTTACCACACTGAGAGAAGGTGTGTGAGGTGTAGAGAGGGGAAAAGAGGCAGAGAGAGAGAGGCAGAGAGAGAGAGGCAGAGAGAGAGAGGCAGAGAGAGAGAGGCAGAGAGGCAGAGAGACAGAGAGACAGAGAGACAGAGAGACACAGAGAGAGAGAGAGAGAGAGGTGTGTGAGGGGAAAAGAGGCAGTGTGTGTCGGAGAGAGAGAGAGGTGTTTGAGGGGAAAAGAGGCAGTGTGTGTCGGAGAGAGAGAGAGAGAGAGAGGTGTTTGAGGGGAAAAGAGGCAGTGTGTGTCGGAGAGAGAGAGAGAGAGAGAGGTGTTTGAGGGGAAAAGAGGCAGTGTGTGTCGGAGAGAGAGAGAGAGAGAGAGAGAGAGGTGTGTGAGGGGAAAAGAGGCAGTGTGTGTCGGAGAGAGAGAGAGAGAGAGAGGTGTTTGAGGGGAAAAGAGGCAGTGTGTGTCGGAGAGAGAGAGAGAGAGAGAGGTGTTTGAGGGGAAAAGAGGCAGTGTGTGTCGGAGAGAGAGAGAGAGAGAGAGAGGTGTGTGAGGGGAAAAGAGGCAGTGTGTGTCGGAGAGAGAGAGAGAGAGAGAGAGAGAGGTGTGTGAGGGGAAAAGAGGCAGTGTGTGTCGGAGAGAGAGAGAGAGAGAGAGGTGTGTGAGGGGAAAAGAGGCAGTGTGTGTCGGAGAGAGAGAGAGAGAGAGAGAGAGAGGTGTTTGAGGGGAAAAGAGGCAGTGTGTGTCGGAGAGAGAGAGAGAGAGAGAGGTGTGTGAGGGGAAAAGAGGCAGTGTGTGTCGGAGAGAGAGAGAGAGAGAGAGAGAGAGGTGTTTGAGGGGAAAAGAGGCAGTGTGTGTCGGAGAGAGAGAGAGATAAAGTGCAGTGAAAAGAAAACTAGGCTCTGCCTCCAACCACCCCATTACACATAGAATGCACATCCCTGTTATTTCTACAATCTTCATCCATCTTCACTTCCTGGTGGGGGGGCGGGAACTAACCTTATCCAGCCAATCGGTGGTGACGACGGGCACGCCACGGGCCACAGCACACAGGAACTTGACGGTGCGTCGGATCCTGTCAGTCACCAGGTGGGTCATGTCAGCCACGCCCTTCGCCAGGCTACCCCCCAGACGAGACACCACCTTCCCCCCCCCCTCATCCACCACTCCTGTAAACAACACCTGAGAGGAGGGGGGTCAAAGAGAGAAGGACAGAAGGAGGGAGAGAGGGATAGAGAGTAAGAGGAAGGGAGGGCTTTCAAAACCCACATACACGACTGTGCATCAGAGAGATTTAATGCTCTAACACACGGACACTAAACACACACACGGACACTAAACACACACATGGACACTAAACACACATCCATTAGCTTACCTTGTAGGACTGCGTTGCAGCCCTAGCTCGGCCCAGTGTCCCAGGGGAGGAGAGGGAGGACAGGGGAGAGACAGAGGAGGAGCGAGGGGTCTTAGCCAGCGGTGATGATTCCACAGGGGCCCTACGCTTACCTCTGCCCTTACCTGTAGGGGTCTGGGGCACGTGAAGCAGAGAGGGGTAGGGGGTGGAAGAAGAGAGAGGGGGAAGAGAGTGAGCAGGAGGAGAGAAGAAAGAGAGGAAAGAGAGGAAGAGAGAGAGAGTATCATTAGTCAGTAATACAGGGTGTATACAAACTGACAGTTATGCACATTGAACCACTTAATTCATTACTAGGGCTGTTATGCAAAGATGGCCAGTGTACTCCCATGGCTGAGGGAGAGAGAGATGGCCAGTGTACTCCCATGGCTGAGGGAGAGTGAGAGATGGTCAGTGTACTCCCATGGCTGAGGGAGAGAGAGAGATGGCCAGTGTACTCCCATGGCTGAGGGAGAGAGAGAGATGGCCAGTGTACTCCCATGGCCGAGGGAGAGAGAGAGATGGCCAGAGTACTCCCATGGCCGAGGGAGAGAGAGAGATGGCCAGTGTACTCCCATGGCCGAGGGAGAGAGAGAGATGGCCAGAGTACTCCCATGGCCGAGGGAGAGAGAGAGATGGCCAGTGTACTCCCATGGCCGAGGGAGAGAGAGAGATGGCCAGTGTACTCCCATGGCCGAGGGAGAGAGTGAGATGGCCAGTGTACTCCCATGGCCGAGGGAGAGTGAGAGATGGCCAGTGTACTCCCATGGCCGAGGGAGAGAGAGAGATGGCCAGTGTACTCCCATGGCCGAGGGAGAGAGAGAGATGGCCAGTGTACTCCCATGGCCGAGGGAGAGAGAGAGATGGCCAGTGTACTCCCATGGCCGAGGGAGTGAGAGATGGCCAGTGTACTCCCATGGCCGAGGGAGAGAGAGATGGCCAGTGTACTCCCATGGCCGAGGGAGAGAGAGATGTCAGTGTACTCCCATGGCCGAGGGAGAGAGAGATGTCAGTGTACTCCCATGGCCGAGGGAGAGAGAGATGTCAGTGTACTCCCATGGCCGAGGGAGAGAGAGATGTCAGTGTACTCCCATGGCCGAGGGAGAGAGAGATGTCAGTGTACTCCCATGGCTGAGGGAGAGAGAGATGTCAGTGTACTCCTATGGCTGAGGGAGATGTCAGTGTACTCCCATGGCTGAGGGAGATGTCAGTGTACTCCCATGGCTGAGGGAGATGTCAGTGTACTCCCATGGCTGAGGGAGATGTCAGCGTACTCCCATGGCTGAGGGAGATGTCAGCGTACTCCCATGGCTGAGGGAGATGTCAGCGTACTCCCATGGCTGAGGGAGAGAGAGATGTCAGTGTACTCCCATGGCTGAGGGAGAGAGAGATGTCAGCGTACTCCCATGGCTGAGGGAGAGAGAGATGTCAGTGTACTCCCATGGCTGAGGGAGAGAGAGATGTCAGCGTACTCCCATGGCTGAGGGAGAGAGAGATGTCAGTGTACTCCCATGGCTGAGGGAGAGAGAGATGTCAGTGCACTCCCATGGCTGAGGGAGAGAGAGATGTCAGTGTACTCCCATGGCTGAGAGAGAGATGTCAGTGTACTCCCATGGCTGAGGGAGAGAGAGATGTCAGTGTACTCCCATGGCTGAGGGAGAGAGAGAAAGAGCGAGAGAGAGATTGATGCCTTGGTAGTCACTGAATGATGTTAATTGAAATCTATTACTCTAGTGGGAAAAGACTGAGTCAGTGTGCGAAGAGAGTGGCGCTGGGTGTGGACAGAAATTGAGTGCATAGCTTTTCAAAGGCTTGTCTATCAGAAGGGAGCAGATGGAGAGAGAACATTACCACACAATTAGAGTCCAAAACAGATTCCTCTTCTTTCTTTATCTGAACCGTTGACTGCCTGCCTCGGACTTTCCTCTGCACAGTACCAGCCTCTTCCATCTTCTCACTCTGTCCCTCCATACTCTTCTCATCCTCTGCTTTCTTCTTCACCTGGGCAGTGGAGGCTGTGCCCCTCTTTGCTGGAGTGGATGCAGGTTTCTCCTCTTTCTCTCCTTTCTCCTCTGCTGCCCTGCATCTCCCTCCCCTCTGAACCTTAGCTTTCCCCCGGGGAACCTTGAACCCACTGCTCTCCTCCTCCTCTTCCAGCCCCCTCTTCCTCCCTTTCCCTCTCCCACCTGTTTTAGACCCCACTCCCTCTTCACTCGGAGTGTCCCCTCCTGCTGTTGTAGTGGTGGATTCAGGTGTGTGGTCTTTCTGGCCACCTCGGCCCCGGCCTCTTCCATTCCCTCTAGGAGCGGGGGAGTCCTCGGTTACCTGGGCTGGAGTGGTTTCTTTATCTGCTACTACAGGGTCTGGCTCATTGGTTTTGGCTGTTTTCTTCTGCCCTCTAGTGGTACCAGCAGCCTCCTGAGAATCAGCCTTCTCATTCATCTCAGGGTGTGGACCATAATCCTCTACTTTCTGGCTTCTCCTGCCTCTGGCTGAGGGCTTGGTGGCTGGAGGCTGCTCACTCTGCCTGTTACTGGGAGAGATGAACTCTGTTCCAGTCTTCCTCCTCCCTCCGCTCTGAGAGCTCATGCTAGCCGGGATACAGGTGGAGACCTCTGAGTTGAGGGAGCTGTGGGAGTTGGTGGAGCTGGAGCGAGAGCGGGTTCTCCTGGCAACAAACTGTTCGCTGGAGAGAATGTCCTGCACTGTGACCTCCACAGCAGTAGGGGGAGCCACAACCGTACTGACCAACGTCCGTCTCCTGGTGCTGTTGCGGGTAGGGTTGTCTGGACCAGGGTCTGGCTCTGTGGTGCTGGTGGTCTTCCTCCCCCCTCTCCCTCTGTTCCCCTGGGTACCTATGGTGGAGGTGGATCTCTCAGAGCTGACAGAGTTGGAGCGAGACCTAGTTATACTAGCTGGGACTGGTTCTGGTTGGCTGGACAGAATATCAAGTTCAGGTTGTGGTTCCGTTGTGGGTGGAACCGTGACGGTTCTCCTGGTGATTGCTCTGCGACCTCTAGTGGATGTTTTTGGCTCATTTTCGTTGTCCTTCTTTGTTTGTTTTTCTCCTTGTTCCTTCGCTTGTCGTTCTTTAATCTCCTTTTCTTTCTCCTCGGCTTCCCTCTTTTCTCTTTCCTTCATTTCCCAGTCTAATCGCTCCTTCTCTTCCTTGTTCTTCTTCAGTCGTTCTCGCCCCTGTTTTTTCTTCTCTTCTCTTTCCATTTTTTCCTTCTCCAATATCTCTTTACGCTCTTTCTCCAATTTTTCATTTTCTGCTTGTTCTCCCTCTAATCTCTCTTTCTCCTCTCTTCCCACCCTCTCTCGCTCCAATCGCTCAAGCGCTTCCCTTTCCCTGCTTTTTCGCTCCAATTTTTCTTGTTTCTCTTTTTCCTCCCTCTCCAGTCTTTTCCTCTCTTCTCTTTCTTCTCTCTCTAATCTCTCCTTTTCTTCTCTCTCTAATCTCTCCTTTTCTTCTCTCTCTAATCTCTCCTTTTCTTCTCTCTCTAAACTCTCCTTTTCTTCTCTCTCTAAACTCTCCTTTTCTTCTCTCTCTAATCTCTCCTTTTCTTCTCTCTCTAATCTCTCCTTTTCTTCTCTCTCTAATCTCTCCTTTCTTCTCTCTCTAATCTCTCCTTTTCTTCTCTCTCTAATCTCTCCTTTTCTTCTCTCTCTAATCTCTCCTTTTCTTCTCTCTCTAATCTCTCCTTTTCTTCTCTCTCTAACCTCTCCTTTTCTTCTCTCTCTAATCTCTCCTTTTCTCTTTTTGCCCTTTCTTGCTCCAGTCTTTCTTGCTCTTTTCGTTCCTTCCATTCCCTCTCAAGCCGCTCTCTTTCCTCCTGTTCCTTTCTCTCTCTCTCCATCCTTTCTGTTTCTTGTCCTTCCACCCTCTCCCTCTCTAATCTCTCATATTGTTCTTTAAGTTCCTGCTCCATCCTTTCTCTCTCCTGTTGTTCCTTCCTAACCCTTTCCGATTCTACTTTTTCCTTCTGCAACCGTTCCTTCTCAGCTTGTTCTTGTCTTTCCTTTTCTATTCCCTCTTGCTCCTCTCTCTGTTCCCTCTCAAGTCTTTCTTTTCCTCCCTCTTTCTGTTGTTTCACACGCTTTCTTCCTCTTCTTCCTTGCTCAACCACTTCTTCTTTCTCACCCTCTTCCTCCTCAGGCAGCACCTTCCCTCTCCTCCCTCTGCCTCCTGCGGTGTTCCCAGCTTTCCCCTTCCCTCTTGTCTGTGTCTTTGGAGGCTCAGAGCTCTCCTCTTCTTCTTCCTCTCCTCCTCTAGCTCCTCTTCTACCTCTACTGCTGACACCGCTTGTCCCAGCCTCAGACTCTCTCCCTCGCCCTCTCTGAGCCCGTCCTTTAGCTTTGGTGTCCTCCTCCTTCTCTTCCTCAGTGTCACAAGTACCCATAAGCTGAGTTGCAGCGGTGGAGATGTGGGAGCTGGTGAGGAACTCACTAGGTTGTGTCTCCTCCTCTTCTACTCTCCCTCTCCGGGAACTTCCCCTCCTTCTGGGTGATGGAGGTTTGAGTTCTTCCTCCTCCTCATCATCATCATCATCCTCAGCAGCAGCAAACATGGGCTGGGTTTCAGCAGTGGAGAGGTAGGAGCCAACAGTCTGTGTCTCTTCCTCATCTACTGTCTGTTCTTGGGACCGTCCTCTTCTTCTGGGTGAGTCTGGTTTGGCTTCTTCCTTATCATCACTCTCCTGGACCATGTCCAGAGTTTGAGCCGTGGAGAGGTATTGGTTGATCAGCACGTCAACAGTCTGGGTCTCCTGCTCCTCTTCCTCTCTCTTCCTCGCTCCTCCAGATCTCCCTCTCCTTACTGGGGTTGAGGGCATGGCCCCAACCAAATCTTCCTCCTCTTCACCCTCTTCCTCATAGGCAGTCATGGGCAGGGTTTCAGTCGTAGCAACATTAGGGGTCTCCTCTTCATCTTCCTCCTCTGTGTCACTGTGAGGCTGGGCAGCATAAGCCTGTGTTGCCTCCAGGACAAAGTCCACCTGCCTGTTCCTTCCGTACACCGCAGACCTCTGGCCAGGCTCCTCGCTCCCCCCTCCAGATCCATAGGTCTGGTTGGCCTCCAGGTCAGAATCGCTATCTGGGGAGCTGAAAGCCTGGGTGCTCTCTGTGGCTACTGCCTGGGCCAGAAAAGCCCTGGAGGACAGAGTGGGAACCACAGCTCCAGCTCCATATGCCTGGGTGGCCTCCAACTCCCCATCTGTGAAGCTGAATGCCTGGGTGCTCTCTGAGGCCTGGTCCCCAGCCTGGAGGCTGAGGTCCCTGCTGTCTGACAGACCCAGCTGGAAGGAGCCTCGGCTGGGCTGCTCCTCTACCAAGGAAGGCTCCAGACCGTAGGGCTGCATGGCATCCAGGGTTGGTTCCACTGGAAGGCTGCTTTGATGGCCCTGGTTCTGGGCCTCCAACACAAATGACTGGGTCTCGGCCACCACAAAGTCATCGTCCTCCTGGCTGTCTGATGCAGAACAGGACAATGCTGCTGTAGGCCTCAGCACAGGAGGGAGAGCTGGGTCTGAGGAGGAAAGATAGAGAGACAGGTTACAAAGGAGCACGCCAGTTTCTACTGGAAATGTATAATCTCTTGTCAAAGTCTATGGCTGTGTCCCAAATGGCACCCTATTCCCGTTATAGTGCAGCACTTTAGACCAGAGCCCTATGGACCCTGGTCAAAGGCAGTACATTACATAGGAATCAGGGTGTGATTTAAGATGCAAACCATAAAATCAATGACTTACGTCTGAATGGGTCAGAGAGACTGAAGAAGGCCTGAGTCTCCATTTCCTCCTGTACTGACGATGCCAAAGGGGTGGAGCACTTCTGATGAGGGCCAGGGGAACCCCCCAGGGGGAGCAGCCCGGGGCCAGCTGCCCCCTCTCTGATCCGACCTCCAGTCTGACCCTGGCCTGCCTCCCCTGGTCCATCCTCCTCCGTATCACTGTCCATCCTGAAGTCACTGGGCTCACTGAGGTCCGACTCCGGGACCATCCCTGCTGGGGGCCGACACCGGGGGGGTTTGGGCTCCAACCGCTCCTCCTCAGCATCTGTGTCAGCATCAGAGTCCTGAGACCTGAGAGCAGTTGTCTTGGTAACAGCACCGGTTATCGATGTTGTGGGTGATGGAAGCACGGCCTGTCGCGACGCTAACACCGCGTCTTCCGTTACCGTGGCGACATTAGGAGGAGGAAGGTTCATGGTTTGTGTGGCGTCTTCCTCCAAGTCTGTGTCGCTGTCAGACCTGATCTCCAGAGGAGCAGCAGCTGCAGGTCCTACACTGGTGGGTGGAATAAGGAGCTCCGCTGTTCTGCTGCTGGCCGGAGGGGCAAAATGTTTGTCTTCTTCATCAGTATCACTGTCCAAAAGGATCTCCTGGTGACCAGCAATCCCTGTTCTGATCCCACTACAATCTGATTCTGGAACTGTTTTGGAATGTGTGTCTGTGTCCGCTTCCACATCTGTGTCAGTGTCTAGGTGGAATTCTACGGGCGGCACTGCAGGGGCAGAATCGTCTGGTTTCTCGGCCGGATCGGATACGAAGGAGGTAACATTGGTAGCACTGTCTGACACAACATCATCATCATCATCAGCATCCACATCTGTATCACTGTCCAGGTGGATCTGGCCTGGGTCAGAGTCTGTAGTAGGAGGTTCTGTTGCGTCTGGTGGCGTAACACTGTTTACAGGTGCAGACAGCACCATCTCCTCCTCTCCCTCTACGTCTGTGTCACTGTCCATGTTAAACTTGTCCTCTGTAGACACCATCGGTGCAGAGGGGGTTAATCTATCGTTCTCAGCTTGACTGACCTGGTTCACCACTGACACATCCTCCTTTCCTCTTGTCCTTTTCCCAGTTTCCTTCTCTCCTAGTGCCTTTGTGCCTTCCTTCGCCTCCTCCTCTTCTTCTTCGCTGTCGTCCACTATCACTTGTGCTCTTCTTCTCCTGGGCTGCTGTCTCGGTCCATCCATGTCGTGCTCCTCCTCACTGAAGCTCACTATTTTCTTGGGTCTGTTTTTTGCAGAGGAGGGAGTGATGGGGCTCTCGTCCTCACTGTTAGACATCAAAGGAAAGGTGACTTCACTTGGAATACAAACACCCACTGTATTCTAATATACATATTTATAGTTTAAAATATAATTCAATATTTAAGTGTTCGGTGATAATATCAGGTTACTGAAGTGGAAATTAATGGATGGATGGGAACTTTACCTCTCTGGAATGACTTTGTTTGTAGGACTGAGGAATGTAGAACAGGTGGGACTGGACATGAGGGAGTCAGAATCAGAGACTAACAGAAAAAGAGAGAGAACAAAAGAGAGAGAGGTGGAGAGAGAGGTAGAGAGAACGAAAGCGAGAGAGGTAGAGAGAAGTAGAGAGAACGAAAGAGGTAGAGAGAGGGAAAGGTAGAGAGAGGGAGAGAAAGGAGAGAAATAGATATTTACATAACACTGCAACAAAGCTAGATCAGATTACAGCAAGTGAAACAATAAACATAATTTTACCAAAGTACTTTCCCCGTTTGTCTCGCCGTCCCGCTCGATCTCCGTCGGAGTCAGACTCAGGCACCAGTGTCCTCTCAGGCTGTGTGGGGGTTTGTTCAAATGACAGGGGTATGGCCGGAGTTTTACCCTTTCCACCCAGTTCAGTCGACGATGGTGCCCCCATCTCTCCATTGACTCCTCTACCCTCAGTCGGTCTCTCAGTCTTCGGTGTGCCAGTCTCTCGTCCCAGACCTTGGCCACTAGGGCTTCCTCTGAACTGGGCCTTCCTGTCTGGCCCTGTCCTCCTTCCCCTTCCAGAGTGTGCATTGGTCAGGTTCTTCATGTGCCCCTGTTCCCCCCTCTGGTCCACAGAGACATACTGGCAGGGGATGTCAGCTATTACCACACACTCTCCCTCAGTCAGAGCGTAGCGGACGTGAGGGGTCAGTTTGGTCCGGCCCTTCCTTGTCCCATTCATGCTGCCCAGGTCCCACACTAAAGCCTCTGTCTCCATGGCGGCAACGTTGCCACGACAACGGTTGCCGTGAAACATTGAGATGGAGATGACGGTGTGTTGCTTGGATACGGAGCGGGCCTCGAGGGGCAGGGAGCAGGAGTTTGGGTTTCGACCCAACACATTCTCTCCCTGGTAGAGAGGCAACTCTGAGGGGGGGAGGGGGGGAGTATCAATAAAATACTACTTTTCGCAGCAAATATAAACATGTCATAAACTGACATCATTATTTAATGAAAAACTTGTTTTATTTAACCAGGCAAGTCAGTTAAGAACAAATTCTTATTTACAATGACAGACGGTTAACTGCCTTGTTCAGAGGCAGAACAGATTTTTACCTTGTCAGCTTGGGGATTCGATCCAGCAACCTTTCGGTTACTGGCCCAATGCTCTAACCACTAGAATACCTGCTGAATATCTCATATCTTGTGTTGATGAAACAAAGTAAGAGGGAAAGCAACGCATGCTACAAAATGCCAGCAATGCGAGATATTGTACAAGTCTAGGCGTATTTGTAAAGGTTCAAAGATTACAGAAAGGCTGGGGACATAACAGGGCTCACCAGTCTCTGAGATGTGTTCATTTTTTAACACCCTGAGTTTGGCCAATGGCTCTCCTCGCGTCTCTTTTCGCATTTCTCCATCCTCCTCCTCTGACTCCTCCAATATTGAGTCATCGATCAGCTGTGTTGCATCCATTCACCCTTTAATCTAAAATCAGCCAAAGGGACAAAAAAATATGGCAGTAAAACAGTAATTAGTTTGTCAGCTAAATTGTTTTATAAGGACGCACTGGCTAACGTTAGAAGATATAGCTAACAAGCTAAGTTAGCAGAACGTTTCTAAATGTGACTATGAAGCACTTATTCAGTAAAACAAGGCCAACAATTACCATAAAGTACACCTTTTTTATGGATATTCACTTTTTATTTAAAACATCAGACTTACTATGCATGCCTTTCGAACGACGAAAAACAATGTGCATTTCCGGTAGAATATCTGCCCGCCTTCGGTTGGTGGGTCCATAAGATTATTGGTCGAAACGGCTGTCAGTTATGCTTTTATTTGTGATGATTGGGTAAAAAGAACCGTGATCATTATAATTAAGTATTTGATTGGACATGAATGGTATGACCTCGGCATTTCTTGGCGCTCCGTGTGACTCGAGATTTCACGTAAGGACCAATGGAATAGTCTAAAATGTTCAAACTCCGCCTACCCTGGATACCCGGCCATTCAATACGAATTCGACTATTTTTTACCGGGCTGGATAGACAGAGGGGCGTGTATCTGCACTGAAGCGCCTTTTCCCCTTTCGGAGCGATCCAATGAGATTTTACTTTTATTATAGGAATAGGAGTGAATCTTTCCATTATTATTCGGATAGTTTGGGATCCGGTATCATTTGCATCAGTGTTTACACAGCCATTTCCCCTCTCTAATGTCTGTTCTCTGTTTCTTTTATGAACGTGTATTATTTGAATGCATTACTCTGGGTACACATTTCCCAACTCATTAATGTTCCCTTATGGTGTTTCCTTTTATATTATAACAAGAGTAAGAGCAAACCATTCTTAAATATAATTATCTGGCTATTGCACCAATACTAATATAGGCATATTCTATTGTGTTCATGAATATTCATAGTTTTTTCCCATTTTGAGGCAGTTCAAGCCTTATTGCTGCACTTATCTTATCCAGATGCATCTTATCCAGATGCTACTCTGTTGTCATAGTGGGGAATAGCGCTGCTTTGGGCCTGTAATATGCTGTGAGTTTAATGTTATTCCAATGATATAACTAACTTTCCTCCTCTCTGGCCCATGATGATGGTATGTATCAACAGCCTCCCTAGTGTATCAAACTTTGTGACTCAAAGCACTCACAGTACTCAACAAAAAACACATATCTTTCTATCGCAGATTTCACAATGTGGATGGAATGATAACTTGTAACATCTGTCAGTCAAACAGTATGCCTATTGGTACAGGACAAATGAGGACAAGACAACAGATGAACATTAGTTCATTTATTCGCAGTCACAAGGGGTGTGTCTAATTTTCTATAATACTTTCCATTAGATAAAACAAATGCTCCAAATTGGTTTTGGGACCCCTTTAACTTTTTCTTGCTTCTAAGTTACTTTGAGGTTTTTTCCCATATGGTTTCACAGCTTCATTTGGCCCTTCGAATACAATCTTCATCTTCAATGCTCTGTCTTTAAGCATCATCGTCTTCAGCCTCCTCCTCGAACTCTCCCTCTTCCTCAGCGGTGGCGTCCAGGTCGTTCATGTTGCTCTCTGCCTCAGTGAACTCCATCTCGTCCATACCCTCTCCAGTATACCAGTGCAAGAAGGCCTTGCGGCAGAACATGGCAGTGAACTGCTCAGAGATACGCTCCTGGATGGCTGTGCTGTTGCCGATGAAGGTGACAGACATTTTTAGACCACGGGGTGGGATGTCGCAGACAGCGGTCTTCACGTTGTTGGGGATCCATTCCACGAAGTAGCTGCTGTTCTTGTTCTGGATATTAAGCATCTGCTCGTCCACCTCCTTCATGGACATTTGTCCCCGGAACACTGCGGCCACAGTAAGGTAGCGGCCGTGACGAGGGTCGCAGGCGGCCATCATGTTTTTTGCGTCAAACACCTGCTGGGTAAGCTCGGGCACGGTGAGGGCACGGTACTGCTGGCTGCCCCTGCTGGTGAGGGGGGCGAAGCCGGGCATGAAGAACTGCAGACGGGGGAAGGGCACCATGTTGATGGCCAGTTTGCGGAGGTCAGCGGTGAGCTGGCCAGGGAAGCGCAGGCAGGTGGTGACGCAGCTCATGGTGGCTGACACCAGGTGGTTGAGGTCACCGTAGGTGGGCGTGGTCAGTTTGAGTGTGCAGAAGCAGATGTCATAGAGGGCCTCGTTGTCGATGCAGAATGTCTCGTCTGTGTTCTCCACTAGCTGGTGAACAGAGAGGGTGGCGTTGTAGGGCTCCACCACTGTGTCTGATACCTGGAAAGAAACAGAGAGAGAGAGAGAGAGATTCAAGTAATTTATATTATCTGCCTCATTAAGTACATTTGCATTGAAGCACTAGAAAAATTATGTACAAAGAAGAAACACTCAATATACACACTATATATTTTTGTTACTGTAAGATATTAAACGCATTTGAACAATACACGTTTATCTGATAAATCAGTGCACAATTGGCCGCAGCGATCTGAATTGCAAGTACGGCTGACATGACAGTACCTTGGGTGGGGGCACCACGCTGAAGGTGGTCATGATGCGGTCAGGGTACTCCTCTCTGATCTTGCTGATGAGCAGGGTGCCCATGCCCGACCCCGTGCCTCCGCCCAGGGAGTGGGTGAGCTGGAAGCCCTGCAGGCAGTCACAGTTTTCTGACTCCTTCCTCACTACGTCCAGGACAGAGTCCACCAGCTCTGCTCCCTCTGTGTAGTGGCCCTTTGCCCAGTTGTTACCAGCACCGCTCTGGCCTGAAGGAAGGGGAGAAGGGAAGAATAGGAAGGAGAATACATTTAACTTGTATTGTATATGAAACAAATCCAGTTATGATAATCAATAGCCCCCCCCATTCTGCTGGGTTCTCTTGGGTGCCCAATTCTAACATATATTTTTAACACTCACTAGCTGAAACATTTTCTGTTATATCCATCCCCAACCATTACCTACAAACAGGTTGTATGTCCACCTACCAAACACAAAGTTGTCTGGCCTGAAGATCTGTCCAAAGGGTCCGGACCTCACAGAGTCCATGGTGCCAGGCTCAAGGTCCACGAGGACAGCCCTAGGCACATATTTACCACCTCCATGAGAGACAGAGACAGAGGGGAGGAGGAAAAGACATCAGGTGAATACTGTAGGAAACCATTACCAAAACAACTCTCCACCAGCATTGCCATATAGACTGGGTTAAATATGCTACATATTAAAATGTGGCAGGATCATGGCAATAGATTTTGGGGTGTGGTACCTGTTGCCTCGTTGTAGTAGACACTGATTCTGTCCAACTGCAGCTCGCCGTCTCCATGGTAGGTGCCTGTGGGGTCGATCCCGTGCTCATCGCTGATCACCTCCCAGAACTACAGACACTAAATTGATGACAGCACATCAGTTTCCTAGGTTCATATGCCACACGTTTTATAGAGAGAGGAATGCAACGTTTTATAGAGAGAGGAATGCATAGCAAACAAAGACTGAAGCATGAGCCGAAATGTCTGATATGTCTCTCTTGTTGTGGAGTATGATGAAAACAACAGGAAATTCTTGGCTCACTAAACCAAATGTAACCAGTGCTTTACTTGGGACAAAAGAAGTGCGGGAGCTGTGTTTATCCAAGACGGTAGATTAGATTATGTTCACCTAAATTCACAAATTACATAATGCTATAGAGACCTCTGATTGTTCACTGTTACTCATACTTATTTTTGATGACTTCTCCATGACTTTTAACCAAATGTTCATGACTATTATTATAGCCTACATGAAAAAGTATGCATTATTGACACTGGAAGGCTGCTGTGTCTGGTCCCATGTAGGCCTACCATCTCCTGCTGTTGTGTCCTTGATCAAGGCTCAACATTACAACCACATACTTTTGTCTTTATTAAATTATTCCCCCATTCAATGAATCAGGGATCAAATGGATAAGGTAGGCTACTTGAAAGCAAGGAATCTAACTAGACATGTTAATATATAATGCTCAAATATTCATGTTTCAGGGGAGATCTATGTACAGCAAGTTCTTTTTCAATCAGGCCATTCTTAGAATATATTTAAACGTTGTTGCAATGACATGGCTGCTGTTTAATAGAGGGATTCCCAGCTTTCCGACGGTGCACATTTATTTATTGCCGGTGGAAAGTTGACAACGACATGAATGCTTAGTTAGCTATAGTTAACTAGCAAGATAACTGCTACAAGTGATGCTTTGAATTGACCATCTAGTTAATCTGTTGTCTGTCATTTTTTTTTTATACCTGCTGCTGAAATGTCGCGCTCTCTCTCCTCAAGCAACGGCCCACTCGCACTGGCACACACATACACGCACTGAAGAGTCATTCTGATAATGGCTGATATGTTGATTTTTAAGTGATTGATCATATTTAAAAGTGTGCCTTCATGAATTACAAAAATTATTAATAAACTAATTTCCATGACCTTACAAACCCTCATTTAACAACTTGGACCAGCGCATCATGTGCATTCAGGTTGGCGCATTTTCAATCTGCACAGTCTCAAACAGCCTACTGTCACGCACAGACTGGCGGCAAATGAACTTCAACAAACCGGAATCAGGAAATGAATGACCACACTCCATTGCTATTCAATGCAGATACCGCCTATATTCAGCTTTGATCAACGTGTTTAGCCTCGGTGTGTGAATATGGATCAGCGATAGGCTACTTTGTTTTGTAGAGGAGCTGGAACGCAATTTCCCAAAAATCAGAAGTACCTTTACGGCGCTCTGGACAAATCAGGCCCAAATCAAGCACGGAATGTAACACCATAGAGTGGTCAATGCACTGGCGGACAGAAGATGAAATTGACTCAGGCCACACACCAGCAAGGACCCTCATGAGCTGGGCATGAAAAATACATTCCATGATAATAAAAAAAAAAACGGAGCTTTCTTATATCGCTCAGATATAGAACAGACACTTCAAAACATACCTCCCTTTTATTAAATGTTTGACTGTCTTTATAAATGTTTTGAATATCTGTTTTTACATGTATACATCTGTTATTCAATGCATGTCTATGGGCTAATAGCAGTAAGGCCAAATTCAATGTTTCATGTACTGAACAAAAATATAAACTGAACATGCAACAAGTAAATTAGTCAATTGAAATGAATTCATTAGGCCCTAATCTATGGATTTCACATGACTGGGAATAGAGATATGCATTTGTTGGTCACAGATACCTTTAAAAAAAACGTGTCTTGCAATGGGCTTCAGGGTCTCGTGACACGATTTTTGTGCATTCAAAATGCCATCGATAAAATGCAATTGTGTTCGTTGTCCGTAGTTTATGCCTGCACATACCATAACCCCACTGCCATTATTGACACTTGCAAACCACTCACCCACACGACGCCATACACATGGTCTGCGGTTGTGAGGCCCATTGGATGTACTGCCAAATGATCTAAAATGACGTTGGAGGTGGCTTATGGTAGAGAAATTAAAATGATCTGGCAACAGCTCTGGTGGACATTTCTGCAGTCAGCATGCCAATAGCATGCTCCCTCAAAAGTTGAGACATCCATGGCATTGTGTAACAAAACTACACATTTTAGAGTGGCCTTTTATTGTCCCCAGCACAAGTTGCACCTGTGTAATGATCAATGCTGTTTAGTCAGCTTCTTGATATGCCACACCTGTCAGGTGGATGGATTATCTTGGCAAAGGAGAAATCCTCATGAAGAGGGATGTAAATAAATCTGTGCACAAAATTTGAGATAAATCATTTTTTTGTTCATCTTTTATTTCAGCACATGAAACATGGGACCAACACTTTACATGTTGCTTTTATCTTTTTTTTTTATAGCTACAGGCATCCTAAAATACTAAATTAAATAGCTAAATTATCCTTGGTATGACTATCTTAAAACAATTCCATGTTAGCTTAATAGAAACCCAACCCTGGGCCCATAGACTCTTTAGTAAAAAGACAGGTGCTGCTGATAATACTGCCATCGCCAACGAGGCAGAGGACATGTATGTGCAGCTCATGTATCTGACGCTATGAAGCAATAAAGATTATGGCATATCATCCTCTTTTTGGCCAGACAGCATCAGATACATGGGCTACATGTAGTAAGACAGAGGTTCGCTGTTTTGCTCGCTTGGATGCTTTCTCCGGTGAGATAGTTTCAGTCACTTGCGAATTGAAGAAAATTTGGCAGGTGCACAGTGCACTGCTCAGATGCTGGAATTATTTTGAATGAAGGTGCGAAAGTAACCTACTTTTTTAAGTGATTTGTTTGACAATCAGATGAAAACATAATGACTGGTTGTGTTCATGGGACATTAAAAGGTAATACATTTTTACAGTTAAATTACATGTCTTTACTATAAATCCATAAAAAGACTGGCCTCTTCCTGGGGCCTCCAAATCACTAAGTTGGCCCTGGGTCAATTTAAATATTCATAGACTGAGATAGATGGCTATAATAGTGTTATTGGAACAGAGGAGGCGTTTAAAAGGCCATGTGTGGAGAGGGAGAGAACACAAAGGACACGCAGATCTTTTCATAGACAAATATGAAAATTAAATCCATTTGCAGGCAGTCAGAGTTAATTGAGAAAGCTGATCATCTCTAGATCTGTAATCGTGTCTAGTTCACCCCTTGAGGAGTATGCTTGCGTGTTTGTGTGTGTGTGTGTGTGTGTGTGTGTGTGACCTTTTGTTTCAGACATTTGTTTATGTTGGTGCCTCTGCTAATTTTCTGTAAAGAGCAGCATTAAGGGATGATTTGGGATAATCTGGATAAACAGTCTGTATATCAGATCAGTAGTTAAGAGAGATTTGAGGGTACTCAACTGTATGGACTCAATATACAGTAGCAATCAGTGTTTTGATAAACCATGTATGCACAGCCAATATGACCAAGTGACCTTAATCTGAGAGAGAGAGAGAGAGAGGGAGTCAGAGAAAGAGGATGAGTGAGGGACAGCCAAAGATAGGATAGATGGTTATCAGGGAGGACTGAGAATAATTGCTTTGAAAGAATAGGGACAATGGCCAGCAAAGCGCACAGTGCCACACCCACTCTCCTATGCCTTCAACTGGGCTGTCAATCAGATCCGGCCGGTGGCCATCCAACCCATGACACCCTAGAGGGGGTAGCGTCCTCTCTTTCAGGCCACCAGTAATGTTATTCTAACTAACGCTTTACTAAACTAACAGTTACATGGACACCAGCAAGGTTCACTGTCCATTGAAGTAGCTTATACTACCGTTCAAAAGTTTGGGGTCACTTAGAAACGTCCTTGTTTTTAAAAGAAAAGCACATTTTTTGCCCATTTAAATAACATCAAATTGATCAGAAATACAGTGTAAACATTGTTAATGTTGTAAATGACTACTGATTTTTAATGGAATATCTACATAGGCGTACAGAAGCCTATTATCAGAAACCATCACTCCTGTGTTCCAATGGCACGTTGTGTTAGCTAATCCAAGTTTATCATTTTAAAAGGCTAATTGATCATTAGAAAACCCTTTTTCAATTATGTTAGCACAGCTGAAAACTGTTGTTCTGATAAAAGAAGCATTGTTTTGCTTAATGAAGCTGCCAGTTGAGCACTTGTGAGGCTTCTGTTTCTCAAACTAGACACTCTAATGTACTTGTCCTCTTGCTCAGTTGTGCACCGGGGCCTCCCACTCCTCTTTCTATTCTGGTTAGAGCCAGTTTGCGATGTTCTGTGAAGGGAGTAGTACACAGCGCTGAACGAGATCTTCAGTTTCTTGGCAATTTCTCGCATGGAATAGCCTTCATTTCTCAGAACAAGAATAGACTGATGAGTTTCAGAAGAAAGTCCTTTGTTTCTGTTTTATTCATAGGGCACCTCTCTCTTTCTTACACACTCCCCTTCTTGTCCCTCTCTCTCTCTCGCTCTTTCTTCTCATCTCTGTCGGTGTCTCTTCCTCCAGTAGTGTCAGATTAAATCGCTGTTGAACCCAGTGACTTCACCGTCTGTTACATCAGCTGTTTCCTCTGTCTGTATGTCCCTCCCACACCCCCCTAATTTGGTTAGGGGAAGACAAACATTGATTAGGATGAGGCGGGTAGTGCTACTGTACGGCCCTGCTTTTAAGTGGACATTATTAAAATGAACTTTAGCAGCCGGAAACGGCTCAGCCATCATGATAATGATGAGCTGTACTGTATGTCTGAGGAAGGAATGACCTTGGTATGGTTCTGTGGCTCTATAATGACCATGGACCTGGGGTAGTCATGACAACCTTAGACACCCTGATACAGAGAATATGGATTTGATTGGTCTGACTGGACCATTATGTCCTCCATTGTAGGCCTATATGAGCTATCAACCAGAAAGACTGTCAAACAGTTTACCCATAGGCATATGAGAGACTGGGTGGGGTTGGGGTACTTCTATCTGATGATGTCAAGGCTTATTGTACATGGGAAATGGACCAGTAACACAAACCAGTCCCACCCTACAAAATAAAAATGTTATCTCAAAGAGAACAAAGCAATGTCAACATTTTGTCTCTCCAATTTGGAAAAGACCAAACAACTGACAGACCTCTCAAATTGTATTTTATTCTCTTTCCATCATTGTAAATGATGCACGCCCCACTCTTCTCAATGCTCTCCTGCACCCCCTCTCACATACCAATGGAAAGCTCTGTCAGCGTCTACACAGCCCGCTGGAATAAATCGAATCGATATATCGACCCAGTATCTGAAGGAAAACATGTAACTTGGCTCTGCGCATAGCAGGCTACATGAATAGATGTGAATGTCTTGAACGCAAGTTTCTCACATATGCGAGGCAAAAGGGCAGGTCACCATTTCACAGTTTGACAGACCTTGACAAGTGAAGAATAGGTTGATTTAAGACAATAATGCGAGAGCAGCTTTAACGCGATCTGGAGACGTAGACACGCCAGAGAACCCGGTTAAACCGTGATAATAAGGGATTTATATGTTTGAATGTAATGATTAAATAATTCTACCCTGAGACTTCACTATTGGGGATATGGTCTATATAGCATGTAGAATGAGTAACTAAAGGGTTAAACATAAGTATAACGAGGTTGGACTAGGAGAAGAGAAGAATTTGTTTCTGTGTGTTTAAGTAAACACCAAGAACTGTTAAACTGTGGTTGACCTGCCCTAGCTTGAACTCTGAGGGTTTAAGATATGAGAGGGAGTTCCCCTCAAGGTTTCCCTAATCTCAGAGGAATGAAACTGTCTGCTGGGTAATGATCTACAGTGTTAAGAGATCTGGGCCTTAATGTTAGTGTGTATGTGTGTGCGTAAGTACGGAGCCTGGTATATAATGATGTCTCTGTACAATGGACTTCAGAGCGCACTCCTGAATAAACACGTCTGATTCTTGTAAACTGGGCCTCCGTCTGTGTTATTCAACCAGAATCTTACACATTCTGGGTGGCAGACTGAGTATTTTAATTGAAGTTAACATTGAGAACATAATTCTCATAACAACCGATAATCCTCGACAATTGCACACCGCAATTCCACACACTGGCTCACACAGACGTACAAACGTATACATTTATCACAGAGTTCTTAATTGTGGAGTTACAATACTTTAACAAATGGTAGCTATCACACACCCAATTCACTCTGCGTATTGTATGAAATAATATTGCAATAGACATAAATAGTCTCCATGTAAAAAGGTAGCTTTAATAGGGTGAATGTGACTGGATGATTATCCATTCTTTGTAGTAGTTTTCAGTTGTGTTGATTGATTTGAAACAAGCCTTTACTATATTATAGACAATCATTCAATAAACTGCTTTGATCATTTATCCAAACCATTGTAGTTGTAATACTGAGGATGTAAAGTTTTATTATAAGGGTTAAAAAGGAAGACACTACCACTTCCTGTGATAAAACAAAAGCTCAAAGCATAGTGGTCTCATCTCGCGCTATATCCTAATCTAATGTATCAAATCCAACCTGACAATTTTTAAAAAATTCTATGAAACTGCAACAGTTAGACTACAACAGCAGTTCATAATTAGGATGATGAATGTTTAGGTTCTTACTTTGGCACCAATCTGGTTACCGCACTGGCCGGCTTGGATATGCACGATTTCCCTCATGTTGACAGGTAAAAATGTCGAGACACAAAGAGACAGCGAACCATGAAGACCCAACCGAGCTAGTGTGGTCAATGGTTTTGTTAATCTGGACACGAGAAAGGTGCCAGCAGCACAAACAATGATGTCACTTTCATATGGTAATGAGGAAACTTCAAAATAAAAGGCCGCATTTCAAAATATTGTTATGTGGATAACCCATTCAAAAGATATTACATTTTAATCACTGGACACTTCTATTGTGACAACAAGAAAACGCAATGAGTAATTTGAGAAAAAAATAATAATATGAAAAAATATATATATATATATATATATATTCCAATAATGAAAAAATACAATGTTGACATTGGTATGTTGAGAATATTGGGCTGTAGAGAGAGAACTTTTCTACCTGTCTCAACTAAAGTGGAGTGGAAAATACTCAGTAGGGTCTCTACTAACCAAATGTGTTGTTTTGGAGGGGATTGTGTCGTACGTACATACCCAGCAACACAGCTTTAACTAGTCTGGTACTGTCCATGGTTCTGAAATCAATTCACACAAAAAATGAACAAAAAAAGAAACACAAAGGTCAACTTTTTTTTGATCAAAACAAAATCTAATTTATTTACAAGTTAAATGTAAAGAATATTAACCAGGCTGTTAAGACAGTATAATCAATCACACATTCTGAACAGCAATGGAGAAATGTATTTACAAGTTGTAGGCCGATATGTGATTCTTATCTATTCAGGTTAGCAGTATACAGCAAAAGCATAGGACTATTACCTAGTTTAAAAAAATTATAACAAAGGCAAGATTATTTACAAGCTATTTTGTCATGATTATGGATCAAGGTCAGCAAAGGGTCTTTTGTAGAGTTTAAAATGTACTACAAGAGACAACAAGGCTACATGGCTAACAGTACACAGTATGATCAAGCTTTCAGAACAACAATGGAGAACATTCTTTACAAGTTATAGGCCTCTATGTGTTGATTTTTCAATCAAGGTCAGCAGTATACATTAAAGGTCCATTAACTAAGTTTTCTAAACCAATAACAGAGACACGATTGGAAGATAATACATAATACAGAGAGGTGTTTATTATCTATCAAGGTCAGTAGTCATTTTCTGTAGAGTTTAAAATGCATTACGTAGTAATTTTCTCTCTGATAACTCAATTAAAACATACCATCGCATGCCATTGTGACAAAGTGTAGCCACATTGCCCTCTAATAAGACTGCTTTACAGAACAAGTACACATAAACACCACTACCGTCTGACTGTTTTCTAAAATAGGGACACCGATGAGGAAATTCATAGTATAGTGTCACATCCACCACAAATCCATACATTGCCAGATACTGTAATGCCAGGTATTTCTGAAGTGGAAGTAGTTTATCCTTTCATTCTCTTTCATATTGGCTTAAGGAATCCATCATTGTAATGGAATGGAATGCAATTACTGCTGCTAACTACAGTATATGTTGCATATCTATGGCTATAACTGTCCAATGTGACTTTAAGTTCACAGGCACTATCACATTCTCAAAAGCCACCAATTGTGCACCGTTCCAGGCACATTTGGTGTAATCTCTTTGCTGTCACAAAAATAGACTCTGTAATTCCTGACTTGCAAAAGATGCAAGGGACATTAACACAAATTGTTCCTTCAGATGTGACTTCAAAAGATCATTGTACCTGTCAATTATTCTATCCTTGAACCACTTGTTGTCATGGCTTAATAATCCTCTTTAGTAAGTGGAGATGGAAGAGTTTTGGTTGCCTTTGTTTAGAACTCGATGAGTCATTCTTTGTGCATTTGTCAGAGCACAGATGACTTTTGTCTTTTTGAAGAAAATGTAATACTTTTCCACTGTGTTTCTTCTGTTATGATACCAGATAGAACACAGCTTGCTTCAGGAGTTCTTGGACCTTCTCTAAGGTAATACCATGTATTACGTTGAAGAGAAAGAAGTGGGTGGAGTAAGGAGTCACCAGTACTCTGTTAAACCCGTTGCCCAGCACAAGAGACCCATTTAAGTTTTGCAGACTCTATTGAGTAATTCCAATAACACATATTTTATTAGAAGTGTATTTCTTTAAATATAGTCTACACAATAGCTTTCGATATGACAGTATTTCTGTAAACTTTTAAAAGAAATGCTGGTATAAATAATAGAATATGTCAAATTATCCATGTATTTTTTCAGAGGTGGTTGTAATGCAGTGAAAAACAGTTGTACTGCACTAGAGTGCAAAAAAAGGATATTCCCAAGTTTAGCATGTCTTTGCAGGGGGCCTCTTGTTTTTATTTTTTTATAATCTATGATGGTGCTGCCAGTACAAACAACTAAATTACTACTTATAAACATTACATTTACCCCAACTCTGTTTAATTTAAAAGTTTTGATGATATTTTCAGTCCTGAAGTTGAACCTTTAACTGACAGTTTGAAATTTACTGGGTGGGGTTCAACTGAAGGTGTCATTTAAAAAAAATGCACCCCCATCCCCAACATTAAAACACATTTTCACATGACCCTCCCCCTGTAAAAAAATGCACCCCCATCCCCAACATTAAAACATATTTTCACATGACCCTCCCCCTGTACTGTAAAAAAATGGCACACCCTTCCCCCTCATAGAATTAACTCACAATAATGTTTACGACCGCAAATAACAATAACTGTGGTGACCAGGCGTTTATAAACGTGGGTTTGGACTTTGTCACTTAAGCATGCTTTTGTGGCACAGTCACCTTGGTGATAAAAACATCATGCCAGGGCAAGCCCTTATTTTAAGTGTTTCTTAAATCCCCTATGGGAAATATTAAGGGTGTTAAAATTATTGGAACCATTTCCTTGTTTGACAGCTAGATTTCTGGGTATTGTGACATCTCCACTATGGGGAGATTATTATGGACAAAAGTGCGAGATTATTTTTATTTGTCAAACAGCAGCCATTCATCGATCATCATGTCACCATAATAAGACCCTTGATACTTTACTCCATAAAAAGGTTGGATGTGTAACGCCCTGGCCATAGAGAGGGGTTTTTGTTCTTTATTTTGGTTAGGCCAGGGTGTTACATTGGGTGGGCGTTCTATGTTCATTTTTCTATGTTTTTGTATTTCTTTGTTTTGGGCCGTGTGTGGCTCCCAATCAGGCACAGCTGTAGTTTGTTGTTGCTGATTGGGAGTCACACATAAGGAGCCTGTTTTTCCTTTGGGTTTTGTGGGGGATTGTTTCTGTTTAGAGTGTTTCCTAACAGGACTGTTTTGCTGTCGTGTTTTGTTCATTTTTGTAGTGTTCTCTTTGTTCTAATTAAATTTCAAGATGAACACTAACTCCGCTGCACCTTGGTCTACTCTCTCTTCCGACAGCCGTTACAGGATGGAAACCTTACATTTTCACTGCAGCCTAGAGTAGAATTTTGTACTCACTTGAAAACAATAATGCAATTATTCATTGTATTGTGGTGCTGTCGGTTAGTCTAGGTAGGATAACTGTATTGTCCCTAAACAAGATTAATAGGGGAGCTTTTTGAGCTGCATGTCTCATGTCTTCACTGTTCAAATCAAATTGAATTCTATTTGTCACATGCGCCGAATACAACAGGTGTAGACCTTACCGTGAAATGCTCACTTACTAGCCCTTAACCAACAATGCAGAGTAAAAAAAGTTTGCTAAATAGACTAAAGGACAAATAGTAACACAATAAAATAACAATAACGAGGATATATACAAGGGTACCAGTACCGAGTCAACGTGCAAGGGTACGGGTAAGTTGAGGTAATATGTACAGTTGAAGTCGGAAGTTTACATACACTTAGGTTGGAGTCATTAAAACTCGTTTTTCAACCACTCCACAAATTTCTTGTGAACAAACTATAGTTTTGGCAAATTGGTTAGGACATCTACTTTGTGCTTGTAATTTTTCCAACAATTGTTTACAGAAAGATTATTTCATTTATAATTGTAACGATCGTCGAAAGGAGTAGACCAAGGTGCAGCGTGGTACGTGTTCATCTTGAATTTATTTGAACTCAGAACACTTCAACAAAAGAATAAACAATGACGTCACGTCTTGCAGGCTACAACGAGCAGTACAAAAATAAGATCCCACAACTACAGGTGGGGAAAGGCTGCCTAAGTATGATTCCTAATCAGAGACAATGATAGACAGCTGCCTCTGATTAGGAACCATACTCGGCTCAACACAAAGAAATATAAACCATAGAATGCCCATCCCACACCCTGACCTAACAACCTAAAGAAATAAACCATCTCTCTCAGGTCAGGGTGTGACAATAATTCACTGTATCACAATTCCAGTGGGTCAGAAGTTTATATACACTAAGATGACTGTGCCTTTAAACAGCTTGGAAAATTCCAGAAAATGATGTCATGCCTTTAGAAGCTTCTGATAGGCTAATTGACATAATTTGAGTCAATTGGAGGTGTACCTGTGGATGTATTTCAAGGCCTACCTTCAAACTCAGTGCCTCTTTGCTTGACATCATGGGAGAATCAAAAGAAATCAGCCAAGACCTCAGAAAAAACTTCCACAAGTCTGGTTCATCCTTGGGAGCAATTTCCAAATGCCTGAAGGTACCACGTTCATCTGTACAAACAATAGTACGCAAGTATATACACCATGGGACCACACAGCCGTCATACCACTCAGGAAGGAGATGCGTTCTGTCTCCTAGAGATTAACGTACTTTGGTGCGAAATGTGCAAATCAAGCCCAGAACAACAGCAAAGGACCTTGTGAAGATGCTGGAGGAAACAGGTACAAAAGTATCTATCTCCAAAGTAAAACGAGTCCTATATAGACATAACCTGAAAGGCCGCTCAGCAAGGAAGAAGCCACTGCTCCAAAACCACCATAAAAAAGCAAGACTATGGTTTGCAACTGCACATGGGGAAAAATATTGTACTTTCTGGAGAAATGTCCTCTGGTCTGATGAAACAAAACTAGAACTGTTTGGCCATAATGACTATCGTTATGTTTGGAGGAAAAAGGGGGAGGCTTGAAAGCTGAAGAACACCATCCCAACCGTGAAGCACGAGGGTGGCAGCCTCATGTTGTGGGGGTGCTTTGCTGCAGGAGGGACTGGTGCACTTCACAAAATAGATGGCATCATGAGGTAGGAAAATAATGTGGATATATTGAAGCAACATCTCAAGACATCAGTCAGGAAGTTAAAGCTTGGTCGCAAATGGGTCTTCCAAATGGACAATGACCCCAAGCATACTATCAAAGTTGTGGCAAAATGGCTTAAGGACAACAAAGTCAAGGTATTGGAGTGGCCATCACAAAGCCCTGACCTCAATCCTATAGAAAATTTGTGGGGAGAACTGAAAAAGCGTGTGCGAGCAAGGAGGCCTACAAACCTGACTCAGTTACACCAGCTCTGTCAGGAGGAATGGGCCAAAATTCACCCAACATATTGTGGGAAGTTTTGGAAGGCTACCCGAATCGTTTGACCCAAGTTAAACAATTTAAAGGCAATGCTAACAAATACTAATTGAGTGTATGTAAACTACTGACCCACTGGGAATGTGATGAAAGAAATAAAAGCTGAAATAAATCATTCTCTACTATTATTCTGACATTTGACATTCTTAAAATAAAGTGGTGATCCTTACTGACCTAAGACAGGGAATTTTTTCTAGGATTAAATGTCAGGAATTGTTTAAATGTATTTGGCTAAGGTGTATGTAATCTTCTGACTTAAAGGTAGGGGTAAAGTGACTATGCATAGATAATAAACAGAGAGTAGCAGCAGCGTGTGTGTGTGTGGAGTCGTCAATATGCATGTGTGTGTTTTGTGTGTGTGTGTGTTGGAGTGTCAGTGTAGCATGTGTGGGTGTGTGGTTATGTGTGGGTGTGTGGTTATGTGTGGGTGTGTGGCTGTGTGTGGTTATGTGTGGGTGTGTGGCTATGTGTGGGTGTGTGGCTGTGTGTGGCTATGTGTGGGTGTGTGGTTATGTGTGGGTGTGTGGTTATGTGTGGGTGTGTGGTTATGTGTGGGTGTGTGGTTATGTGTGGGTGTGTGGCTATGTGTGGGTGTGTGGCTATGTGTGGGTGTGTGGTTATGTGTGGGTGTGTGGTTATGTGTGGGTGTGTGGTTATGTGTGGGTGTGTGGTTATGTGTGGGTGTGTGGCTATGTGTGGGTGTGTGGCTATGTGGGGTGTGTGGTTATGTGTGGGTGTTGTGTTATGTGTGGGTGTGTGGTTATGTGTGGGTGTGTGGTTATGTGTGGGTGTGTGGTTATGTGTAGGTGTGTGGTTATGTGTGGGTGTGTGGTTATGTGTGGGTGTGTGGTTATGTGGTTATGTGTGGGTGTGTGGGTTATGTGTGGGTGTGTGGTTATGTGTGGGTGTGTGGTTATGTGTGGGTGTGTGGTTATGTGTGGGTGTGTGGCTATGTGTGGGTGTGTGGTTATGTGTGGGTGTGTGGTTATGTGTGGGTGTGTGGGTGTGTGGTTATGTGTGGGTGTGTGGTTATGTGTGGGTGTGTGGTTATGTGCGGGTGTGTGGTTATGTGTGGGTGTGTGGTTATGTGGTTATGTGTGGGTGTGTGGTTATGTGTGGGTGTGTGGTTATGTGTGGGTGTGTGGTTATGTGTGGGTGTGTGGTTATGTGCGGGTGTGTGGTTATGTGTGGGTGTGTGGTTATGTGGTTATGTGTGGGTGTGTGGTTATGTGTGGGTGTGTGGTTATGTGTGGGTGTGTGGTTATGTGTGGGTGTGTGGTTATGTGTGGTTGTGTGGTTATGTGTGGGTGTGTGGTTATGTGTGGGTGTGTGGTTATGTGTGGGTGTGTGGTTATGTGTGGGTGTGTGGTTATGTGTGGTTATGTGGTTATGTGTGGGTGTGTGGTTATGTGTGGGTGTGTGGTTATGTGTGGGTGTGTGGTTATGTGTGGGTGTGTGGTTATGTGTGGTTATGTGGCTATGTGTGGGTGTGTGGTTATGTGTGGGTGTGTGGTTATGTGTGGGTGTGTGGTTATGTGTGGGTGTGTGGTTATGTGCGGGTGTGTGGTTATGTGCGGGTGTGTGGTTATGTGCGGGTGTGTGGTTATGTGTGGGTGTGTGGTTATGTGCGGGTGTGTGGTTATGTGGTTATGTGTGGGTGTGTGGTTATGTGTGGGTGTGTGGTTATGTGTGGGTATGTGGTTATGTGTGGGTGTGTGGTTATGTGTGGGTGTGTGGTTATGTGTGGGTGTGTGGTTATGTGTGGTTGTGTGGTTATGTGTGGGTGTGTGGTTATGTGTGGGTGTGTGGTTATGTGTGGGTGTGTGGTTATGTGTGGGTGTGTGGTTATGTGTGGTTATGTGGCTATGTGTGGGTGTGTGGTTATGTGTGGGTGTGTGGTTATGTGTGGGTGTGTGGTTATGTGTGGGTGTGTGGTTATGTGCGGGTGTGTGGTTATGTGCGGGTGTGTGGTTATGTGCGGGTGTGTGGTTATGTGCGGGTGTGTGGTTATGTGCGGGTGTGTGGTTATGTGCGGGTGTGTGGTTATGTGCGGGTGTGTGGTTATGTGCGGGTGTGTGGTTATGTGCGGGTGTGTGGTTATGTGCGGTTGTGTGGTTATGTGCGGGTGTGTGGTTATGTGCGGGTGTGTGGTTATGTGTGGTTGTGTGGTTATGTGTGGGTGTGTGGTTATGTCTGGGTGTGTGGTTATGTGTGGGTGTGTGGTTATGTGTGGGTGTGTGGTTATGTGTGGGTGTGTGGTTATGTGTGGTTGTGTGGTTATGTGTGGGTGTGTGGTTATGTGTGGGTGTGTGGTTATGTGTGGGTGTGTGGTTATGTGTGGGTGTGTGGTTATGTGTGGGTGTGGGTGTGTGGTTATGTGGTTATGTGTGGGTGTGTGGTTATGTGTGGGTGTGTGGTTATGTGTGGGTGTGTGGTTATGTGTGGGTGTGTGGTTATGTGTGAGTGTGTGGTTATGTGTGGGTGTGTGGTTATGTGTGGGTGTGTGGTTATGTGTGGGTGTGTGGTTATGTGTGGGTGTGTGGTTATGTGTGGGTGTGTGGTTATGTGTGAGTGTGTGGTTATGTGTGGGTGTGTGGTTATGTGTGGGTGTGTGGTTAGAGTCCAGTGCGTGTACATCGATCCTGTGCAAGAGAGTCAGTGCAAAAAAAAATACGAATAAATAAGAATACAATAAGGAATGCAAATACTTCTTTCATGCACAATGATACACCTCACCTCTCCTCTGCCTATTAGCTGTTCATGTTTTTTCTGGTGGGTTCATATTGAAAGTTGGTCAGGCTTTGGATGCTTTTATGTGTGGTATGATTGCTAGTTAGCCTATTGCAGATCTTGACAAACGATCCACTTTCCAGTATTGTCACTATGAATGGTGGATAGAGGACAGGCTAGACAGACTGGTAGACTACATTGACCTGTGGTAGTAAAAGTACCAAACACCTTGATATAGGGGAGGTGCATGCAAGCAGATGAGGAAATTATGCAAAAGAGCGAATATAAACCATGGAAAAAATGCACTACCCTGCCCAGTGCCCAATAAAAAAAAACACAACCCTCTAAGCAAAAAGGTAGACAACCCTCCCCGTATGTTGCCCCCCGCGCCCCTGACATTTCCGTCGGTACTGAACGTCTGCAGTCTGACCACCAGAGGACGTTGTTTACTCCTACGGGAGGCGTGGTCTGCATTTGCTCTCCGTTAAGTAACAGTGTTGCAGTTCCACTATTTGAGCCAGTCGTTAAGTCAGGTAAATCGGAGTATATTAAAACCATCTGGAGTGTACACGACGATTCAGGGAAACATATCTTTAGGGAGAATCGATTGGTAAGTTACAGTTGGCAAGATAACAAGTATTTGTTTCTTGTTTGTGGTTGTTATGGACCTAGCTAGCATAATGTAAACGTTGGATTTTCAACCAGCAAGCTTAAACTAGATAATTTGGTTGAGGCGGGGGCATAAAGCAGCAAGTTACGTACTTGACAATGTGGTCAGACTTTGCTGTGATGAGATACATCTAATATTTGCTGTGGGTCATGAGGGGTGATGCCGGGAGACAGAACAGGTCAGTATGGGTGACAGAATGGACTGGAGCACTGACGTTAGCTATTGGCTGTATTTAACGTTCACATTGTTGACCTAGCTAGCTAGCTATAGTAACCAGAGACAGTAGAAAAACTATATCTGTGGTAACTATGTAGCTAGCTGTAACATCTTGGCAGACGGTAACTATAATGTACCTTCTGGCATAAACCACGGATTGACGAACAACACTGTTGGAGGATCCACATGGCTAATTTAATCTGCTTAGATCCCAGATGAGATGGAACGCCTTTGCTTTGTCCCATTCTGCCAAATAACGTTCTCTAAACTGTAGTCTGGTCTACACCCAGACTGTCTGTCACTTTTTCACAAGTTGATTGCCCTACTTTTCTCCGCACAAGTACTAACCACAAAAGTAACTATTTGGAATTGGAACTAGCAGCAAAAGACTAGTACTACCCCAGGGATTGTTGAAAGATTAGGCCAACCAAGTGGAGACTGTCTAATGTTGACAATCTTAACCAAAACAGCTCTTAGGTCCAAATCAAGATGTTCTACACATGTGGACCCAATGAAGCCATGGTGGTGTCTGGTAAGATGTTTTGTTTTATGTGTTTAATATTTATTAACATAATATTATGACACAATACAGAACCCTAAAAATAAACTGTTTGGGTAATCTACACAACCTTACCTCCATTGCCCTACATGGCCCAATATTGTTGTGACTCTTCTTGAAACTGTAATAGGCCTATGTTGTTTACTGTATGTGATTGTTTACAGTACAAGTAACAGTAAATGTAATGCAGGGCCATGTGACTCACTTTAGCCTATCATCAAGTGTCATGTGATACCATTTAGCAACTCTGGGCCACTTTCAGTTGTCAAACTTTGCTGATAGAGAAGTCATTAATAGAGCCAACGTGATCCCTTGATCTACATGTTGGAGAGGCATGTTTGTTCTATATTACATATTTCTATCTGAATGTTTCAAAACATTGTGTCCTGCTGAACGTGCCCCGGATGCCACAGTTGGGTAGTAAACCAGGACAGGAATCTCTAATCGGGTTCAGCTCAAACAGTACAGTACTTTGTTTACATTTTACAATACCAGCTGTCAAAAGGCTAGCTCCTCACTTACATTGTATTGTTTGGAATGTGGTGCTGCAATGTAGTCCTAAATGTAGGAAAGTTAATATGTCATAGACTCAGTGTGTACATGACATGTTAATTGTGGGCACTACTGTGTTGACAGAGAGTATAGCCTAATGTAAACTCATCTCTCATATTTTCAAATAACCCACTCCTTTTTAGTATATACTAAGGCAATTTCTTTTCCTTTTCTCTGTCAAAGTCTGATTGCCCTCTCTCTTCTTCACTTCTCCTCCAGGCTTTGGTCGTTCCCCTCCTCTAATGATCGCTGGAGGAAGAGTGTTTGTCCTCCCCTGTATTCAACAGATCCAGAGGTGGCTGTCTCCCTTCCCTTCTTTCAGTCATCTATCCATCTGTTCATCTATCCATGTTTCATTCAGGGATTCTATTCATGTATAGAGAACAAGGCCCCATAGTCCCTGTGTATTCTCTACTGTTACTGAAACATAAGTGGTTAAATGAGTAAGCCTATATGAATACCAGGCTACTATTTTAAGCTTATAATGCAACACAATCTGTCATTTGTAGCCTTCACCTGTAGCCGTGGTTACTCTCTCTCTCTGACTCACTTTCTTCTCCATCCCTCTCACTTTCCTCTCATCCCTGTCATCCTTCTCTATTCTCACTGTACTTTCCCTCTTTGGACCCCTTACCCTCTTCTCTCTCTCTCTGTCTGTGTTAGGATCACTCTGAACACCCTGACTCTGAATGTGAAGAGTGATAAGGTGTACACCCGTCATGGAGTGCCCATCTCTGTCACTGGCATCGCCCAAGTATGGACTTAGAAGTCAACACCCAGCCCCTACACACTTCGTGCACATGTGAAAGTAGCCATGTATTCTGATTGGATAGGTACATTTGACCTCACATGGAATCCCCATCTGTCCTATGTGGCCTTTGACCTCTAACCCCTGACCTCTGGCAGGTGAAGATCCAGGGTCAGAACAAGGAGATGCTGGCCACAGCCTGTCAGATGTTCATGGGGAAGTCTGAGGCTGAGGTCTCCAACATCGCCCTGGAAACTCTGGAGGGGCACCAGAGGGCCATCATCGCCCATCTGACTGTTGAGGTAGGCTACACACCGCACCATATCCTGATAAAGGGCATGTGTTGCCTCTGGTGCCCTTTTCTCTTCCTAAAGGAGTGCCTTGGTCTTTTGAATTGCTGAATGTCTCGCTGACTTCAACCTACAAGCCATAGCTTGTTTTTCTCATCGTTGACCTTTCTCATAACTTACCAAAAGGCTAGCAAACCTGCCTGGCAACTTAGAGCAATAACGGATTGTAGTTATTATAACATATGTAATAGTAACACGTCTCCTTTCATTCTCTTGGTCTGTCATTTACTTCCTGTGTAGCTCTGGCTGATCTCCTCTGTGTGCTACTGGTGTCACCCCCTCCTCATGTAGATACAGAAGTACTAGAAGGGACAAAGCCCCTCAGACCAGGCCAATTTGACAGGAACACTCATGGGTACACTCGTTATGGCTGGTCGACCCTTATCAATCAAATTCAATCAAATTCAATCAAATGTATTTATAAAGCCCTTTTTACATCAGCTGATGTCACAAAGTGCTGTACAGAAACTCAGCCTAAAACCTCAAACAGCAAGCAATGCAGATGTAGAAGCACGGTGGCTAGGAAAAACTCCCTAGAAATGCCGGAGCCTAGGAAGAAACCTCGAGGAACCAGGCTCTGAGGGGTGGCCAGTCCTCTTTTGGCTGTGCCGGGTGGAGATTGTAACAGAACGTGGCCAAGATGGTCAAATGTTCATAGATGACCTGCAGGGTCAGTTAACAATAATCACAGTGGTTGTAGAGGGTGCAACAGGTCAGCACCTCAGGAGTAAATGTCTGTTGGCTTTTCATAGCCGATCATTCAGAGTTAGAGACGAGGTGCGGTAGAGAGTCCAAAACAGCAGGTCCGGGACAAGGTAGCACGTCCAGTGAATAGGTCAGGATTCCATAGAACAGTTGAATAGTTGAAACTGGAGCAGCAGCTTGAACAGGTGGACTAGGGAAAGCAAGGAGTCATCAGGCCAGGTAGTCCTGAAACTTGGTCCTGGGGGAGAGAGTGAGCCCCCCGACACGTAAACTATTGCTAGCTAAATTCCCAATCTGGCCCTCAAACCATTCACGGTCACCTAATAATCCCCAGTTTACAATTGGCTCATTCATCCCCCTCCTCTCCCCTGTAACTATTCCCCAGGTCTTTGCTGTAAATGAGAATGTGTTCTCAGTCAACTTACCTGGTAAAATAACGAATTAAAAAAATTGCAGTATAAATACTGGAGGCTGAGACAGGAGGGGTCGGGAGACACTGTTGCCCTGTCCGACGATACCCCTGGACAGGGCCAAACAGGCAGGATATAACCCCACCCGCTTTGCCAAAGCACAGCCCCCACACCACTAGAGGGATATCTTCAACCACCAACCTACTACCCTGAGACAAGGCTGAGTATAGCCTACAAAGATCTCCACAAACCTGAGGAGGGCGCCAACCCGGACAGGAAGATCACATCAGTGACTCAACCCACTCAAGTGACGCACCCCTCCTAGGGATGGCATGGAAGAGCACCAGTAAGCCAGTGACTCAGCCCCCGTAATAGGGTTAGAGGCAGAGAATCCCAGTGGAGAGAGGGGAACCGGCAAGGCAAGGGCGGTTCGTTGCTCCAGTGCCTTTCTGTTCACCGTCACACTCCTGGGCCAGACTACACTCAATCATAGGACCTACTGAAGAGATGAGTCTTTAATAAAGACTTAAAGGTTGAGACTGAGTCTGCGTCTCCCACATGGATAGGCAGACCATTCCATAAAAATTGAGCTTTATAGGAGAACCCTGCCTCCAGCAGTTTGCTTAGAAATTCTAGGGACAGTTAGGAGGCCTGCGTCTTGTGACCGTAGCGTACATGTAGGTATGTACGGAAGGACCAAATCGGAAATATAGGTAGGAGCAAGCCTATGTAATGCTTTGTAGGTTAGCAGTAAAACCTTGAAATCAGCCCTAGCCTTAACAGGAAGCCAGTGTAGAGAGGCTGGCATTGGAGTAATATGATCACATTTTTTTGGGTTCTAGTCAAGATTCTAGCAGCCGTGTTTAGCACTAACTGAAGTTTATTTAGTGCTTTAGCCGGAAAGTAGAGCATTGCAGTAGTCTAATCTAGAAGTGACAAAGCATGGAAACATTTTTCTGCCACATTTTTAGACAGAAAGTTTCAGATTTTTGCAATGTTACAAAGATAGAAAAAATCTGTCCTTGAAATGTTCTTGACGTGTTTGTCGAAAGAGAGATCAGGGTCCAGAGTAATGCCGAGGTCCTTCAGTTTTATTTGAGATGACTGTACAACCATCAAGATTAATTGTCAGATCCAACAGAAGATATCATTGTTTCTTGGGACCTAGAACTAGCATCTCTGTTTTGTCCGAGTTTAAAAGTAAAATATTTGCCGCCATCCACTTCCTTATGTCTGAAACACAGGCTTCCAGGGAGGGCAATTTTGGGGCTTCACCATGTTTCATCGAAATGTACAGCTGTGTATCGTCCGCATAGCAGTGAAAGTTAACATTTGTTTCCTAATGACATCACCAAGAGGTAAAATATATAGTGAAAACAATAGTGGTCCTAAAACGGAACCCTGAGGATCATCGAAATTTACAGTTGATTTGTCAGAAGACAAACCATCCACAAACTGATATCTTTCCGACAGATAAGATCTAAACCAGGCCAGAAGTTGTCAGTGTAGACAAAATTGGGTTCCCAGTCTCTCCAAAATAATGTGGTGATCGATGGTATCAAAAGCAGCACTAAGGTCTAGGAGCACGAGGACAGATGCAGAGCCTTGGTCTGACGCCATTAAAAGGTCATTTACCACCTCCATGAGTGCAATCTCAGTGCTATGATGGGGTCTAAAACCAGACTGAAGCGTTTCGTATACATTGTTTTTCAGGAAGGCAGTGAGTTGCTGCGCAACAGCTTTTTCCAAAGTTTTTGAGAGGAATGGGAGATTTGATATAGGCCAATACTTTTTTATTTTTTCTGGGTCAAGGTTAGGCTTTTTGAAGAGAGACTTTTTATCACTGCCACTTTTAGTGAGTTTGGTACACATCCGGTGGATAGGGAGCCTATTATTATGTTCAACATAGGAGGGCCAAGCACAGGAAGCAGCTCTTTCAGTAGTTTAGTTGGAATAGGGTCCAGTATGCAGCTTGAAGGTTTAGAGGCCAAGACTATTTTCTCTCAATGTGTCGAGGTATAGTATTAAAAACTTGCGTGTCTCCCTAGGTCCTGGCAGTGTTGTGCAGACTCAGGGCAACTGAGCTTTGGAGAAATACGCAGATTTAAAGAGGAGTCTGTAATTTGCTTTCTAATGATCATGATCTTTTTGTCTAAGAATTTATCACTCCTGAAGTGAAAGCCATCCTCTCTTGGGGAATTCTGCTTTTTAGTTAGCTTTGTGGCAGTATCAAAAATAAATGTTGGATTGTTCTTATTGTCCTCAATGAAGTTGGAAAAATAGGATGATTGAGCTGCAGTGTGGGTTCTTAGTACTGCCGTGCATTATCGGTCTTTCCAAGCCAGTCAGAAGACTTCCAGTTTGGTGTAGCGCCATTTCTGTTCCAATTTTTTGGAAGCTTGCTTCAGGGCTCTGATATTTTCTGTATACCAGGGAGCTAGTTTCTTATGACAAATGTTTGTTTTTTTATGGGTGCGACTGCATCTAGGGTGTTACGCAAGGTTAAATTTAGTTCCCCACTTAGGTGGTTAACTGATTTTGTACTCTGACGTCTGTGGTGGAGGAAATCTGGAAGGGCAATCTAGGAATCTTTGGGTTGTCTGAGAATTTATAGCACGGCTTTTGATGATCCTTGGTTGGGGTCTGAGCAGATTATTTGTTGTGGTTGCAAATGTAAAAATTGGTGGTCCGATAGTCCAGGATTATGAGGAAAAACATTAAGATTCACAATATTTATTCCACGGGACAAAACTAGGTCCAGAGTATGACTGTGGCAATGAGTAAGTCCGGAGACATGTTGGACAAAACCCACTGAGTCGATGATGGCTCCGAAAGCCTTTTGGAGTGTGAATATTAAAGTCACCAAAAATGTGAATTATCTGCCATGGGTACAAGGTTCGATAGGAATTCAGGGAACTCAGTGAGGAACGCTGTATATGGCCCAGGAGGCCTGTAAACAGTAGCTATAAAAAGTGATTGAGTAGGCTGCATAGATTCCATGACTAGAAGATGAAAACGCAGTCTTTTTTATTTATTTTATTTTTTTGTAAATTGAAATTTGCTATCGTAAATGTTAGCAACACCTCCACCTTTTGCGGGATGCGCGGGGGATATGGTCACTAGTGTAACCAGGAGGAGAGGTCTCATTTAACACAGTAAATTCATTAGACTTAAGCAAGCCATGTTTGTCAGGCCAATCACATCAAGATTATGATCAGTGATTAGTTCATTGACTATAACTGCCTTTGAAGTGAGGGATCTAACATTAAGTAGTCCTATTTTGAGATGTGAGGTATCACAATCTCCTTCAATAATGAGAGGAATGGAGGAGGTCTTTATTCCAGTGAGATTACTAAGGCGAACATCGCCATGTTTAGTTTTGCCCAACCTAGATCGAGGCACAGACACGGTCTCAATGGGGTTAGCTGAGCTGACTACACTGACTGTGCTAGTGGCAGGGTGGCAAACAGGGTGCAGGGCAGGCAGCAGGCTATCTCATTGTGGAGCTAGAGGAGTTAGAGCCCTGTCTATGTTCGTAGATAAGATGAGAGCACCCCTCCAGCTAGGATGGAGTCCGTCACTCCTCAGCAGGCCAGGCTTGGTCCTGTTTGTGGGTGAGTTCCAGAAAGAGGGCCAATTATCTACAAATTCTATCTTTTGGGAGGGGCAGAAAACAGTATTCAACCAGCTATTTAGTTGTGAGAGACTGCTTCATCCTAACAATATCTCTATACTCTCTACACTCGCCAGTTTTAGCCTTAGCCAGCACCATCTTCAGATTAGCCTTAACGTCGGTAGCCCTGCCCCCTGGTAAACAGTGTATGATCGCTGGATGATTATTTTTAAGTCTAATACTGCGGGTAATGGAGTCGCCAATGACTAGGGTGTTCAATTTGTCAGAGCTAATGGTGGGCGGCTTCGGCGTCTCAGACCCCGTAACGGGTGGAGGGAAGACCAGAGAAGACTTGGACTGACTCGTTGCTTAATGGGGAGAACCGGTCGAAAGTTTCAGTCGGCAGAATGAGCGACACTGGTTGAGCATTCCTACAGCATTTCCTTCCAGAAGCCATGAGAAAATTGTCCGGCTGCGGGGACTGTGTGAGGAGATTTATACTACTATCTGTACTTACTGGTGGCACAGACGCTGTTTCATCCTTTCCTACACTGAAGTTACCCATGCCTAACGATTGCATCTGACGCTGGGCTTGCAGCATGGCTATCCTCGCCATAAGGCGATCAATCTCCTGTATATTATGAGTACAGCGACTGCAATTAGAAGGTTTAATGTTACTACTTAGCTTCGGCTGGTGGAGGTCGTGTAGAACCATGTCCAGATAAAGCGTCCAGGGTGAAAAAGTTGAATGAAAAAAGTTGTGTGAGGGGGAACAATAATAAAAACCGTAAAGTTGGCAGGTAGCAAAGAAACGTTAGCAACAAACTGCACAGCAGCATGTAAACAACCCACTTGTCCTGTGTGGCTCAGTTAGTAGAGCATGGCGCTTGCAACGCCAGGGTTCAAATCAATTTTTTTTTGTCACATACACATGGTTAGCAGATGTTAATGCCAGTGTAGCGAAATGCTTGTGCTTCTAGTTCTGACAATGCAGTAATATCCAACGAGTAATCTAACCTAACAATTTCACAACAATTACCTGAATAAGAATATGTACATAAAAAAAATATATGAATGAGTGATGATAGAGTGGCATAGGCAAGATGCAGTAGATGGTATAGATTACAGTATATACATATGAGATGAGTAATGTAGGGTATGTCAACATTATATGAAGTGGCATTGTTTAAAGTGGCTAGTGATACATTTATTACATCAATTTTTCCATTATTAAAGTGGCTGGAGTTTAGTCAGTATGTTGGCAGCAGCCACTCAATGTTAGTGATGGCTGTTTAACAGTCTGATGGCCTTGAGATAGAAGCTGTTTTTCAGTCTCTTGGTCCCTGCTATGATGCACCTGTACTGACCTCACCTTCTGGATGATAGTGGGGTGAACAGGCAGTGGCTCGGGTGGTTGTTGTCCTTGATGATCTTTTTGGCCTTCCTGTGACATCGGGTGGTGTAGGTGTCCTGGAGGGCAGGTAGTTTGCACCCGGTGATGCGTTGTGCAGACCTCACTACCCTCTGGAGAGCCTTCCGGTTATGGGCGTAGCAGATGCCGTACCAGGCGGTGATACAGCCCGACAGGATGCTCTCGATTGTGCATCTGTAAAAGTTTGAGTGTTTTTGGTGACAAGCTGAATTTCTTCAGCCTCCTGAGGTTGAAGAGGCGCTGCTGCGCCTTCTTCACCACGCTGTCTGTGTGGGTGGACTATTTCAGTTTGTCCGTGATGTGTACGCCGAGGAACTTAACTTTCTGCCTTCTCCACTATTGTCCCGTCGATGTGGATAGGGGGCTGCTCCCTCTGCTGTTTCCTGAAGTCCACGATCATCTCCTTTGTTTTGTTGACGTTGAGTGTGGTTATTTTCCTGACACCACGTCTCGACACCACACTCCTGACACCACACCACCTCCTCCCTGTAGGCCGTCTTATCGTTGTTGGTAATCAAGCCTGCCACTGTAGTGTCGTCTGCAAACTTGATGATTGAGTTGGAGGCGTGCATGGCCACGCAGTCATGGGTGAACAGGGAGTACAGGAGGTTGTGGGGCCCCAGTGTTGAGAATCAGCGGGGTGGAGATGTTGTTACCTACCCTCACCACCTGGGGGCAGCCCGTCAGGAAGTCCAGAACCCAGTTGCACACGGCGGGGGTGGAGGTGATATGGTCCTTGACTAGTCTCTCAAAGCACTTCATGATGACGGAAGTGAGTGCTAAGCCCGCAGGTTTTGATAGCAGGCCGTGTCAGTGGCACTGTATTGTCCTCAAAGCGAGCAAAGTAGTTGTTTTAGTCTGTCTGGGAGCAAGACATCCCGCGACGGGACTGGTTTTTCTTTTATAGTCCGTGATTGTCCGTATAGACCCTGCCACATACGTCTCGTGTCTGAGCCGTTGAATTGCGATTCTACTTTGTCTCTATACTGACGCTTGTTTGATTGCCTTGCGGAGGGAATAGCTACACTGTTTGTATTCGGTCATGTTTCCGGTCACCTTGCCCTGATTAAAAGCAGTGGTTCGCGCTTTCAGTTTTGTGCGAATGCTGCCATCAATCCACGGTTTCTGGTTTGGGAATGTTTTAATAGTTGCTGTGGGTACGACATCGCCGATGCACTTGCTAATAAACTCGCTCACCGATTTGGCGTATTCATCAATGTTATTGTCCGACGCTATGCGGAACATATCCCAGTCCACGTGATCGAAGCAATCTTGAAGTGTGGAATCCGATTGGTCGGACCAGCGTTGAACAGACCTGAGCGCGGGAGCTTCCTGTTTTAGTTTCTGTCTATAGGTTGTAAGCAACAAAATGGAGTCGTGGTCAGCTTTTCCGAAAGGAGGGCGGGGGGGGCCTTATAGCGTCGCGGAAGTTAGAATAACAATGATCTAGGGTTTTGCCAGCCCTAGTTGCGCAATCAATATGCTGATAGAATTTAGGGAGCCTTGTTTTCAGATTAGCCTTGTTAAAATCCCCAGCTACAATAAATGCAGCCTCAGGATATGTGGTTTCCAGTTTTACATGGAGTCAAATGAAGTTCGTTCAGGGCCATCGATGTGTCTGCTTGGGGGGTATATATGCGGCTGTGATTATAATGGAAGAGAATTCTCTTGGTAGATAATGCGGTCGGCATTTGATTGTGAGGAAGTCAGGTGAACAGAAGGATTTGAGTTCCTGTATGTTGTTATGATCGCACCACGTCTCGTTAATCATAAGGCATACACCCCCGCCCTTCTTACCAGAAAGATGCTTGTTTCTGTCGGCGCGATGCGTGAAGAAACCAGCTGGCTGTACCGACTCAGATAGCGTGTCTCGAGTGAGCCATGTTTCCGTGAAACAAAGAACGTTACAGTCTCTGATGTCTCTCTGGAAGGCAACCCTTGCTCGGATTTCGTCTACCTTGTTGTCAAGAGACTGGACATTGGCGAGTAGTATGCTCGGGAGCGGTGCGCGATGTCCCCGTCTACGGAGCCTGACCAGAAGACCGCTCCGTCTGCCCCTTGTACGGCGTCGTTGTTTTGGCTCGCCGGCTGGGATCTGATCCATTGTCCTGGGTGGTGGGCCAAACAGAGGATCCGCTTCGGGAAAGTCGTATTCCTGGTCGTAATGTTGGTGAGTTGAAGATGCTCTTATATCTAACCCTTAGTCATGGGTTAGATCCCCGTTGGGGCCACCAATACGAAAATGTATAAACGTGTCTGCTAAATGGTATTATTATATTATCCTTCCTCTGTAGGAGATCTACCAGGACCGTAAGAAGTTCTCTGAGCAGGTGTTCAAGGTGGCCTCCTCTGACCTGGTCAACATGGGCATCGGCGTGGTCAGCTACACGCTCAAAGACGTTCACGATGACCAGGTTTGTTCTTTCTGACAAATATACAGCGACGTTACAGTATGAAGGTCAAGGATTGTTGTTACAGAAAAAAGTCTGAAATTGAGATATTGGCACAGATTTGGTAAAAATATTAATGTCTTTTAAAAGTCAGTGTTCGAGAATGAAAGACAAATTCCTGCACAAAAATACTTGTTTACTGTTCTGTTTATGTTCGTAACCAGTTTTATAATAGCAATAAGTCCGAAAGGGGTGTGGTATATGTCCAATATATCATGACAAAGGGTTGTTCTTAGACACGATGCAAAGCGGAGTGCCTGGATACAGCCCTTAGCCGTGGTATATTGGCCATATATCACAAACCCCCGAGGTGCCTTATTGCTATTATAAACTGGTTATGAACATAAATAGAACAGTAAGTATTTTTGTGGTATATTGCCTGATATACACACTGCTGAAATGCTGTTTCAGCCAATCAGCATGCTGCACCCAAACTACCAGGTTTATTATACTAATAATACTAACACTGTCTCTGTCAGGACTACCTCACCTCCCTGGGTAAAGCTAGGACAGCTCAGGTGCAGAAGGATGCCAGGATCGGAGAGGCTCAGTACAAACGAGACGCGGTGATCCGTGAGGCCCAGGCCATGCAGGAGAAGGTGTCGGCCCAGTATCTGAATGAGATCGAGATGGCCAAAGCCCAGAGAGACTACGAGCTGAAGAAGGCCTCCTACGACTACGAGGTCAACACCAAGAAGGCAGAGTCTGAGATGGCCTATCAGCTGCAGGTATCCTACCACCAAACTCTGGGCCGTGCAATGATCCTCTCATTCAGACGCACAACACAGCCGAGGCAGTGTGTCCTGTTCTAATAACAGAAAATATTCACGTTTATTTACACAGGGCAGAATCCTAACTTGAGAAACGTGCATGATCCTCAAATTCCCTCCACTGCCATCACTTTTGATGTAAAGTGTCTGTGTTTTTCTAAATCCGTTGTATTATTGGGGTTATGTAGGTGGCGAAGACGAAGCAGCGGATTGAGGAGGAGACGATGCAGGTGAAGGTGGTGGAGAGGTCTCAGCAGATCATGCTGCAGGAGCAGGAGATCACCCGCAAGGAGATGGAGCTGGAGGCCAAGGTGAAGAAGCCTGCTGAGGCAGAGAGATACCGTCTGGAGAGACTGGCTGAGGCTGAACGGTATGTTACAATCCCCAGGGCCGTTTTGTACGCACAAAATTTGCCCCAAAACCTGCATGCAAAAGTTGTCAGTTATTAAAACTAAACTTAAGGTGAGAATGTACTTCTCCTTCTGCAGACTCTAGACCACGTGTACACAACGTTTGTAGTGTTGCATTGCTAAAAGGCAAAAGTAACCTTGTGCAAATGGAGAATTTATGAGGACACTCTTATTCATAACTAAAAACAAGTAGCTAAATATAATAACAAGATGTAATCATTTGCTGTTATTTTTGCGTTCTAAAATAATGATCATTGCAGAATACATTCCTCATTTTCTGGCCATATTCATATTCCTGAAGTAGCCATACAACAAATTACCATGCACCTCTCATTTAATTGGAGCTATTAGATAGGCTTAGCTAGAGCAATTTAAAACAATTATAATAGCCTATGCATCCTACAGGGAGCGCAGTTTATAACAGACAGTTGATATGGGTCTGTGGTTGATGTTTTACATTGAAGTGTGTAGGCTACAGCTGTAAGTAACCCTGCTGTAGTTGTCATTTTTTTCCCAGGTACACCATGTTTCAGAATTCAGCATATTTATGTTTGGGGAAAAAGGGAATGCAAAACGATTATTGCAAACGATCTATTTACAGGTCCACAACCATTTGCAATTGTTTCTGTCTTTCAGAAACGGTCAGATACAGGCCGCCCAGGACATTTGATCAAGTTCACCATTGCTATTTCTTTGAGATACTGTTTTGGTGTAATTACAATACTTTTAAAGTAAACAGCAAATAAAGGCCTTATTGTCACCATAAAAGGGGAATGATGGGGGTATGTCAGAACTGTGGATATGTTCTGTTCCGTACTAGTCAGTTGTCCTGGACAGTGAGTCCTGTTAAAGGTCCAACATTTCTTCAGCTCAACTCAAACTGTCTCTTTCACAGTGCACAGCTCATCATGGAGGCTGAGGCAGAGGCAGAGTCCATCAGAGTGAGTTCAGCAGCGCCTCCCTTCTCTCCTCCCTCCCTCCTCTCTCTTCTCTATCACTCCCCTCCACTCTCATGTCACTCCTGTTATCAGTCTCTTCACCCCCAGTACAATAGCTGTCTGATATGCCTCCTGTCTTAGCTTCTCCCCATCAGCCTGTCCCTTCCACCCTCTCATTCATCCACTTGCTCTCTTTCTCTCCCCCTGCCTCCCCTCTCTCCATATTAAGGTTGGTGTTCTCTGTTCCTCTTCCCGTCTCTACTCTAAATTCCCTGTCTCCTTCTTTGTAGACATCGCTCACTTCCCTTAATACAACCTTACTTTAGGATAGGTTCTCTCTCATCCTGTTTCATATATTATACACATCCTTATAAACAGTCCATTTCCCATTTGGATATATTTTTCATAAAACAACCACCCACCTGTGTCTTGTGGTTCAGATGTTTATTATGTACACCACCCTGTTCATGAAAATGGATCGCTCCTACAGAAAGTGAGTCACGTGGCCGTGGCCTGCTATATAAAGCAGGCAGCCAGGCATTCAGTTACTGTTCAATTTAACGTTAGAATGGGCAAAACGAGTGACCTAAGCAACTTTGAGCGTGGTGTGATCGTCGGTGCCAGGCGCACCGGTTCCAGTAGCTCAGAAACAGCTGGGGTTTACTGAGTGTCTAGGGTTTATCGAGAATGATGCGACAAACAAAAAACATCCAGTCAGCGGCAGTCCTGTTGGTGAAAACAGCTTGTTGATGAGAAAGGTCGGAGGAGAACATCAAGAATTGTACTAAGAGGTGGGCCAGCTCTTAGCCACAAACAGACAAATGGCGGCGCAGAACGACATCTCGAAAGGCACAACTCGTCAGTCCTTGTCACGGATTGGCCATTGCAGCAGACTACAACACCGGGTTCCACTCCTATCAGCTCCAGTGGGCGCATGATCACCAACACTGGACGATTGAGGAGTGGAAAAACATCGCCTGGTCCAATGAATCCCGGTTCCTGTTGCGTCATGCTGGCAGTCAGGATTTGGTGTAAGCAGCACGAGTATGGCTCTATCCTGCCAGGTGTTAATGGTACAGGCTGGTGGTGTAATGGTGTGGGGAATGTTTTCCTGGCACACGAGTAGGTCCCTTGAAACCAATTATTGAGCAACGTTTCCATGCCCCGAAGAATTCAGGCTGTTCTGGACCCGCCCCGGTATGAGATGGGTGTACCTAATAAACTGGCAACCGAGTTATTTCTTCTTTCATATATATATATATATATATATATATATATATATATATATATATGCACACACACACACAACCTTTGTTTATTTGAACTAATGTGTTCTCTCTCCCTGTCTCTATCCTGTCTGTGTAGATGAGGGGCGATGCTGAGGCGTTTGCTCTGGAGGCTAAAGGTCGTGCCGAGGCAGAGCAGATGGCTAAGAAGGCTGAGGCCTTTAAACAGTACGGGGAGGGAGCCATGGTGGACATGCTGCTGGAGAAACTTCCACTGGTCAGTCACACTGAGAATAGGACTGGTTCTACTAGAGACTGGGAGGGTGCATGGATAGGGAGAAGGATTGATGGGAAAGCGGTTCAGTAGATGCAGAGTTTAAGCGGATGGATGTAGAGATGAAGAGATTGGATGGATGCATAAATGGTCAGATTCAGTGTATATAAGGATAGATGGATGACAGATTGATTAGATGACAGACAGACATGTGTACTGTTACTGCAGTCCTGTCTGCTGCTGTTCTCTTCCTGAAGCTGCCATCACTCCTCCTGTCCTCTAGATAGCAGAGGAGATCAGCAGGCCCCTCTCCATGGCCCAGAAGGTTACCATGGTTTCCAGCGGCGGGGGAGAGGTGGGCGCGGCCAAGCTGACCGGAGAGGTTCTGGACATCATGACCAGACTACCAGCTGCTGTGGAGAAACTCACTGGAATCAACATCTCACAGGTCTCTGTGTGTGTGGAAGAGAGGAAAATAGTATTTGTGTTTGTGTGTGCATATACAGTATGTGAACATATTTGTTGACAAACACTGACATTCTCTCCCCTTCTTTCCACAGGTTGGCCTGTCCACCCGAATGGGCTGAGAATGGAGCGTAGTGACTGAGACAGTCGCACTGTCAGACCAGGAACTCCAGACTGCCTCCTTGTGCCTATAATTATTATTACCTAGTGTAGTTGTATGCATGTCTGTCTGTCTGCATGCAGGCATGTCTGTCTGCGTGCATGTCTGTCTGCGTGCATGTCTGTCTGCGTGCATGTTTGTCTGCGTGCATGTTTGTCTGCGTGCATGTTTGTCTGCGTGCATGTTTGTCTGCGTGCATGTCTGTCTGTCTGCATGCATGTCTGTCTGCGTGCATGCATGTCTCCTTAGGGCATGTCTCAACACTCTTATTCGGCCTCCCCTCTTGCTTCCTGGGCCTTGTTGGCACTGATCTGAAAACAGAGGATGGTTACATTTACATTTACATTTAAGTCATTTAGCAGACGCTCTTATCCAGAGCGACTTACAAATTGGTGCATTCACCTTAAGATATCCAGTGGAACAACCACTTTACAATAGTGCATCTAAATACCTATCCCAGGTATTCCTTAAAGAGGTGGGGTTTCAGGTGTTTCCGGAAGGTGGTTCCTAGCTGTATGTTGTAGGCCTACTGGGGCAGTTTGTCTCGTGGTCATTCATAACTCTGTTAGATCAGCTTGGATGAAGGAAAGAAAAGCACTTTGGACTTGCATGACACAGCCTTAGTAGTTCTGGTAGTAACTCAGCCTCCTCTACCATTCTGTACTCTCTTTTCCCCGTCCGTTATTCAGTGTGTTTTAATCACTGCTTCAAGCCTGCCTTTCTGTCTCCCTCTATTACAGGTTTGGGTCCATATAAACTGTTCAACTGTTTCTGCCTGTCACATAGTTGTATTTTGTAATTCATAGAATGTTATTTCATTGGGATGTGGTTGTGTTTGGGAAATGATGTTTTCATTCTCAGTGCCTTTTTATTGTTCATATAATAATAGTGTGGCAGTATGAGGTCATCCATGTCATTGTTGGGTTTGTCAGCTGATTGTTTTGTCAACATTTGCAGTTGTTCTAGAAGGTTCTCAGCATCGAAAGCTTGCTTAGTTGCTATCAATTGCTTTGCAAATGAAGAAGAAATTATTTTTACTTTCACTGGGAAAAAATGAAGAAATGTCCACAATCAGAATTTAGATAATGGTAGTCATGTTATTATACATAACGATGTTCTATCTTGTTGACCTCTGTCTACCACCTTATGGACAAAGTCGTTTTCCACTATGTGCTCCCCTGACAGTAGAACCTAGATCAGTCTATCTACTGATATCTAGAAGATGACCCTCTAGAATGGCCAGGGCCTTGTTTTAAAGTCTAATCATATCAGTACAAGCCATATTACAATAGAAGCCAAGTTACATGCAGATTATGCTGGTTTTTGTAAGTCTGTGTTTTAAGATTTGTGGGCTTTTTGCCATGACTCTGCCATTTGTGGGGGATGAGATCACAAACTATATGATGGGTTGACACTAAACCTCTTGTCTCTGTTGGTACAATACTGGCATAGACACAATCAATGGAGTACCGACTCTGATGGTACCTAATCTAATTACCAAAGGAAAAAACCATGAACTACAGATTCTCTGTTACTATAGTGTTGTTTATCCAACAGACAGATTGTCATCTACACCATTATGGCTTAGTTCCAGTGTGTTTCTAAACCCTAGACTGATTTAGATCAGAGCTTCTACTGTGCTATAACTGTATAAAGGTGGTGATTTTCTGTGAAGTGATTGGAAGGGAGGGAGCAGACTGGGGTTTTCCTGCTGAAGACTAACCTCAGAAGTCTCTTATCTAGGTCAAGTGTACTGTCAGTCACGTGGTGCCTGGTGGATGTGCTGTTTGAGGTGAAGGTATGTGTGTAGATGAGGGGAATGGAGAAACTAGCCTGGGTGCCAGTCTGTTTCTGCTTTCTTGTCAAATCCTTATAGAATTGCCATGCCAAACATGTTTCCCTTGACAATGACAATGGAACAGGCAAAAACACAAACAGACCTGGGACCAGGCTACAGACACTACTGTAGTGGACTTCCGTTAAGTTACATGGTCCGGTGAGGTATACAGGGACCTTCTATAGACTGGAGTAGACCATATACATTTTAATCAGGAGCTATCCTTTCATATCGTAGTATTATCATTAGAATGGTGTATTTTTGTTATGCTGGTCACACCTCTGTTTGATCCTTTTGTAGTATAGGGTTGTTGTAGTTGTTAGGGACTTGTTCTATACCATAGAAATAGAATCCTTCTAATTCTATACCACTGCTCAGGATTCTAGAAGCTACTTCTCTCTACCGGATTGAATACTACCCCAAAGCTTACATGCTATCTGGCTGTCTATGCATTTTCTTACCAAGTGCCTGACTAAGTTGAAAGTTTCCCATTTTTCTCTCAACCTAAAGGCTAAACTATCACCCCAGGTTAAACATGAACAATCTAGAGGCATGCTACGTCTTAAAGATATTAATGAAAGCCAATTTCGCCAAACCAATTCTACTGCTTTCACTTATGCACACACCTGTATATTACATCAGTCAATGATGTGTGACTTAACCTTTTCCTGTACTGTAGCTGCTCTTAGATAAATGTGATTTGTGTTTATTTTCGTCTATACTTTGTTGACTTGCCAAAATAATCCTGGCCTCCCGTGTAGTGTAAACTTGGTATGCAAGTGCACTAAGTTATGAATATTATAAATATTTGGAATGAAATTATTGTAACATCATATAAACACAAACTCTGCTTTCCTAACGTAAACCCTTGGTCGTGTGTGTGTGTTTTAATGACAAGTAGAACATTCTTCCTTGCTTTATTTGGAAAGATTAACTTTATTAAAACTACAAAAATAGACAACACAATGGCATCAAGATAAGGTAGCAAGCTTTCTACAAAGGAACAAAAGGAAGAGACCCCAACTGTAACAAAGAAATTCCATATATTAGTCAATGAAATAAAAATTCTGTCCTTAAAATATGTACACATCAGGTTCAGCTTCAAAGACAAAGGATGACGTCATCACTGACAAGGAGATTCTAAGTACGTATACAGGAAATATATATACAAATATGGGTTTATTTGGGCTACAGTGTATCGAAAAAGGTCAATCGAGAAGCACATACTGTATTCATATGGAACCTCCATTCACACTCATTCAATCAGTAAATAAGGATTATTTGATTAACTTAATCTAACCTGACACATTATACAGAACTACAGTCAGTAAGGTAGAGTCCACCATGGTCAGCTTATGTTGGGATAATGTAGATTAAAGGTCACTGACAAACTAAAAGGCTTTGGATACAGTTGTTAGTGTTCCTCTCCTCATGAGTGTTAGGTTCTGTGTGATTGGGATGTTTTAACCATTAGGTCTGATGGGTATGTATGTAACACTGGCAGGATGAGCATTTGGTGTACTCTGCCTTTCCTCATAATGCGGAGGTTTTCCAAACCTTTACTTTCCTCCTTGAGAACACCTTTTATGAGGCAGTTCTATTTGAACAACAATCCACTGATATGAATCATGAATAAATGATCCACTTTAAGTAGATAAATCACAAGACACTGACCTGTTTTTCTGTTTAGAACTACATCTATCTTGACCAGCAGTGCCATGTTGGACTGCTATGGGTTCTAACGCCAAGGGGATAGACTGTCTGTACGCTCCAACATCCAGACTAGCATACCAACATGATACTAGTATAGTAACTAGCATACCAGTGTTGGGGGACCTATTCTGAAAGTGCTGTTAATTAGTTGTTAAACTACAAGTACTGTAACTATGCCCCAAGACTGGCCACGACTCTAGTATTCTAGTGCAGGTATTGGGGCCTGCAGCCAGAAACAGCCTTTAAAGTGCAGCTGGTAGTGTATTGGACATATACATGAACCTCCTTTCTCCATCTGGGTCACTGAGTCAGACCCAGCTTCGCTATCCATCGCTGGTAGAAAGTCATCACGTCGCTCACCTCACTTACACATGAAAATGGTCATTTACATATATCAGCCCCCACTCCCCTCTAGTCGTCAATCCATCTGTCCATCCATGTTATGCTGTTTCATCAGCTAGTCACCAATCACAACTGTCAGTTTCACATGTGATGTCACAGCACAGGCAGTGCTGTCTGTGTTGCTGTGGGCTGTACTATTCCAGCTCCCATCAGGAAGGACGACTCTCTTCTGTTAAGTTCAACTCTCATAGGCTGTAGCGGTTCACAGCGCACCTCCCCTGCTGTACCTGTTCTCTCAGTCAGTGAGGCTCACGTCACGTGACACCAGTCACTTCTCTCTGGCTCTGGAGGTCCAAAGGGTTTTAGTTTGGAGGTCTGGTAGAGTAACAACCACACACTTCCTGTCCTGGAAAGAGTCCTCAAGTCCAGATCAGTTCACATCAGTCCAGTATAACTCCATAGTTACAGCTCAGAGTGGATCAGTTGTGAGAGATATGAGTGAGACTGCAGAATGAAAGTTGGTTGGAGTGGGAGGCAGAATGTGGCAGACTATAGTCACAATGCCAGCCAAGTCTGGGCTGAGGAGCTGACTGACTGACAGCAGTGTTAGTGTGTCTGTCTAAAGCCTGGTGTTAGACTGCTGGTGGAACACCTGTTGCTATGTCTGCTACTGGCCTGTTTATGAGATACCATTATTCTGCTTGCCAGGCTTTAAAGCTAAATTGTAACGGGTAGGCCAGAGGAATATAATGCCATATTCAGCCTCGTCTGGCTCCATGAGACTAGAGACCGAACCTTAGACTGGGGTATGGGATGGAGGGTTTGGGGCTGGGAATAAGGGTCTGGGTGGAGGGTTTGGGGCTGGGAATAAGGGTCTGGGGTGGAGGGTTTGGGGCTGGGAATAAGGGTCTGGGATGGAGGGTTTGGGGCTGGGAATAAGGGTCTGGGATGGAGGGTTTGGGGCTGGGAATAAGGGTCTGGGGTGGAGGGTTTGGGGCTGGGAATAAGGGTCTGGGGTGGAGGGTTTGGGGCTGGGAATAAGGGTCTGGGGTGGAGGGTTTGGGGCTGGGAATAAGGGTCTGGGTGGAGGGTTTGGGGCTGGGAATAAGGGTCTGGGTGGAGGGTTTGGGGCTGGGAATAAGGGTCTGGGGTGGAGGGTTTGGGGCTGGGAATAAGGGTCTGGGATGGAGGGTTTGGGGCTGGGAATAAGGGTCTGGGATGGAGGGTTTGGGGCTGGGAATAAGGGTCTGGGATGGAGGGTTTGGGGCTGGGAATAAGGGTCTGGGGTGGAGGGTTTGGGGCTGGGAATAAGGGTCTGGGGTGGAGGGTTTGGGGCTGGGAATAAGGGTCTGGGATGGAGGGTTTGGGGCTGGGAATAAGGGTCTGGGGTGGAGGGTTTGGGGCTGGGAATAAGGGTCTGGATGGAGGGTTTGGGGCTGGGAATAAGGGTCTGGGGTGGAGGGTTTGGGGATTGGGGCTGGGAATAAGGGTCTGGGATGGAGGGTTTGGGGCTGGGAATAAGGGTCTGGGGTGGAGGGTTTGGGGCTGGGAATAAGGGTCTGGATGGAGGGTTTGGGGCTGGGAATAAGGGTCTGGGGTGGAGGGTTTGGGGCTGGGAATAAGGGTCTGGGATGGAGGGTTTGGGGCTGGGAATAAGGGTCTGGGATGGAGGGTTTGGGGCTGGGATGGAGGGTCTGGGGTGGAGGGTTTGGGGCTGGGATGGAGGGTCTGGGGTGGAGGGTTTGGGGCTGGGATGGAGGGTCTGGGGTGGAGGGTTTGGGGCTGGGAAGAAGGGTCTGGAGGAACTGGGTTATACTGAAAACTAGTGAAACATACTGGAGTTTACTGGGACATACTCGTTTTATATATAGTACTAAGACAGCAAACCTTGTGTGCAATTTCATCTCTGTGAAAAATGTGTGCGTACCGTTTTGAGATGGAGAAATGTTGACAGTATGAGAATATATATAGACCTTCACCAGTAACCCTAGAACATGATTTATACAATCCCAAAAACATTAGCAGGTCAAGTAATAAAATATCTATATAAGACGATGTGTTATTAAGTTTATCCTAAAATGTTAATATGCTATTAAACTATAATCACATTTCAAAGTATTAAAGTCTGACATTGATACATAATCAGATTGGTATTGTTGATATTCTTTGATAAACGTTAATCAGCGTTACACATTCATTTTAGCTTCATCTACATTACCAAGCATTGTCACATCACCTCCCCATACCTGTCTTACAGCTTCCCTGTGTTAGCTGGCCGACCAGTGACGGACCATGCAGAATCAGACCCCAACCCACCACCGCACCGACCATTGTTGTGCTACACTGTAGAGACTACTCAGGGGAGAGGGGGGGTCTGTCTACTCAGGGGAGGGGGGGGGGGGTCTGTCTTGTGGGAGTGAAAACCGAACCAGCGGTGTCTCGGCCACATCCGCCCATCATAGAGAAATACAAAATATACAAGCAGGCACCCGTCCCTCTACTGCACACCTCTCCCTCTACACCTCCACCTCTTCTACACACATCCCTCGCTCAAAGCACTCATCTCTGTGATGAATGAAGGTAGGAGGAGCCGTCTCTCTCTCTCTCTCTCTCTCTCTCTCTCTACACCATGTTCATGGCATCCTCTGTGAGGAAGGAGTGAATGTGGGCAAATGATGGGCGGAGCTTGCAGTCCCGGTTCCAGCAGCTCAGCATGAGGTCATAGAGACCCTGAGGACACACACCTGGTCTGCTCAGATACACCTGGGGGGGGAGACAGAGACAGAGGAGGGATGGGGGGGACAGAGACAGAGGAGGGATGGGGGGGACAGATAGAAAGGGGGAGGTGGAGGGTGGAGACAAAAGGTAGGAGGGAGAGATGAGGGTTAAACATTCCATCTACACACTTAAATGTAGTGCTACTGTACTGTAGGAGTGTGTGTTTGAGTGTGTGTACCTGTCTTCCGTGGTCCCTGAAGAACTCTCCAGCATTGTCTATGACCTGTTCATCAGTCAGGTTGGAGTAGGGTTGCTCCTGACACACACTCAGCATCTCCCACAGAGTCACACCAAACGCCCACACATCACTGGCTGTGGTGAACTTCCCCTGCAGAGACACACACTGTTAGTTACTGGTTAGTACCTTATTTACCACTGCTAACTTACTACTTGTACCACCATTTTGTTTCTTTCTTTTGTAATGTCCTCATATCTTCTCTCTTGTTTCCTTTATGCCTCTCTCTCCTTCCTCCCCTCCCCCTGTGTGTCCTCTCACCATCAGGATACACTCCCAGGCCATCCATCGTATAGGCAGCACAGCCCGCCCCTGGATGCGGTAATAGTCTCCAGCATACAGGTTTCTGCTCATCCCAAAGTCGGCGATCTTGATGGGTCGCTCCCCGCCCCGGTCGCCCCCGCTCTCGCCCTTCTCACCCCCCACCAGGCAGTTTCTTGTGGCCAGGTCACGGTGCACGAAGTTCAGAGACGACAGAAACTTCATCCCTGAAGCTATCTGACTGGCCATGGCGATCAGAGCAGGGTAACTGAGAGGGATGTGTGGTGGAAGAAGAAGAGAAGAGATAGAGGCAGAAATACAATATTTCAGATGCAGGTGTGTGTGTATATGCATCTGTCTTTAAGAAAACGTGAGTGTGACTGCGTGTGTGTGTACTCTGTGTGTGTACGGTGTGTGTGTGTGTGTGTACTATGTGTGCTTACAGTGTGTACTGTGTGTGTGTGTGTGTACTATGTGTGTGCGTACTGTGTGTGCGTACGGTGTGTGTGTGTGTACTATGTGTGTGTGTGTGTACTGTGTGTGTGTGTGTGTACTGTGTGTGTACTATGTGTGCGTACGGTGTGTGTGTGTGTGTGTGTGTGTGTGTGCGCGTGCGCGTGCGTGTGTGTGTGTGTGTACTATGTGTGCGTATTACCTGATGGTGGGGGTGTTGTGTGTGGGTCCAGTCTTGTCCAGCAGGACTCTGTGTGAGAGGTACTGGTTGAGGTCTCCACTCTCCATGTACTCTGTGACCATACAGAGAGGATCGCTGCTCACACACACTCCCAACAGACGGATGATGTTGGGGTCCTTCAGACGAGACAGAATCTTCCCCTCCTTTAGGAAGTCATTCCTAGGAGGGAGGGAGAGGGGGAGAGAGGAGCGATTAGAGAGAGGAGCGAGGGGTGGGGGGTGGAGAGAGAGAGAGAGCGGGGTGGGGTGGGTGGAGAGAGAGGAGTGGGGGGTGGAGAGAGAGGGGTGGGGGTGGGAGAGGGAAAGGAGCGAGGGGTGGGAGGTGGAGAGGGAGAGGTGCGAGGGGTGGAGAGGGAGAGGAGCGAGGGGTGGGGGGGTGGAGAGAGAGAGGAGCGAGGGGTGGGGGGGTGGAGAGGGAGAGGAGTGAGGGGTAGAGAGAGAGAGAGAGAGAGAGTAGCAAAGGGTGGGGGGGTGAAGAGAGAGAGTGGGGTGGAGAGAAAGAGTAGCGGGGGGTGGAGAGAGAGAGCGGGGTGGAGAGAAAGAGGAGCGAGGGATGGGGGGTGGAGAAAGAGAGCAGGGTGGAGAGAAAGGAGCGAGGTGTGGGGGGTGGAGAGAGAGAGCGGGGTGGAGAGAGAGGAGCGAGGGGTGGTGGAGAGAGAGAGAGCGGGTTGGAGAGAAAGAGGAGCAAGGGGTGGGGGTAGAGAGAAAGAGGAGCGAGGGGTGAAGAGAGAGAGAGTAGCGGGGGTGTGGGGGGTGAGGAGAGAGAGAGTAGCGAGGGGTGGGGGGATGAAGAGAGCGAGAGAGCGGGGTGGAGAGAAAGAGTAGCGAGGGGTGGGGGGTGGAGAGAGAGAGCGGGGTGGAGAGAAAGAGGAGTGAGGGGTGGGGGGGTGGAGAGAGAGAGAGAGGAGCGAGGGGTGGAGAGAAAGAGGAGCGAGGGGTGGGGGGGTGGAGAGAGAGTGGGGTGGAGAGAAAGAGAGTAGCGAGGGGTGGAGAGAGAGGGGTGGAGAGAGATCAACAATTGAAACTAGAAAAAGCTAGAAAAGTAAGAGAGAGAGATGATGGAGAGAGTGAGAGAGAGGTAGAAACTGAGAAAGAAAAACAAAACTTTAGTACCAAAATTAGATGTTCTTAATAGATCTAGAAATGGTAATTGTTCCAAATGATTTAGATGAACTGTCCTGAGACAGACCTGGCATTCTTGGAGGCGTCAGGGCGCAGTATCTTAACAGCCACCAGCAGAGGGCGTCCTTTCCTCACGTTGAAAGGGAACTCCAGGTTAGGCAGGTCCTGAGGGCTCTCTATCTCACACAGGTGCACCTGAGGAAGGAACCAATAGGAAAAGTTACCTTCAGACAACCAACAACCACAACTAAAAGTCTCTCACATGATCAGAAAACCACCCCTCGTCACAACAAATTACTTCAATGATGCCAGTCTCAGACTAAAGAATGTAGAGAACAACAGAGCAGCGGGAGAATTTAGTGAGAGTTGTCAAGCTAACACACACACACACACACACGCACACACACACACACACACACACACACACATGCACACACACACACACACACACACACACACACACACACACACACACACACACACACACACACACACACACACACACACACACACATGCACACACACACACACACACACACACACATGCACACACAGTATAGTTAAACACGTCTACACACACACACAAGCACACACACAGGCATACTCACCTCTCCAAACTGTCCTTCTCCCAGTTTCTCCTTGAAGACCAGACAGTGTCGTGGCAGTTCAGGCAGGGGGGTGCAGTCTGCTGCAGTGGGGCTGGGGGAGGTCAGGGCTGGCACTGCATACGTGTTGTTACCACTGACAAGACAAATCACAGCTAATTGTATTGAAATTTACACACTTTAGGGTAGAAACACAAAAAAGGCAATAAAATATATGAATATAAGAACATAAAAACAAAGAAAGATCACTGATTCAAGTCCAAGTTAAAAAGGTGGGTTTTTAATGGTGACTGAACCTCCTACCTGACGCCCTGCAGGCTAACGATGTCTGCCTCTGCATAGTGGGGCACGCTGGCGGGGAAGGGGGGAGACAGGGCCGGGTAGGGAGGAGCATCAGGGTACGGGGGAGGCTCCTCCTGGGTGGGGGGCAAGCCCTTCTCCAAGTCCATACCACAGGCTGGAGGGAGGGAGAGGAGGGAAGAGGTTGTGAAAGGAGGGATAGAGGAGTGGAGAGAGGGATGGAGGAGTGGAGAGGGATGGAGGATTTGAGAGAGGGATGGAGGAGTGGAGAGAGGGATGGAGGAGTGGAGAGAGGGATGGAAGAGTTGAGAGAGAGGCATGCTCAGGCCTTTGTCATGAGAATTTTGAGACAAATGACTTTATTATGTTAAAAGCACTACACAAAATGGAGTGAATTGATGCAGTGAGTGACGGACAAACGGTTCATAATCAAACACATGCTCAGAGCCCTGATGTTACTCTGTTATTCTAGACAGTATGATTCCAGCTCCATGGAGCTCCAGGGAGGGGGTGAATCCTGGTACTTCCCCCCAGTCAGAGGCTCTTACCCTGGGCCCCATTATTGAGGCTCTTCTCCTGAGGGTGGGAGGAGCTGGCCCTGGCCAATGGGACGGTTAGGGGCCACGAGGAGCCTGAACCATGCTGCCTCTGATCTGACAGGAGGAGGTCATAGGCTGGGTTGTTTAACAGCAAGGCTGGGGGGGGACATGGACGCACACAACGAGGCACACAACACGCAAAACACAAAATAAGGCAAACAACATGCGATATACACATCAAGGCAAAACACACAAGGCAAACACAGCACAACACAACACAGTACAGCATAACATACCACAACACCACCCAGCACAACCCAACACAGTACAGCACAACATAACACAGTACAGCACAACATAACATAACACAACACCACCCAGAACAACACAACACAGTACAGCACAACATAACACAGTACAGAACAACACAACACAGTACAGCACAACATAACACAGTACAGCACAACATAACACAGTACAGCACAACATAACACAACACAACCCAGCACAACACAGTACAACACAACACAGTACAGCACAACATAACATAACACAACCCAGCACAACACAGTACAACACAACACAGTACAGCACAACATAACATAACACAACACCACCCAGCACAACACAACACAGTACAGCACAACATAACACAACCCAGCACAACACAGTACAACACAACACAGTACAGCACAACATAACATAACACAACACCACCCAGAACAACACAACACAGTACAGTACAACACAACACAGTACAGCATAACATAACACAACACCACCCAGAACAACACAACACAGTACAGCACAACATAACACAGTACAGCACAACATAACACAGTACAGCACAACATAACACAACACCACACAGCACAACACAACACAGTACAGCACAACATAACACAACACCACCCAGAACAACACAACACAGTACAGCACAACACAACACAGTACAGCACAACATAACACAGTACAGCACAACATAACACAACACCACCCAGAACAACACAACACAGTACAGCACAACATAACACAGTACAGCACAACATAACACAACACAACCCAGCACAACACAACACAGTGCGACACAACACAGTACAGCACAACATAACATAACACAACACCACCCAGCACAACACAACACAGTACAACACAACACAGTACAGCACAACATAACACAGTACAGCACAACATAACACAGTACAGCACAACATAACATAACACAACACCACCCAGCACAACACAACATAACACAGTACAGCACAACACAACATCACCCAGCACAACACAACACAGTACAGCGCAACACAACATAACACAGTACAGCACAACACAACAAAACATCACCCAGCACAACATAACACAGTACAACACAACATAACATAACACAGTACAGCACAACATAACATAACACAGCACAACACAGCACAACAAAAACACAACACAACAAAAACATAACACAAGTTAGCGAAACACAGCATACCAGTGACAATACAAGGGGAGGATGCATTAAGTTGGGGACAACAGAACGGGTCAGCAGAGCAAAGACCAGGCAAGGTTAACACAACTCAGACAATGAACAAACATAACAACCACAGGGTATAATGTACATGTGGGAGGATAATATTTCTGTTATTCAGCATGATAACGTTTCTGTGATATTGTTATTCTTCTGTATAATGTGACACTGTTCAAATCTGACACAGTGGATAGTAAAGACAGCATAGCAGCCGCCTGCAGTGCGGAGCAACTAGGAATGCTCTCTCTCTCTCTTCCTCTTTCCTTCCCATTCAGTCAACAATAGGTCTCTTATGCCCTGTGTGTGTGTCTGGGTGTGTGTGTGTGTGTGTGTGTGTGTGTGTGTGTGTGTGTGTGTCTGGGTATGCTTGTGTGTGTCTGGGTGTGTATGTGTGGGTGTGTGTGTGTCTGGGTATGTGTGTGTGTGTCTGGGTGTGTATGTGTGGGTGTGTGTGTCTGGGTGTGTGTGTGTGTGGGTGTCTGGGTGTGTGTGTGTGTGTGTGTGTGTGTGTGTGGGTGTCCCCTATTTGCCTGTCTGTGTCTATCATCAGGATCTAATGGTGTCATGATTAGTTTTAGTGTTTGATCTGTTGTATCCTGTTGTGTGTTTACTGTACTGTACCACATCTCCTTCTCTTTTTCTAGTCAAATCATCTGTCTGCCTGCCTGCCTGCCTGCCTGCCTGCCTGCCTGCCTGCCTGTGTCTGTCTCTCTAACTATGTATCTCGATCTCTCAGTCAAACTGACACTGTCTCAGTGTGTTTGTGGTCTAACTGCGGCCATGTCTTACCGGTGCTGTCTGGTCCAGTGTGGTCTCGTGGTCGGAGCAGTGCGCTGGGCTCCTGGTACTCTCCCTCTCCGTCGCAGCGCTCCCTGTGGTCAGGGAATGTGTGTATACGCTGGTAGCGGCTGGAGTAGCTGTGTGTGTTGTTGATCACCACGTTGTCCAATGGGACGGACAGATGGACACGCAACTCATCACTGGACAGACTGCCCTGGGCCTAGAGAGAACAAAGAGAGGGTTAGCAAAACACACACACACACACGCAGGCCACCGCATGCATACACAACACACACACACACACACACATGCTACTGGACAGACTAATTTGAGCCTGAAAGGCCAACATGCACATTAAGTAAGAATGTAAAGATACGTGTGACAGATAGTGGTAGCCATTTTGAAAGTCCTGCTGAAAGCCTTTCCTCCTTCACCTTGCCCAGTATCTTCTTCCAGTATTGCCTCCACAGAATGACAGCGATCACAGTCAATAGCAGCAGGATGATGCCCACCAGGCAGCCAATCAGGATGGCTGTGTTACTGCTGTCGTCCTTGGCGACAGGAAGGCCCGCCCTCGGGGTCATGGCATCGAAGTCGGCCCCTGAGAAGAACATAAACGTAATGAAGTGTATGTGTGAGTGTATGTGAGTGTGTGTGTGAGTGTATGTGAGTGTGTGTGTTTGCGACAGTATATGTGATACGTGAGAGAGTGAGTATTTCATCAGTAAATGTCTAAGTGTTAATGTGCTTTGCAGTCTGTGTATTAGCACGGTCTACATAGTCAGAGTCTGTCACACCCAAATACTTTCATCAAGCTCACTGACTGTCTGGTGTGTGTGTTCATGTTGTGTGTGTGTGTGTGTGTGTGTACAGTATGTGTGCTCATGCCGGGGAGGTCTGTGAAAGCCTCAGGGCTGGTCTTGGGGACAGAATGTTTTAGTCGTGTTTTCTGTTCCAGATGACCTTGCATGAGAGCAGCAGCTCTGATTATATAGGAAATAGAATGCACACAGTTTATGAGTTCAGCTCAAAGATGCAAAACAGCGTTGTAAAGTCTCTCTCTCTCTCCAGCGTTAAGACAGACATAGCACTACACACTGCCGCCCTCTTAAATTAAAAAAAGGCCTGTAATTGTCTGATGTTCCTTAGTTCCACAGTGGTTCTTTCAACATGCAGTTAGGGAGATCACAGGAAGGAAGTAGTGGTGTTGTTGTATGTGAATATGATGAGGTACCACAAAGCAACATGCTGTGTTAGTGTGTTACACTCTTTGGCCCAGAGTCAAAACATGAACTCCACCTCCCATAATCCTTCCCTCCTGCCCTTTATCCCTCCCTATTTTATTTCCTTCTGAACCCCTCATGGTCTCAGGACAGCTCTAAGCTGTGTTAAACAGACCAGTTATCAGGGGAAATGTCCTTTCCCTCTTTCCCCCCCTCTCACCTGACAGTGTGCTGTTACCCGTGCTGTCCATCATGGGGTTGGTGGTGGGGAGTTCTGGAGGAATGAGGGATGGAAGGAGTGATCATACAGAGGAGAAGAGAGTTTCTCTCAGGTTACTGAAAAGCATGAGAGCGTGATGATATGTAGCATATGAGATGTCCAACTCCACGTGGACAATAAAGGTGTATTATTCTGTAGACGACCATGTTGCCAGACAAAGCTGCAGTGTAGACGACCATGTTGCCAGACAAAGCTGCAGTGTAGACGACCATGTTGCCAGACAAAGCTGCAGTGTAGACGACCATGTTGCCAGACAAAGCTGCAGTGTGTGAGGTTGGACTGAGGCCAGTGGTTTTAACACAGCATGATGGACAGTGTGTGAGGTTGGACTGAGGCCAGGGGTTTTAACACAGCATGATGGACAGAGGAGGAGGTTGGACTGAGGCCAGGGGTTTTAACACAGCATGATGGACAGTGTGTGAGGTTGGACTGAGGCCAGGGGTTTTAACACAGCATGATGGACAGAGGAGGAGGTTGGACTGAGGCCAGTGGTTTTAACACAGCATGATGGACAGTGTGTGAGGTTGGACTGAGGCCAGGGGTTTTAACACAGCATGATGGACAGAGGAGGAGGTTGGACTGAGGCCAGTGGTTTTAACACAGCATGATGGACAGTGTGTGAGGTTGGACTGAGGCCAGGGGTTTTAACACAGCATGATGGACAGAGGAGGAGGCGGCTCACACATGGCTCCTTGATATCCAGCACTGGATGGTGTGGTTACTTCTTATACCCTGTCCTTTTGTCATTGCATGTTTCTGGAAATGCTTTAAACACACGACTTAGAACACTGCATGCCCACACTCATCACGCTGGTGGGTCAAGGGGCAAGAGGGGAGAGGAGGGAGGAGAGGAGGTGAGAGGGGAAAGGAGAGAGGAATAGGAATGGAAGAGAGGTGAAAATGGGAAAGGTGGGAAAAGGGTGAGGGATGAGAGGAGCGTGGGGCAAAAGGGGGATGAATGGAAGAGAGGGGGATGAGGCGAACAGGGATGAGAGAGGTACAAGTGGTGAAGGAGAGGTGACTCACCTGAGGGAACGCTAGTGAAGTTGTGGTTGAGGGCGGGGCTGACAGAGGAAGGGAAGGCAGGAGGAGGAGGAGCGGAGGAGACCGGAGGAGCAGGAAGAGCAGAGCCCGTGTCCATGGGGTCGACACCCTCCCCATACGGCTCTGAGAGAGAGATGGGGATAAACAAGAATAGGATGATCACCTTCCTAAGACAATCAGAGATAACCATGAATCCCACAGAGTAGAATGGGAGAGAGACTGAGAATCAGAGAGAAAAGGAGAGAAGAGGAGTGAGAATGAAAGGCAGTGAAAGAGAGCAATACCCTGAACTTACCGGAGTAGAAGGAGATCTCAGAGATGAGCATCCATCGGTCTGCGAAGGCAAACTGGCAGCGTAAGATCTGGGCGGGGCGACCCCCCAGGGGCAGGGAGATGGGGCGTGAGGAGGGGTCCTTCAGGTCCTCCAGGGGTACAGCCAGGGAGAGGGGGGGCGAGGACCAGGGGAGTAACAGGCCAGGTTTAAACTGACACTCTACCTTACTGAAGACCCTCACACCCTGGGTGTGGCGGTTATTACTGTGGACCTGGATGGGGGAGGGGGAGGGGGAGAGGGAGAGGGAGGGGAGGAAGAGTTAATAAGATAATGAACATTTAACAATGAGAAGGGCTTATCAAGAAAAACTTCCAAACTAATTCAAGGCAGAAAGGAGTTGGAGCACACAACCAAAAAAAGGCAGAGATTGGTTTATTTTAGCTCACTTTAATCCAGTGAACAGGATGAAAACAGGATGCGAACAGGTGACTGACGTTTCAACGTCAAGCTGACGTCTTCCTCAGACTGAACTGACCATTGCACTTACCTCCAATGTATAGCCTAGTGGCCCATTGAGACACAACAATGTAAAATAATGATAATGTGTTTCAAGGTAAATGGCAAATTATAGCACAAAATAATACTAATAATAAGATAAATAGTGTGTCTCGTTAGTCAATAGGCCATGTCAAAATATACATAAGTGATTTGGATGTCTGTGAATCCGGAGACGCAGAGACCCAAAAAAACAAGACAACAGCATTATAGAAAGGAGGACAGTATAAAGAATCTAGTAATGCCAGAATGCCTCTTTCTTTTAGTTTATGTATGATTTATGTACGTGGACCTGTTCTATGGCTATAAAGTGCAGGGAGGAAGGTGAGCCATGGTTGGCTTCCATGTAGTGGAGTGCAATAACATAGTCCGTGTTTAACTATGCTCCAACTTCTTTACCTCGAATTAGACCTCTTGGAAGTTAATCTTGGTAAGCCATTCTCATGATTTTTGTCATTGATGTTGAGCACCCCTCCTTTCCTTTGTTTGCTGAAGTGCGAAGGTCCACCTGATCTTGATATAAAAATAAATAGTAACACTAAAACCCTGCAGTTATAATGCATCGTTAGCCTTGTTATGACCATGTACTACCTCCTTATAATAGGAACATCACATTACACTGAGGTACTAGGTGGAAATAACAAAACTCTTAATAAAGAAATGGTCAATGTGCAAACTATCTTTTTAAGTTGGAGGGGAGGGGGGGCATTCAATTAAAACATTAAATTAAAAACAGGATTTAAATCCTGTTGACTCTTGATTGTTTTGGCAACATTGTTGTGAGCCGGCTATAAATGCAAATGAGTGAAAATGGAAAGTGATTAGTGAAAGTATGAGAAGAGAGAAGAAAAAGAGAGAACAACAAGAAGAGAAAGGAAAGAGAAGAGGGGAGAGGTGAGAATAAGAGAGGGGGAAAAGGAGAGGGTGATTGATTTGAGAAAATACATTTACAGCCCACCAGAGGGACACGGCAGTAGAAAAGAGAGATAGTCCATAGACTATCACTGCTACCTAGTGAGGAGAGAGAGAGAGAGAGTCTATAGACTATCACTGCTACCTAGTGAGGAGAGAGAGAGAGTCTATAGACTATCACTGCTACCTAGTGAGGAGAGAGAGAGAGTCTATAGACTATCACTGCTACCTAGTGAGGAGAGAGAGAGAGCGTGTCTATAGCTATCACTGCTACTAGTGAGGAGAGAGAGTCTATAGACTATCACTGCTACCTAGTGAGGAGAGAGAGAGAGAGTCTATAGGACTACACTGCTACCTAGTGAGGAGAGAGAGAGAGTCTATAGACTATCACTGCTACCTAGTGAGGAGAGTAGAGAAGAGAGTCTATAGACGATCACTGCTACCTAGTGAGGAGAGAGAGTCTATAGACTATCACTGCTACCTAGTGAGGAGGAGAGAGAGAGAGTCTATAGACTATCACGCTACCTAGTGAGGAGGGAGAGAGAGAGTCTATAGACTATCACTGCTACCTAGTGAGGAGAGAGAGAGAGTCTATAGACTATCACTGCTACCTAGTGAGGAGAGAGAGAGAGTCTATAGACTATCACTGCTACCTAGTGAGGAGAGAGAGAGTCTATAGACTATCACTGCTACCTAGTGAGGAGAGAGAGAGAGTCTATAGACTATCACTGCTACCTAGTGAGGAGAGAGAGAGTCTATAGACTATCACTGCTACCTAGTGAGGAGAGAGAGAGTCTATAGACTATCACTGCTACCTAGTGAGGAGAGAGAGAGTCTATAGACTATCACTGCTACCTAGTGAGGAGAGAGAGAGTCTATAGACTATCACTGCTACCTAGTGAGGAGAGAGAGAGTCTATAGGACTATCACTGCTACCTAGTGAGGAGAGAGAGAGTCTATAGACTATCACTGCTACCTAGTGAGGAGAGAGAGAGTCTATAGACTATCACTGCTACCTAGTGAGGAGAGAGAGAGTCTATAGACTATCACTGCTACCTAGTGAGGAGAGAGAGAGTCTATAGACTATCACTGCTACCTAGTGAGGAGAGAGAGAGTCTATAGACTATCACTGCTACCTAGTGAGGAGAGAGAGAGTCTATAGACTATCACTGCTACCTAGTGAGGAGAGAGAGAGAGTCTATAGACTATCACTGCTACCTAGTGAGGAGAGAGAGAGAGTCTATAGACTATCACTGCTACCTAGTGAGGAGAGAGAGAGAGAGTCTATAGACTATCACTGCTACCTAGTGAGGAGAGAGAGAGAGTCTATAGACTATCACTGCTACCTAGTGAGGAGAGAGAGAGAGTCTATAGACTATCACTGCTACCTAGTGAGGAGAGAGAGAGAGTCTATAGACTATCACTGCTACCTAGTGAGGAGAGAGAGAGAGTCTATAGACTATCACTGCTACCTAGTGAGGAGAGAGAGAGAGTCTATAGACTATCACTGCTACCTAGTGAGGGAGAGAGAGAGTCTATAGACTATCACTGCTACCTAGTGAGGAGAGAGAGAGTCTATAGACTATCACTGCTACCTAGTGAGGAGAGAGAGTCTATAGACTATCACTGCTACCTAGTGAGGAGAGAGTCTATAGACTATCACTGCTACCTAGTGAGGAGAGAGAGAGAGTCTATAGACTATCACTGCTACCTAGTGAGGAGAGAGAGAGAGTCTATAGACTATCACTGCTACCTAGTGAGGAGAGAGAGAGTCTATAGACTATCACTGCTACCTAGTGAGGAGAGAGAGAGAGTCTATAGACTATCACTGCTACCTAGTGAGGAGAGAGAGAGTCTATAGACTATCACTGCTACCTAGTGAGGAGAGAGAGTCTATAGACTATCACTGCTACCTAGTGAGGAGAGAGTCTATAGACTATCACTGCTACCTAGTGAGGAGAGAGAGAGAGTCTATAGACTATCACTGCTACCTAGTGAGGAGGAGAGAGAGAGTCTATAGACTATCACTGCTACCTAGTGAGGAGAGAGAGAGTCTATAGACTATCACTGCTACCTAGTGAGGAGAGAGAGAGAGAGTCTATAGACTATCACTGCTACCTAGTGAGGAGAGAGAGAGAGAGTCTATAGACTATCACTGCTACCTAGTGAGGAGAGAGAGTCTATAGACTATCACTGCTACCTAGTGAGGAGAGAGAGAGTCTATAGACTATCACTGCTACCTAGTGAGGAGAGAGAGAGAGAGTCTATAGACTATCACTGCTACCTAGTGAGGAGAGAGAGAGTCTATAGACTATCACTGCTACCTAGTGAGGAGAGAGAGAGTCTATAGACTATCACTGCTACCTAGTGAGGAGAGAGAGAGTCTATAGACTATCACTGCTACCTAGTGAGGAGAGAGAGAGAGAGAGTCTATAGACTATCACTGCTACCTAGTGAGGAGAGAGAGAGAGAGTCTATAGACTATCACTGCTACCTAGTGAGGAGAGAGAGAGTCTATAGACTATCACTGCTACCTAGTGAGGAGAGAGAGCGTCTATAGACTATCACTGCTACCTAGTGAGGAGAGAGAGAGAGTCTATAGACTATCACTGCTACCTAGTGAGGAGAGAGAGAGAGAGTCTATAGACTATCACTGCTACCTAGTGAGGAGAGAGAGAGAGTCTATAGACTATCACTGCTACCTAGTGAGGAGAGAGAGAGTCTATAGACTATCACTGCTACCTAGTGAGGAGAGAGAGAGTCTATAGACTATCACTGCTACCTAGTGAGGAGAGAGAGTCTATAGACTATCACTGCTACCTAGTGAGGAGAGAGAGTCTATAGACTATCACTGCTACCTAGTGAGGAGAGAGAGAGTCTATAGACTATCACTGCTACCTAGTGAGGAGAGAGAGAGTCTATAGACTATCACTGCTACCTAGTGAGGAGAGAGAGTCTATAGACTATCACTGCTACCTAGTGAGGAGAGAGAGAGTCTATAGACTATCACTGCTACCTAGTGAGGAGAGAGAGAGAGTCTATAGACTATCACTGCTACCTAGTGAGGAGAGAGAGAGTCTATAGACTATCACTGCTACCTAGTGAGGAGAGAGAGAGAGTCTATAGACTATCACTGCTACCTAGTGAGGAGAGAGAGAGAGAGTCTATAGACTATCACTGCTACCTAGTGAGGAGAGAGAGTCTATAGACTATCACTGCTACCTAGTGAGGAGAGAGAGAGTCTATAGACTATCACTGCTACCTAGTGAGGAGAGAGAGAGTCTATAGACTATCACTGCTACCTAGTGAGGAGAGAGAGAGAGAGTCTATAGACTATCACTGCTACCTAGTGAGGAGAGAGAGTCTATAGACTATCACTGCTACCTAGTGAGGAGAGAGAGAGTCTATAGACTATCACTGCTACCTAGTGAGGAGAGAGAGAGAGAGTCTATAGACTATCACTGCTACCTAGTGAGGAGAGAGAGAGAGAGTCTATAGACTATCACTGCTACCTAGTGAGCAGAGAGAGAGAGTCTATAGACTATCATTGCTACCTAGAGTGAGAGAGAGAGAGAGAGGTCTATAGACTATCACTGCTACCTAGTGAGAGAGAGAGAGAGTCTATAGACTATCACTGCTACCTAGTGAGGAGAGAGAGAGTCTATAGACTATCACTGCTACCTAGTGAGGAGAGAGAGAGTCTATAGACTATCACTGCTACCTAGTGGGAGGAGAGAGAGAGTCTATAGACTATCACTGCTACCTAGTGAGGAGAGAGAGTCTATAGACTATCACTGCTACCTAGTGAGGAGAGAGAGAGTCTATAGACTATCACTGCTACCTAGTGAGGAGAGAGAGAGTCTATAGACTAGACTATCACTGCTACCTAGTGAGGAGAGGAGAGAGGTCTAGACTATCACTGCTACCTAGTGAGGAGAGAGAGTCTATAGACTATCACTGCTACCTAGTGAGGAGAGAGAGAGAGTCTATAGACTATCACTGCTACCTAGTGAGGAGAGAGAGAGTCTATAGACTATCACTGCTACCTAGTGAGGAGAGAGAGAGAGAGAGAGTCTATAGACTATCACTGCTACCTAGTGAGGAGAGAGAGAGAGTCTATAGACTATCACTGCTACCTAGTGAGGAGAGAGAGAGAGAGAGAGTCTATAGACTATCACTGCTACCTAGTGAGGAGAGAGAGAGAGTCTATAGACTATCACTGCTACCTAGTGAGGAGAGAGAGAGTCTATAGACTATCACTGCTACCTAGTGAGGAGAGAGAGAGAGAGGGGTGGGGGGGATTTTAACGAGCAAGGGAGAGGACAAACTGTAGACCTAAAGAAACTAGAGGGAGAGTGAGGCCAAGAAGAGAGAGAGAAAGTCACCTGGAAGAGAGGGAGAAAGTGAAAGGGGGAAGAGAGGGGGCAGGAAGAGAGGGATAGAAAGAGAGAGGGGGCAGGAAAAGAGGGAGAGAGGGGGAATAGATAGAAATAGAAAGGATAGAGGGTGAGGTAGAGGTTCTAGGGAGAAAGAGGGAATAGAGAGAAATAGAAAGGATAGAGGATGAGGTAGATAGAGGGTGAGGTAGACAGGGGGTGAGGTATATAGGAGAAAGAGGGAATAGAGAGAAATGGAAAGGATAGAGGATGAGGTAGATAGAGGGTGAGGTAGACAGGGGGTGAGGTATATAGGGGAAAGAGGGAATAGAGAGAAATGGAAAGGATAGAGGATGAGGTAGATAGAGGGTGAGGTAGACAGGGGGTGAGGTATATAGGAGAAAGAGGGAATAGAGAGAAATGGAAAGGATAGAGGATGAGGTAGATAGAGGGTGAGGTAGATGGGGTGAGGTAGAAAGAGGGAATAGAGAGAAATATATTGCTCAAAAAAATAAAGGGAACACTAAAATAACACATCCTAGATCTGAATGAATGAAATAATCTTATTAAATACTTTTTTCTTTACATAGTTGAATGTGCTGACAACAAAATCACACAAAAATAATCAATGGAAATCCAATTTATCAACCCATGGAGGTCTGGATTTGGAGTCACACTCAAAATTAAAGTGGAAAACCACACTACAGGCTGATCCAACTTTGATGTAATGTCCTTAAAACAAGTCAAAATGAGGCTCAGTAGTGTGTGTGGCCTCCAAGTGCCTGTATGACCTCCCTACAACGCCTGGGCATGCTCCTGATGAGGTGGCGGATGGTCTCCTGAGGGATCTCCTCCCAGACCTGGACTAAAGCATCCGCCAACTCCTGGACAGTCTGTGGTGCAACGTGGCGTTGGTGGATGGAGCGAGACATGATGTCCCAGATGTGCTCAATTGGATTCAGGTCTGGGGAACGGGCGGGCACTGGAATCCTCATCTCTCCCAAGTGGACATTCTCTCTTTCTCCCCTGACCCATCTGTCTATCTCCTCCTTTGAATTCCATGCTGTCACAGTCACTAGCCCATTCAAGCTTAACATCCTTATCATTTATCGCCCTCCAGGTTCCCTTGGAGAGTTCATCAATGAGCTTGACGCCTTGATAAGTTCCTTTCCTGAGGATGGCTCACCCCTCACAATTCTGGGTGACTTTAACCTCCCTACGTCTACCTTTGACTCATTTCTCTCTGCCTCCTTTTTCCACTCCTCTCCTCTTTCGACCTCACCCTCTCACCGTCCCCCCCACTCACAAGGCAGGCAATACGCTTGACCTCATCTTTACTAGATGCTGTTCTTCTACTAATCTCACTAATCTCCCCTCCAAGTCTCCGACCACTACCTTGTATCCTTTTCCCTCTCGCTCTCCTCCAACACTACTCACTCTGCCCCTACTCAGATGGTATTGCGCCGTCGCAACCTTTGCTCTCTCTCCTGCTACTCTCTCCTCTTCCATCCTATCATCTCTTCCCTCTGCTCAATCCTTCTCCAACCAATCTCCTGATTCTGCCTCCTCAACCCTCCTCTCCTCCCTTTCTGCATCCTTTGACTCTCTATGTCCCCTATCCTCCCGGCCAGCTCGGTCCTCCCCTCCTGCTCCGTGGCTTGACAACTCATTACGAGCTCACAGAACAGGGCTCCGGGCAGCCGAGCGGAAATGGAGGAAAACTAGCCTCCCTGCGGACCTGGTATCTTTTCACTCCCTCCTCTCCACATTTTCTTCCTCTGTTTCTGCTGCTAAAGCCACTTTCTACCACTCTAAATTCCAAGCATCTGCCTCTAACCCTAGGAAGCTCTTTGCCACCTTCTCCTCCCTCCTGAATCCTCCTCCCCCCTCCCCCCCCCCCTCCTCCCTCTCTGCGGATTACTTTGTCAACCATTTTGAAAAGAAGGTTGACGACATCCGATCCTCGTTAAGTCAAACGACACCGCTGGTCCTGTTCACATTGCCCTACCCTATGCTTTGACCTCTTTCTCCCCTCTCTCTCCAGATGAAATCTTGCGACTTGTGACGGCCGGCCGCCCAACAACCTGCCCGCTTGACCCTATCCCCTCCTCTCTTCTCCAGACCATTTCCGGAGACCTTCTCCCTTACCTCACCTCACTCATCAACTCATCCTTGACCGCTGGCTACGTCCCTTCTGTCTTCAAGAGAGCGAGAGTTGCACCCCTTCTCAAAAAACCAACACTCAATCCCTCCGATGTCAACAACTACAGACCAGTATCCCTTCTTTCTTTTCTCTCCAAAACTCTTGAACGTGCCGTCCTTGGCAGGCTCTCTTGCTATCTCTCTCAGAATGACCTTCTTGATCCAAATCATTCAGGTTTCAAGACTGGTCATTCAACTGAGACTGCTCTTCTCTGTGTCACGGAGGCTCTCCGCACTGCTAAAGCTAACTCTCTCTCCTCTGCTCTCATCCTTCTAGACCTATCTGCTGCCTTTGATACTGTGAACCATCAGATCCTCCTCTCCACCCACTCCGAGTTGGGCATCTCCGGTGCGGCTCACTCTTGGATTGTGTCCTACCTGACAGGTCGCTCCTACCAGGTGGCGTGGCGAGAATCCGTCTCCGCACCACGTGCTCTCACCACTGGTGTCCCCCAGGGCTCAGTTCTAGACCCTCTCCTATTCTCGCTATACACCAAGTCACTTGGCTCTGTCATATCCTCATATGGTCTCTCCTATCATTGCTACGCAGACGACACACAATTAATCTTCTCCTTTCCCCCTTCTGATAACCAGGTGGCGAATCGCATCTCTGCATGTCTGGCAGACATATCAGTGTGGATGACGGATCACCACCTCAAGCTGAACCTCGGCAAGACGGAGCTGCTCTTCCTCCCGGGGAAGGACTGCCCGTTCCATGATCTCGCCATCACGGTGGACAACTCCATTGTGTCCTCCTCCCAGAGTGCTAAGAACCTTGGCGTGACCCTGGACAACACCCTGTCGTTCTCCGCTAACATCAAGGCGGTGACCCGATCCTGTAGTTTCATGCTCTACAACATTCGCAGAGTACGACCCTGCCTCACACAGGAAGCGGCGCAGGTCCTAATCCAGGCACTTGTCATCTCCCGTCTGGATTACTGCAACTCACTGTTGGCGGGGCTCCCTGCCTGTGCCATTAAACCCCTACAACTCATCCAGAACGCCGCAGCCCGTCTGGTGTTCAACCTTCCCAAGTTCTCTCACGTCACCCCGCTCCTCTGCACACTCCACTGGCTTCCAGTTGAAGCTCGCATCTGCTACAAGACCATGGTGCTTGCCTACGGAGCTGTGAGGGGGACGGCACCTCCATACCTTCAGGCTCTGATCAGTCCCTACACCCAAAGAAGGGCACTGCGTTCATCCACCTCTGGCCTGCTCGCCTCCCTACCTCTGCGGAAGCACAGTTCCCGCTCAGCCCAGTCAAAACTGTTCGCTGCTCTGGCACCCCAATGGTGGAACAAGCTCCCTCACGACGCCAGGACAGCGGAGTCAATCACCACCTTCCGGAGACACCTGAAACCCCACCTCTTTAAGGAATACCTGGGATAGGATTAAGTAATCCTTCTAACCCCCCCCAAAAAATATGTATATATTGTAAAGTAGTTGTTCCACTGGATATCATAAGGGGAATGCACCAATTTGTAAGTCGCTCTGGATAAGAGCGTCTGCTAAATGACGTAAATGTAAATGGAATAGAGAGAAATAGAAAGGATAGAGGGTGAGGTAGATAGGGGGTGAGGTAGATAGGGGGTGAGGTAGATAGGGGTTCTAGGGGGAAAGGCAGGGAATAGAATAGCCAGGAAGAGAGAGAGAGGGGGGGGAATACAGAAAGGAAAAGGGGAAGAGGGAGAGTGATAGGGCATCTGGGGGGAAAGAAAAGGTGAAGGAGATAGGGCTCTAGAGGGAGAAATGTTTCCTCTAATGGGGAAGGAAGGGCTGGTATAAAGACTCTACTGACAGGTTAGTCATTAACGTGACACTTGCTGTAGGGCCAACCTCTAACTAAAACCACATGTGGATCTGTGTAATACACACACACACACACACACACACACACACACACACACACACGCCCTCATGCATACTCCTGGAACACAACACTGAGGTTAACATGTAACTGATTGTAATATGGAATGGGCCTAATAAATCAACAAAGCAAAGCCTGCTGGGTAATCTGTCCTGCACAAGCCTGGCTAGAAAACATACATTATGTTCTTGTTATTTCTAGCTTAGTGTGATGGTTTGAGGATGCTAAATGACTTAAATGTAAATGTAAATGTAATGCTTTGCTGCCTCAGGACCTGTACAACTTGCCTTAATAGAAGGAACCATGAATTCTGCTCTGTATCAGAGAATTCTACAGGAGAATGTCAGGCCATCCATCTGTGAGCTGAAGCTGAAGCACAGCTGGGTCGTGCAGCAAGACTATGATCCAAAACACACAATCCAGTCTACATGAAAATGGCTAAAAAGCAACACATTTGAAGTTCTGGAATGTCCTAGTCAAAGTCCAGACCTAACCCTGATTGAGATGTTGTGGCGGGACTCAAAATGAGCAGTTCATGATTGAAAACCCACAAATGTCACTGAGTTAAAGCAGTTCTGCATGGAAGGTGGAACAAAATTCCCCCACAGCGATGTGAGAGACTGATCAACAACTACAGGAAACATTTGGTGGGAGTCATTGCAGCTAAAGGTGGCACAACCGGTTATTGAGTATAAGGGGGCAATTACTTTTTCACACAGGTGCATTGGGTGTTTCATTTGTTTATGAAATAAATTAAATAAGTATGTAATTGTTGTGGGAGGACCCAGTGAACAACTGAGCAAGAGGACAAGTACATTAGAGTGTCTAGTTTGAGAAACAGACGCCTCACAAGTCCTCAACTGGCAGATTCATTAAATAGTACCCGCAAAATACCAGTCTCAACGTCAACAGAGAGGCGACTCCGGGATGCTGGCCTTCTAGGCAGAGTTCCTTTTCTTTTTATTGGCCAGTCTGAGATATGGATTTTTCTTTGCAACTCTGCCTAGAAGGCCAGCATCCCGGAGTTGCCTCTTCACTGTTGACGTTGAGACTGGTGTTTTGCGGGTACTATTTAATGAAGCTGCCAGTTGTGGACTTGTGAGGCGTCTGTTTCTCAAACTACAGTCGTGGACAAAAGTTTTGAGAATGACACAAATATTAATTTTCACAAAGTCTGCTGCCTCAGTTTGTATGATGGCAATTTGCATATACTCCAGAATGTTATGAAGAGTGATGAGATGAATTGCAATTAATTGCAAAGTCCCTCTTTGCCATGCAAATGAACTGAATCCCCAAAAAACATTTCCACTGCATTTCAGCCCTGCCACAAAAGGACCAGCTGACATCATGTCAGTGATTCTCCCGTTAACACAGGTGTGAATGTTGACGAGGAGAAGGCTGGAGATCACTCCGTCATGCTGATTGAGTTCGAATAATAGACTGGAAGCTTCAAAAGGAGGGTGGTGCTTGGAATCATTGTTCTTCCTCTGTCAACCATGGTTACCTGCAAGGAAACACGTGCCATCATCATTGCTTTGCACAAAAAGGGCTTCACAGGCAAGGATATTGCTGCCAGTAAGATTGCACCTAAATCAACCATTTATCGGATCATCAAGAACTTCAAGGAGAGCGGTTCAATTGTTGTGAAGAAGGCTTCAGGGCGCCCAAGAATGTCCAGCAAGCGCAAGCAACCGTCTCCTAAAGTTGATTCAGCTACGGGATCAGGGCACCACCAGTACAGAGCTTGCTCAGGAATGGCAGCAGGCAGGTGTGCGTGAGGCGAAGACTTTTGGAGGGTGGCCTGGTATCAAGAAGGGCAGCAAAGAAGTCACTTCTCTCCAGGAAAAACATCAGGGACAGACTGATATTCTGCAAAAGGTACAGGGATTGGATTGCTGAGAACTGGGGTAAAGTCATTTTCTCTGATGAATCCCCTTTCCGTTTGTTTGGGGCATCCGGAAAAAAGCTTGTCTGGAGAAGACAAGGTGAGCGCTACCATCAGTCCTGTGTCATGCCAACAGTAAAGCATCCTGAGACCATTCATGTGTGGGGTTGCTTCTCAGCCAAGGGAGTGGGCTCACTCACAATTTTGCCTAAGAACACAGCCATGAATAAAGAACTGTACCAACACATCCTCCGAGAGCAACTTCTCCCAACCATCCAGGAACAGTTTGGTGACAAACAATGCCTTTTCCAGCATGATGGAGCACCTTGCCATAAGGCAAAAGTCATAACTAAGTGGCTCGGGGAACAAAACATCTATATTTTGGGTCCATGGCCAGGAACTCCCCAGACCTTAATCCCATTGAGAACTTGTGGTCAATCCTCAAGAGGCGGGTGGACAAACAAAACCCCACAAATTCTGACAAACTCCAAGCATTGATTATGCAATAATTGCCTGCCATCAGTCAGGATGTGGCCCAGAAGTTAATTGACAGCATGCCAGGGTGGATTGCAGAGGTCTTGAAAAAGGGTCAACACTGCAAATATTGACTCTTTGCATCAACTTCATGTAATTGTCAATAAAAGCCTTTGACACTTATGAAATACTTGTAATTATACTTCAGTATTCCATAGTAACATCTGACAAAAATATCTAAAGACACTGAAGCAGCAAACTTAAATTAATATTTGTGTCATTCTCAAAACATTTGGCCACGACTGTTGACACTAATGTACTTGTCCTCTTGCTCAGTTGTGCACCGGGGCCTCTCACTCCTCTTTCGATTCTGGTTAGAACCAGTTTGTGCTGTTCTGTGAAGGGAGTAGTACACAGCGTTGTACGAGATCTTCAGTTTCTTGGCAATATCTCGCATGGAATAGCCTTCATTTCTCAGAACAAGAACAGACTGACGAGTCAGTTAAGAACAAATTCTTATTTTCAATGACGGCCTAGACACAGTGGGTTAACTGCCTTGTTCAGAACGACAGATTTTTACCTTGTCAGCTCGGGGATTCAATCTTGCAACTTTTTGGTTACTAGTCCAATGCTCTAACCACTCGGCTACCTGCCGCCTCTACTCAACTCCTCTCAACTAGTCTAAAGAAGGAAGTTTTATTGCTTCTTTAATCAAAACAACAGTTTTCAACTGTGCTAACATAATTACAAAAGGGTATTCTAATGATCAATTAGCCTTTTAAAATGATAAACTTGGATTAGCTAACACCACGTGCCATTGGAACACAGGAGTGATGGTTGCTGATGGGCCTCTGTACGCCTATGTAGATATTCCATACAAAATCTGCCGTTTCCAGCTACAATAGTCATTTACAACATTAACAATGTCTACACTGTATTTCTGATCAATTTGATGTTAAAAACAAGGACATTTCTAAGTGACCCCAAACTTTTGAACGGTAGTGTATATATAGAGATAGAGAGGCAGAGCGAGAGAGCTAGGTAACGGAACACGTTCCTCTCCTGCGAGAGCGTCCTAGAACCAGGTTAGAGAACATATCTCCCTTTAGGGAACGCAGACTGTCAGGTTCATGTTCCTGCAGTTATTTATGTGAACTGTGTGCTATTCCCTTCAGGTGTATGTTTGCTGACATAAGACCAGGAAACACATTGGAAAAAAGCAGGAAAAACAGCGATAGCGATAGAATGCTTTAGATAGCTTAGGTGCAGCATTCCGAGAGGACTGGGAAAACACTGGGCTAGTTGAAGAATTCCCATCGTTAATGGCATAGCATAGGGGAACTAATGATAACACTGAAAAGTTAAAAACAGATCACTCATCGTTTGTATCTAGACTGGAAAGTCAAACTGGTCAATAATGTTTCTTTACTCATCTCTTTCATTCTTCCTGCTTGTTTTCTTTTATCTCATTCATTTTATTGTTTTAAAGTGTGGTGTGGTTTTAAATAAAATTTAATTTAAGTTTTATTGGATTTAATAATGTGTTTTTATAGTGGGCAAATCTCCAACCCCAGCCCTAACCAACATTCTAGACTGACTCCATTCCCGAAGAGAAAACAGGACATTAAACTGGGTTGCTTCACATCCAAAATCTTCCAACATAACAACACAACATTTCACCATAAAGAAACCATCAAACCACACGTTCAGTCAGGGATAGAACCCAGTGGCCCCCAGAGACCAGACAACAGACAAACAATGATCAAACAGGAAAATGAAAAGCTAATATGATGGTGGGACTAAGAGGGTCATTTAAGACAATGTGCTACTGGCTAGTCACACGATGATAAAGAGATATAAAGTGATGTGACAACAGTTTTATGTGTTGTGTAATGTTGGTCAACATTATTGTATAATGAATCACTTGAAGGTTTTATAGAGATGTATTGGACTGTATGAGCCAAGGATTTTAGGGAGGATTTTTGGATTTAAAGACAGAGACGCACGTAGGCATAAGGGACGCACACACACATCCTCCCTCCCTCCCCTCACACACACATCCTCCCTCCCTCCCTCCCCTCACACACACATCCTCCCTCCCTCCCTCCCCTCACACACACATCCTCCCTCCCTCCCCTCACACACACATCCTCCCTCCCTCCCCTCACACACACATCCTCCCTCCCTCCCCTCACACACACATCCTCCCTCCCTCCCTCCCCTCACACACACATCCTCCCTCCCTCCCTCCCCTCACACACACATCCTCCCTCCCTCCCTCCCCTCACACACACATCCTCCCTCCCTCCCCTCACACACACACTCCCCTCACACACACACCCTCCCTCCCTCCCTCCCTCCCCTCACACACACACTCCCCTCACACACACATCCTCCCTCCCTCCCCTCACACACACATCCTCTTACCTGCATGGTGTGGAAGCTGCGTGTCTTTTCGAAGTGGAACTCGATGTCAACGCTGCCCTGCCCCAGAGCCTCTCTGCTCCAGCCCAGGTAGTCATACCCCGGCCACACCCTCAGCTCCTTGGTCTCTGTGAAGTCATCTCCTCCTAACACACCGTCAAACAGCTGGCCCAGGCCTCCGAACTGAACCCTAAACACATACATACAGTACACACACATTATTACACAGTTATACATATACTGTACACATGCCAAGGCATACACAGTCATACATTGTACATGTGACACACAGAGACATGCACACACCCACATCCAGCCATATACAGAAGTGCACACACACACACACACACACGTGCACACGCGCACACACAACTCAGACCGCTATGTCTCAGCTTTCTCACACACACACACACACACACACAGACGCACATGCACACACACTCACACACACACACCTGCAGTATATAGGTCTGGTTTGCGTCAACCGTTAGCTCACCCGCTATGAAAACAGTTGTGCCCCATTAAAAAGGCATATGTGAATATAACCTCCCTACTTCCCCCCATCCCTGGACAATACAGTTTGGAAACAGAGTACAACACCCTCAGCAAATAAAGATCATTACTCCAGATCATTTCATACTTATTCTATTAGGTGGACAGAGAAAATAAACATTGGGTAGAGGAGTTGTGTGTGTGTGTGTGTGTGTGTATGACAGACTAAAGCCATTTGTCTGACTGCGGCTCACTAAGGTCCTGTTCACTAATAAGAGACGGATGAGTCCTTTATATATTCATCCATATTTTACCAGGTAGATTGGCTGAGAACACATTCTCTTTTACAGCGACAACCTGGGGAAAAGTTGCATTTGTGTGGGATCCAACTAAAGCCAATGGAGGATGAAGACACATCTCAAGTAGCCAGCCAATACCCACAGAGCTGAGAGAGGAGGATGATACTCACCCTGCCTCTATGCTGCCATCGTAGGTGGAATCGTTGAGGTACACAGGTGAGCCAGACAGGTGCATCACATGACCCACTGGAGCTGTGTACACCAACAGGCCATCTGAGAGAGAGAGAGGGGGAGAGATAGGGGGAGAGGGACAAAGAAAGATAGAGAGAAAGAAATAGAGAGATAGAGGGAGGGGGAGAGAGAGAGTGAAAAAAAAGAGAGAGAGAAAGAAAGAGAGAGGGGGAGAGAGAGAGGGAGGGAGAGAGTGAGAAAGAAAGAAAAATAGATAGATAGAGGGGGAGAGAGAGGGAGAGAGAAAGAGATGGAGAGATAGAGGGAGAGGGACAGAGAGAGAGGGGGAGAGGGAGAGAGAGAGAGTGAGAAAGAAAGAAAGAAAGAAAGAGAGAAAGAAAATAGAAAGGGGGAGAGAGAAAGAGGGGGGGAGAGGGAGAGAGAGAGAGAAAGAAAGAAATATAGAGGGAGAGAGAGGGGGAGAGGGAGAGAGTGAGAAAGAGAAATATAGAGGGAGAGAGTGAGAAAGAAAGAGGAGGAGAGAGGAGGAGAGAGGGGGGAGGAGGTATTATTAGAGAGACTACATTAATAATATACATTTTAATAAGATACAACATACATCATCTTTACCATGGCCTGGTCAGCTACACATTAACTACATACGCTGGTTAAGCCTGTGTTCAGGAGGTGAGAAACACACAGGCAGAGCAGATCTCTCCAGACCAGAGCAGCTCTATAGAACAGCTCTATAGAACATTAGTCAGTGAAACAGACTCTCTCTCCCCCCAGCCAGCCTGTATGGCTAATCAGCATGTTCTCCTAGCACAGGCCTGAAGTCACTCACTGTAACTAGCACCTTCACCTTCAGCGCTCACATCCATAATAAACACAGCTTTTACAGAGGGAGAGAGTGTGTGTTTGTGTGTGCGTGTCTGTACATGTGTGTCAGTGTGTGTGGGGGACATGGGCTCAGTCCCATTGGGGTCTTGCACAATAAACAAACCACATAGCATACCCGTCCCCCGCCACAATGTAAAACGTGACGATGGAACAGGAATGTGTGCTAAGAAATGTGTCTGCCATTTCTGTGAATCTGCATGTTATAGTGTTAGTGGTTACAGAGACAGAACCCTCTCTAACAGACAATCATGATTCCAGGAAGATAGTCAATCTATCCCCAGAGAGACACACAGAGGTTGAGTCTTAAATGACACCCTATTCCCTATACAGTGCACTACTTTTGACCAGAGCCCTGTTCAGGGAAGAGCTAGTTCCATTTGGGATGCATCCAGATGCAGCGACCCCAGGCATTAAGGCTCAGCACTAGGCTTGATTTACAGCCAATCAGCCAGCCATTGTGTGAAGGGAGGACAGAGAGGAGAGATGAGGACAGAGAGGAGAGAGGAGGAGACGTGACCCATCCATAAACACAGTGTAATTCACTGGTGCTCTGTGAGCATGGAACATACCATCTATCATCCTCTGTGCTGTAGTGTCTCTTATCTGTGGTAAAACTGGATGGTTTTATCTCAGGCCAAACCAGACAGTAAATGAAACGTCATGGTGAGAGAACTCTATGACCATAGACCATATCTCTATGACCAAATATGTGCTTGAAGACACACATAATCAGCCTTATTACACACATTTATCAAATCTAGCAAACAGACTGTAAATTCAAGGTGACACACACAAACGCACGCACACACTCACACACACACACACGCACACACGCACACACAGCAATTAAATCTAAGGATGGTGAAGTCGTTGGCCATCCCCCTAAGTGTCTGTAGTGCAGACAGCAGAGATATGAGTAGACAGAGTGTCTGCTGTGCTGTGATCTTCCAAAGGCCTTCTTTTCAATGTCTGTCTGTATCCAACTTACACTCTTAGAAAAAATCGTCCTGGATAGATCCAAAAAGGGTTCTATGCTTGCTTCATATATGGCCCCCCTAAAGGTTCCATATAGAACCCTATATGGAATTCAAGGCCTCTATGTGGAACCAATTTTGGTTCAGTAATGAAGAACCCCTGGGGTTCTAATGAAAGAACCCTACAAAAGGGTTCTACAGTATATAGTGCCATATATGAAGCAAGCAATATAACCCTTTTTGGTTCTATCCAGAAGCTTTTTTTTCAAAGAGTGTATTAATTAATCTGCTCTAGACCCACACACATGCAGAACTCATCCACACACACGTTTCCCAACTAGACAGACAGACAGACAGACAGACAGACAGACAGACAGACAGACAGACAGACAGACAGACAGACAGACAGACAGACAGACAGTAAAGTAATTGAAGGTCATGTTTTCGTAGACCATCCCACTAGGTGTCTGAGAAGCTACAGTGTGATGTCATATGATCATCTGATCCTCTAAGGTCTGTGTCTAGAGTTCAGAACACCCTCGTGGGTCCACCTGACAAGGACACACATCCATCTATGCATCCTCACTCTCTCTTTCATTCTCTTTTTTCTCTTTCAGACTGATAAGGGAATTATATAATAAAGGTAAATGAATAAAGAATCCATCCCTGAAACGTAACTGATTAGTAATGAATAGTTATGTAGCATGTGTAATGAATAATTAAAGTACTGAACGTAAGTCCCATAAGGTCTAGTAGAAGACCGGGGAGGAAGGCAAATGTGTGTGTGTGTGTGTGTGTGTGTTAGTTAGACTAAGGGAACTGTAGACGTGTTTGACCTGACCTGGAGAGACTTAGGAGAAAACAGGGAGTAACCTTCAAGGTTCCTCTAATCTCGGGGGAAAGGAACAGGCAGCGCTGTGTAGTGATTAACAGTGGTGAGAAGTCCGGGGAGGGATACAATTCACCTACTGTTCGTGTGTATGTATGTTTTGTGTGTGTAGGTATGTGTGTCGCGGGGAGTGAGCATAAAATGAACATCTTTGTGTAATGTACGGCAGAACATTCTCTGAATAAACTGTACAGACCTTTTGCAGAAAGCTGAGTCCTTGCCTAATTATTATTAACCCAGTGTCTTACAAACCTTGGGGATTAGTCAAGGCTTATTGATTGTTAATTACTATCATTGGGATAGAAAATTCCACTGACACACACATACACACACACACACACACACAACACACACACACACACACACACACACACACACACACACACACACACACACACACACACACACACACACACACACACACACACACACACACACACACACACACACAGTGTGACTCACCGTTCCACAGACAGCCATAGAGCTCCACTCGTAGACAGACGCTCATGACCCGGTCTGCCAGGGGGTAGAAGCGGACATAGCGGGCAACAATGGGTGGACCCAGGTCCTTCAGAACCACATCATAGGTGTTCTCATTCCCAGACACCACCTGGTGGGTGAGGGGGGGGGAGAAAGACAGTTAAGAGTAGCATGGAGACCCATTGAATAACCATTAATAGCATAATTAAGCATTTAGATGTGAAAAAGGAAGCTAGTGAGATTCAAGGATGTTGTAAGTGGGTGGCTGAATAAATGTTTTGCATAAGACAGAAATGATGGAATGAGTTAGAGAAGCAGAGCCAAGGGGAGAGAGATACATTAGATAGATAAAACACACACACACACACACACACACACACACACACACACACACACACACACACACACACACACACACACACACACACACACACACACACACACACACACACACACACACACACACACACACACTTCTCTTTACCTCCTGCCCCCAGCGGTCCTTCCAGGTGATCCAGGTGCGTCCATCTCTGGAGTAACGGAGCCGGTAGCTGCGGGCAAACTCCCGGCCGTGCCCGTCGGCATGGCGACCCTGGGTACCCACCAGAGCCAGAAAGTGTAGCGAGCGCAGGTCCACCTGGAAGAGAGAGAACAAGACGTCTCTAGTCACTGATCTAAGGTCAGTTGTAATGTAGTGCTCTGACCCTCAGGACCAGCCTAACCCTCTACCTCCAACACAGGGAAACTTGGGAAGCTAGGAAACTTCTACCTTGATTAAATAAAACACAAACTCTAACCCAATGAAATATGAGTATTGGCAGGATGATTGCACCTCTAGCCAATGGAAACAGAGTGTGGTTGTAGCCCATGGAGTAGGCCTGTCTGACCTGGAGGTACTCTGAAGCACTGGGGAACACCGCTCCTGCAGGACACCATGCACCGTCCCCCTCTCCTGTACTCAACCTGGGAGACAGACACAGAGAGACAGAGAGAGAAAGAGACAGACACAGAGAGACAGAGATGAAGACAGAGAGAGAGAGACAGAAGGGGAGAGAGAGCGAGAAGAGAAGAAGAGAGAGAGAGAGCGAGAAAGAGAGACAGAGAGACATAGACAGAGAAAGAGACAGAGAGAGAGAGAGACAGAGAGACAGAGAGACAGAGAGACAGAGACAGAGAGCGACAGAGAGAGAGAGAGAAAGAGAGAAACAGACATAGAGAGAGACAGAGACATAGACAGAGAGAGAGAGAGAGAGAGACAGAGACATCGACAGAGAGAGACAGAGAGACAGAGAGAGAGAGAGAGAGAGAGACAGAGAGACAGAGAGACAGAGAGACAGATAGAGAGACAGAGTCATAGACAGAGAGAGACAGAGAGACAGAGTCATAGACAGAGAGAGACAGAGAGAGAGAGACATAGACAGAGAGAGACGGAGAGAGAGAGAGAGAGAGAGAGAGAGAGAGAGAGAGAGAGACAGAGACATAGACAGAGAGAGACAGAGAGAGACAGAGAGAGACAGAGAGACAGACATAGACAGAGAGAGAGAGAGAGAGAGACACAGACAGAGAGAGACAGAGAGTGAGAGAGAGACAGACAGAGACAGAGACATAGACAGAGAGAGCGAGACAGAGACAGAGAGAGAGAGACAGAGAGACAGAGAGAGAGAGAGAGAGAGACAGAGACATAGACAGAGAGACAGAGACATAGAGAGAGACAGAGAGACAGAGAGAGAGAGAGAGAGAGAGACAGAGACATAGACAGAGAGAGAGAGAGAGAGACAGAGTCATAGACAGAGAGAGACAGAGAGACAGACAGAGAGAGAGAGAGAGGGGGGGGGGGTTATTGAATTATGAATTTATGGATTCCATAATGAGATCCTTCTGGATAGAATATAACTTATCATCCAAACTATCCCAACCACAAATACTTCTTACAGAGACCACAATATCCATCACCACAAACAGACCACAGTACAACCACTTAGTCGCTGGCATTAGGATCAATTCACACTGAGAACTGGACCACATGAAACAAACCAAACTTGAACCATATAAAGACCAGCCCGAACACCAAGACACATTTCTTCCTGTCAACATTGTTGAATCGAATGCTAATAAAGTTTTACTACATTTGATGGTGATCCCACTGAGGTCAACCGAGACCACGCACACCACAATCTACCCTTCAGAACACTAGGTCATTGACACTGATGGACGGAGGGAAGGGGGAGATAGAGGGAGGGATGAATGAATGAAGAAAGGGAGAGACAAACCAGGCCTCTGCATCCTGCATCAGCCCAAATGATTACTATGACAGATCACTGCCGTGCAAAACCAAACAAACTGTCCAAGTCCTCTATTCCCCCTGTCTTTCTATCCATTCCTTTCTTCCCCTTCATCACTCTCTATTCCCTCTCTCTCTCCTCCCTCTCTCCTCTTTCCCTCCTCCCTCTCTCCTCCCTCTCTCCTCTCTCTCTCCTCTCTCTCTCCTCCCTCTCTCCTCCCTCTCTCCTTCCCTCCATCTAACATGCTGTCCTCCAGCTGCTTTGGGACAACATCAATGAGCACCTCCCTAAGATCACAAACCAGGCTTCCTCCCTCCCTCGTTCCATCCCTCTTTCAATCTCCCCTCCTCCCGCCATCACAGCCCATTTTCCCTACTTCTCTCTCCTCTCTCTCTCCCCAATCGCTCCCTCTCTCTCTCTCCCTCTCTCTCTATTCCTCTCTCAATCTTTTCCCCTTTCCCTCTCCCTCCATTCTTCTCGCTCTCGTCTCTCTCTGCTCCCATCCTTCATACTATCTATCTCTCCCCTCCCTCTCGCTCTCTCTCTCCTCCCATCCTTCATACTATCTATCTCTCCCCTCCCTCTCACTCTTCTCTTCCCCCCCACTCTCTCCCCATCACCCTCTCTATTTCTCTCTCTTCCCCATCCCTCTCTGTCTGTCTGTCTGTCTGTCTGTCTGTGGTGTCTCTTTAAGGGGTTGGGTCTGATCACCTCCACATGGACTGACAGTCAGCCAGTAGACCTAGCCCAGACACGGCAGGCTAAGAGAGACATGGAAACACACGAGGCGCGCGCACGCACGCACGCACTCACGCACGCACGCACACACACACTCTGTGGATGTCGAGTAATAGGCCATGTGAATCTGCCTTGTCTAACAGGCTGGTCATGTAATGTCATGACCTAATGTGCTATACAGAGACATGCTGGCCACAGCCTTGTGTTGTAATCTAATAGTCTTCTCCTGTGTGATTTAAACAGGGTGACAACAGATGGCAGACATAGTCAACGGTAGAGAGATACAGACCCAGACATGAATAGAGATAATGTAATTGCACACACACACACACACACACACACACACACACACACACACACACACACACACACACACACACACACACACACACACACACACACACACACACACACACACACACACACACACTTTGAATACTCTATTTGCACTCTTCATAGTCAAGCATTGAGGTACAAAGGACCCAAATATGTCAAAGGTCACAGAGTCTTAGAATCATGGAAACCAAAAACACTTCTCCTCCACAGAGATAAGCTACAATAACAGCTGACACAGAGCTATACAGGCCAGCTGCTGGGCTTTTTCCCTTTGAAAGGTATGCAATAATACACACAACACATGCAGCGCAGGCAGGCAGGCAGGCAGGCAGGCAGGCAGGCAGGCACGCACACACACCGACATATGTACCTGCCGTGTTTGGCCTCAGTAGAGTCTGACCAGGCGCTGGAAGCCGTTATGTCAGAGTCAGGGATGGTGCCATCCTCCATCCCAAGGGCATAACGACACTGAGCTGCATGGATGTGTGTGTGTGTGTGTGTGTGTGTGTGTGTGTGTGTGTGTGTGTGTGTGTGTGTGTGTGTGTGTGTGTGTGTGTGTGTGTGTGTGTGAGAGAGAAAGGGAGACACAGACAGAGAGAGAGGGGGGGACAAGAATGAGACAGAGACTACATAACATAATTCATCATGCCTGTCATACAGAGAGTAGAGGACAGAATAGAATATTCTACTATAATACACATTCTACTATCATACACATTCTACTATCATACACATTTTACTATCATACACATTCTACCATCATATATTCTACTATCATACACATTCTACTATCATACATATTCTACCATCATACACATTCTACCATCATATATTCTACTATCATACACATTCTACTATCATACACATTCTACTATCATACATATTCTACCATCATACATTCTACTATCATACATATTCTACCATCATATATTCTACTATCATACACATTCTACTATCATACACATTCTACTATCATACATATTCTACTATCATACACATTCTACTATCATACACATTCCTATTCTACATATACATATTCACTATCATACATTCTACTATCATACATTCTACTATCATACACATTCTACTATCATACACATTCTACTATCATACACATTTTACTATCATACACATTCTACTATCATACACATTCTACTATCATAAATTCTACTATCATACACATTCTACTATCATACACATTCTACAATCATACATATTCTACTATGATACACATTCTACCATCATACATTCTACTATCATACATTCTACCATCATACACATTCTACTATCATACATATTCTACTATCATACACATTCTACTATCATACACATTCTACTATCATACACATTCTACTATCATACATATTCTACTACCATACACATTCTACTATCATACATATTCTACTATCATACACATTCTACTATCATACACATTCTACTATCATATATTCTACTATCATACATATTCTACTATCATACATATTCTACTATCATACACATTCTACTATCATACACATTCTACTATCATACATATTCTACTATCATACACATTCTACTATCATACACATTCTACTATCATACATATTCTACTATCATACATATTCTACTATCATACACATTCTACTATCATACACATTCTACTATCATACACATTCTACTATCATACACATTCTACCATCATACATTCTACTATCATACATATTCTACTATCATATATTCTACTATCATACACATTCTACTATGATACACATTCTACTATCATACACATTCTACTATCATACACATTCTACCATCATACATTCTACTATCATACACATTCTACTATCATACATATTCTACTATCATACACATTCTACTATCATACATATTCTACTATCATACACATTCTACTATCATACATATTCTACTATCATACATATTCTACTATCATACATATTCTACCATCATACACATTCTACTATCATACATATTCTACTATCATACACATTCTACTATCATACACATTCTACCATCATACATTCTACTATCATACACATTCTACCATCATACATTCTACTATCATACACATTCTACTATCATACATATTCTACTATCATACATATTCTACTATCATACACATTCTACTATCATACATATTCTACTATCATACACATTCTACTATCATACATATTCTACTATCATACATATTCTACTATCATACATATTCTACCATCATACACATTCTACTATCATACATATTCTACTATCATACACATTCTACTATCATACACATTCTACTATCATACACATTTACTTCATACATATTCTACTATCATACACATTCTACTATCATACATATTCTACTATCATACATATTCTACTATCATACATATTCTACTATCATACATTCTACTATCATACACATTCTACTATCATACATATTCTACTATCATACACATTCTACTATGATACACATTCTACTATCATACACATTCTACCATCATACATTCTACTATCATACATATTCTACTATCATATATTCTACTATCATACACATTCTACTATGATACACATTCTACTATCATACACATTCTACTATCATACACATTCTACCATCATACACATTCTACTATCATACATATTCTACTATCATACACATTCTACTATCATACACATTCTACTATCATACACATTCTACTATCATACACATTCTACTATCATACATATTCTACTATCATACATATTCTACTATCATACACATTCTACTATCATACACATTCTACTATCATACATATTCTACTATCATACACATTCTACTATCATACACATTCTACTATCATACACATTCTACTATCATACATTCTACTATCATACACATTCTACTATCATACACATTCTACTATCATACACATTCTACTATCATACACATTCTACTATCATACATTCTACTATCATACACATTCTACTATCATACACATTCTACTATCATACACATTCTACTATCATACACATTCTACTATCATACACATTCTACTATCATACATATTCTACTATCATACACATTCTACTATCATACATCAGGAGTATTATAATAGGTAAAAGGATCTTAATTTGACCTGTTTCTCACAGCAGGAATATAATTCTGCAGCAACAGGAAATATGAATCATTGTGTGGATTATAATTGATGGACATTTTTGTTAAGGAAAATTAAGTCAGACATTTTAAACCTCGAACACACTACAAGTTTGTGAAATGTCCTGCAACAACAGGGTGATCCTACACCTGTACATGTCATTGTTGGAGCCAGTCATTGGTCACCAGTCATCTCCGGCTTTCCTCCTCTATATTTCCAATCTTTCCTACATGGCACCCTACTCCAAGGTTCTGGTCAAAAGCAATACATTGCATAGGGAATAGGGTTCCATTTGGGACACATCCTCAGACTGCGTGGAGAAACTCATCCAATAATGTCCTTGTCACCTCTTATTTCTCTTCTAGTCACTCAGGAAGAAACACGTACAGTCAATGTTAATGAATCATCTAATAGGATGAATATTGAACAATAGGAGATGCCAAGGTCATTACATACTGATACTGTCATTGATATGGGGTGTGGATAACTGATACTGTCATTGATATGGGGGTGTGGATAACTGATACTGTCATTGATATGGGGGCGTGGATAACTGATACTGTCATTGATATGGGGGCGTGGATAACTGATACTGTCATTGATATGGGGGTGTGGATAACTGATACTGTCATTGATATGGGGGTGTGGATAACTGATACTGTCATTGATATGGGGGCGTGGATAACTGATACTGTCATTGATATGGGGGTGTGGATAACTGATACTGTCATTGATATGGGGGCGTGGATAACTGATACTGTCATTGATATGGGGGCGTGGATAACTGATACTGTCATTGATATGGGGGTGTGGATAACTGATACTGTCATTGATATGGGGGCGTGGATAACTGATACTGTCATTGATATGGGGGCGTGGATAACTGATACTGTCATTGATATGGGGTGTGGATAACTGATTCTGTCATTGATATGGGGGCGTGGATAACTGATTCTGTCATTGATATGGGGGCGTGGATAACTGATACTGTCATTGATATGGGGGCGTGGATAACTGATTCTGTCATTGATATGGGGGTGTGGATAACTGATGCTGTCATTGATATGGAGGCGTGGATAACTGATACTGTCATTGATATGGGGGCGTGGATAACTGATACTGTCATTGATATGGGGGCGTGGATAACTGATGCTGTCATTGATATGGTGGGGTGGGGGGGTGGATAATGATGCTGTCATTGATATGGTGGGGTGGGGGGTGGATAATGATGCTGTCAGTGATATGGTGGGGTGGGGGGGTGGATAATGATGCTGTCAGTGATATGGTGGGGTGGGGGGGTGGATAATGATGCTGTCAGTGATATGGTGGGGTGGGGGGTGGATAATGATGCTGTCAGTGATATGGTGGCGTGGGGGGGTGATAATGATGCTGTCAGTGATATGAGGGCGTGGGGGGGTGGACAATGATGCTGTCAGTGATATGAGGTCGTGGGGAAGTTCTAACTCAGAAGCTGTCAGTGAGTCAGTGGATAGGAATGTGGAGTTGGAAGATAAACCCTCTGAGACACACACACCTACCCCCTACACCCCCACACGGACAGGCCTGTTTCATTACATCATTACCTAGCTGCCAATAAACCTCTCTCTCCAGGCCTCTCCATCTCTCTTTTTACTCCCCTCTGTCATTGCCCTCTCTGTCTCTATTGGCTTTCTTCCAACGCTCCATCTCTCTTTTTCCCTCTCTTTCTTCCCCTTTCACACACACGGTGGGTGTTTCCCTTCTTTTATTCACTCTTCATATCAGTTCATATCCTGGTACTAATGGGCTATTTAAGACTTGTTGTTGCATCACCGCAGCAACGGTGTGGAAATAATAACCATATGGATCAAATCAGAGGACACAAACGTGTGCATGCATGTGTGTGTGCGGGAGACAGATAATTCATTGTCTGCCCTGGAGGTGACAGCTCTGGTTTCACCTTGTGGAGTATCCTTTTCTCTACTCTATCTCAATCCCTCTCCTCCCCTCCCTCCTTCCCCTCTCTCTCTTTGTATGATTGACAAGTGATGAGTGGCCTGTACTTTAGTGAGGTTGAATACCCAAGGCTCTATCTCCCTGCTACCATCTCTCTCCTGATGAAATGTATGCATTCACTACTGTAAGTCGCTCTGGATAAGAGCGTCTGCTAAAATGACTAAAAAAATGTTACACATGGCTGCCTAGGAGACACGGACCTGAAACAGGATCGGCTGCTGATAGCGGATGGACAGACTTAAGGCACACATCCAAGAATGTGAGGAGATGTGAGGAGAGTGTGGACAAGAAAGGGGCAGAGAGGACGAGGGATGGAGGGGTGGAGGAGGAGGATAAGGCAATGGGTGAGGCAGCGATGGAACTGTCTGACATTTCTGAGGGGATGCCTGTGAGATCATGAATGGAAGGTAAAACACATCTGTTCTGATTATAGTTTTTTCCCTTGTTGTGACTCAAATTGTATTAAACCTGGCCGATTGGTCAACGATCATCAATCCCTAGTCCGTCTGCTATCTACCTTGGCTTTAACTAGGTAGGTTATTGAGAACCCATTCTCTTCAACAATAACGACCAATCATATTCTGGGGATCTGATTTGACCTTGACCTTAAGCAGCCACTTCCTGTCTGACATCTGACCTTTGACCTCTCACCTGGTTTAAAGTGCCAGTCGTGGTCATCCGCAGCCGACAACGCCACCAGGATAAAGGTAACCACAATGACAGGTAACAGCCGCAGCTCTGGCGTTGCCATGGCACCAGCAACACGCCCGGTTACCTGTCCGGAGACGCGCTGACAACCACAGGCATACCTGACAGAGAGAGAGAGAGAGAGAGAGGAAGGATTAGAAGATTTCAGAATGCATGAATCATTTATTTTGTATCATGAAAGACAGAATACGAGAGAGTAGGAAGAATGAGAGAGAGGGGTGATAATCCGTGTGGATGGGTTTCTGTCTAAATGTCAGGTCCAGTCTAGTACATACAGTAGCTTCCTCTGTGATTTATGAAGCCCTGTCTGTCAGCCCTGTGTATGTGTAACCAGACACCATGGACTCATTGGAGAGCAACTCCACTAAATCCTCAGGCTTAGAGGAGGAATCCACGTGGGAAATCACCTGTAGTAGTTAGACTGGGGCCTGATAGGGTGGATAGGGTGCTGTAGTAGTTAGACTGGGGCCTGATAGGGTGCTGTAGTAGTTAGACTACAGCATGGGGAGTGATAGGGTGGATAGGGTGCTGTAGTAGTTAGACTGGGGCCTGATAGGGTGGATAGGGTGCTGTAGTAGTTAGACTGGGACCTGATAGGGTGGATAGGGTGCTGTAGTAGTTAGACTGGGACCTGATAGGGTGGATAGGGTGCTGTAGTAGTTAGACTGGGGCCTGATAGGGTAGATATGGTGCTGTAGTAGTTAGACTGGGGCCTGATAGGGTGGATAGGGTGCTGTAGTAATTAGACTGGGACCTGATAGGGTGGATAGGGTGCTGTAGTGGTTAGACTGGGGCCTGATAGGGTGGATAGGGTGCTGTAGTAGTTAGACTGGGGCCTGATAGGGTGGATAGGGTGCTGTAGTAGTTAGACTGGGACCTGATAGGGTGGATAGGGTGCTGTAGTAGTTAGACTGGGACCTGATAGGGTGGATAGGGTGCTGTAATAGTTAGACTGGGGCCTGATAGGGTGGATAGGGTGCTGTAGTAGTTAGACTGGGGCCTGATAGGGTGGATATGGTGCTGTAGTAGTTAGACTGGGACCTGATAGGGTGGATAGGGTGCTGTAGTAGTTAGACTGGGACCTGATAGGATGGATAGGGTGCTGTAGTAGTTAGACTAGGGCCTGATAGGGTGGATAGGGTGCTGTAGTAGTTAGACTGGGACCTGATAGGGTGGATAGGGTGCTGTAGTAGTTAGACTGGGGCCTGATAGGGTGGATAGGGTGCTGTAGTAGTTAGACTGGGACCTGATAGGGTGGATAGGGTGCTGTAGTAATTAGACTGGGGCCTGATAGGGTGGATAGGGTGCTGTAGTAGTTAGACTAGGGCCTGATAGGGTGGATAGGGTGCTGTAGTAGTTAGACTGGGGCCTGATAGGGTGGATAGGGTGCTGTAGTAGTTAGACTGGGGCCTGATAGGGTGCTGTAGTGGTTAGACTGGGGCCTGATAGGGTGGATAGGGTGCTGTAGTAGTTAAACTGGGACCTGATAGGATGCTGTAGTAGTTAGACTGGGACCTGATAGGGTGGATAGGGTGCTGTAGTAATTAGACTGGGGCCTGATAGGGTGGATTGGGTGCTGTAGTGGCTAGACTGGGGTCTGATAGGGTGGATAGGGTGCTGTAGTAGTTAGACTGGGGCCTGATAGGGTGCTGTAGTGGTTAGACTGGGGCCTGATAGGGTGGATAGGGTGCTGTAGTGGTTAGACTGGGGCCTGATAGGGTGGATAGGGTGCTGTAGTAGTTAGACTGGGACCTGATAGGGTGGATAGGGTGCTGTAGTAGTTAGACTGGGACCTGATAGGGTGGATAGGGTGCTGTAGTGGCTAGACTGGGGTCTGATAGGGTGGATAGGGTGCTGTAGTAGTTAGACTGGGGCCTGATAGGGTGCTGTAGTGGTTAGACTGGGGCCTGATAGGGTGGATAGGGTGCTGTAGTAGTTAGACTGGGACCTGATAGGGTGGATAGGGTGCTGTAGTGGTTAGACTGGGGCCTGATAGGGTGGATAGGGTGCTGTAGTAGTTAGACTGGGACCTGATAGGGTGGATAGGGTGCTGTAGTAGTTAGACTGGGACCTGATAGGGTGGATAGGGTGCTGTAATAGTTAGACTGGGGCCTGATAGGGTGGATAGGGTGCTGTAGTAGTTAGACTGGGGCCTGATAGGGTGGATAGGGTGCTGTAGTAGTTAGACTGGGACCTGATAGGGTGGATAGGGTGCTGTAGTAGTTCGACTGGGGCCTGATAGGGTGGATAGGGTGCTGTAGTAGTTAGACTGGGACCTGATAGGGTGGATATGGTGCTGTAGTGGTTAGACTGGGGCCTGATAGGGTGGATAGGGTACTGTAGTAGTTAGACTGGGACCTGATAGGGTGGATAGGGTGCTGTAGTAGTTAGACTAGGGCCTGATAGGGTGGATAGGGTGCTGTAGTAGTTAGACTGGGGCCTGATAGGGTGCTGTAGTGGTTAGACTGGGGCCTGATAGGGTGGATAGGGTGCTGTAGTAGTTAAACTGGGACCTGATAGGATGCTGTAGTAGTTAGACTGGGACCTGATAGGGTGGATAGGGTGCTGTAGTAGTTAGACTGGGTCCTGATAGGGTGGATTGGGTGCTGTAGTGGCTAGACTGGGGTCTGATAGGGTGGATAGGGTGCTGTAGTAGTTAGACTGGGGCCTGATAGGGTGCTGTAGTGGTTAGACTGGGGCCTGATAGGGTGGATAGGGTGCTGTAGTAGTTAAACTGGGACCTGATAGGGTGCTGTAGTAGTTAGACTGGGACCTGATAGGGTGGATAGGGTGCTGTAGTAGTTAGACTGGGGCCTGATAGGGTGGATTGGGTGCTGTAGTGGCTAGACTGGGGTCTGATAGGGTGGATAGGGTGCTGTAATAGTTAGACTGGGGCCTGATAGGGTGGATAGGGTGCTGTAGTAGTTAGACTAGGGCCTGATAGGGTGGATAGGGTGCTGTAGTAGTTAGACTAGGGCCTGATAGGGTGGATAGGGTGCTGTAGTAGTTAGACTGGGGCCTGATAGGGTGCTGTAGGTACCCATCTACGAGACACAAAAGGGCTTGTCCAGTAGTTTTACTGGTGGATGCTTAATGATTGGGGGTGATGGGGGCAGGGAGGGGGAGACAGCTGGTAGGGGAGGGGGTGTAGAGGGGTGGCCTGGGGTCCCTGTGGGCCCTCTGACTTCACTGGCACAGACCGACAGCTGACACACAGCTGTAGGGACACAGAGGAAGGGGAGCGACAGTGTGATGGACAGAGGGAGGGAATGAAGGGAGGTATGAAGACGAGTGAAAAGTGGAATTGTAGGCATAGAGAACGGAAGAGAAGGATGGAACGAAGGAGCAGTCCAGATGACATGGATGACATAGTAGAGAGAGAGTGTGTGTGTGTGTGTGTGTGTGTGTGTGTGTGTGTGTGTGTGTGTGTGTGTGTGTGTGTGTGTGTGTGTGTGTGTGTGTGTGTGTGTGTGTGTGACAGAGGAGATTTCAGGGATAGCCAGCCAGTGCAGCTGTCCAGAACAAAAGACAGGCGCTAGGCAACAGATACAGGGTGCAAGTGTTCAGAGAGAGGGAGAGAGTAGACAGCTTGTTTTGAGAAAACACCCAAGCCTTCCAAACGAGTGAAGCAGTGTGTGTCTGCTGTGCCAGATGACACCATGTTGAAATATGTCTCTTACAGGATTCCAGTAACTCCAAGCATGCAGAACCAGAGCTGAGAATCTCCCTCTGCTGGCCTGTCCACTATGTCAACAATCCTAAAAATGATCCCCGTCACAATCCATAACAAGGTACTCAACAAATGTTACAACAGATAAAATACTTTTACTGACAAGCGATCACAAAACTGGATGGAAACACAAACCTTAGGTTCTGAAGAAAATACAACCAAATGAAAATCACCACTAACCAAAACCAAGATTATGTTTGGCATAGACAGTCAAGTGTTTTTGAGGCACCAGGCAGCTGCCATGTCTAAGTGGAAAAACAAGCCACAGTGTTTAGGGAGAAGCTAGTGAGGGAAGTGAGGCGAGCCCAGTGTTTAGCTAACCATCTATCTATCTCCCTATCCCACTGCCATCTCCCTCCACTTACATGATTTGTCCAGACTAATTCACAAGGCTAACTAATGGTTATGAACAGCTGTCTAAGTCCCACCACACAACAATAAAACAGACAGAGAGAAGGGAGAGGGAAGGAGGGAATGAGGGAGGGAAGAAATGTTCTTTTGAAAAAGTATGCTTCAGAGAAAGTTTGACAAAAGTTTGGATTCCTTTTGGCACTGCAATGTCTCATGACAATCATATTGTAGTTTGCATTCCAAACTATACTGAACAAAAATATAAACGCAATGAGCTGAAATAAAAGATCTCAGACATTTTTCATACGCACAAAAAGCGTATTTCTCTTTCATTTTGGCAACAAATTTGTTTACATCCATGTTAGTGAATATTTATCCTTTGCCAGGATAGTCCATCCACCTGACAGGTGTGGCATATCAAGAAGCTGATTGAAAAGCATGATCATTACACAGGTGCACCTTGTGCTGGGGACAATAAAAGGCTCTAAAATGTGCAGTTTTGTCACACAACACAATGCCACAGATGTCTCAAGTTTTGAGGGAGCGTGTATTTGGCATGCTGACTGCAGGAATGTCCAACAGAGCAGTTGCAAGAGAATTTAATGTTCATTTCTCTACCATAAGCCGCTTCCAACGTTGTTTTAGAGAATTTGGCAGTACGTCCAACCAGCCTCACAACCACAGACTACGTGTAACCACGCCAACCCAGGACCTCCACATCCGGCTTCTTCACCTGTGGGATCATCTGAGTCGAGCCACCCGGACTGATGAAACTGTGAGTTTGCAAACAGAAGAATTTCTGCACAAACTGTCAGAAACCATTTCAGGGAAGCTCACCTCCATGCTCGTTGTCTTCACCAGGGTCTTAACCTGACTGCAGTTTTCCGTCGTAACCGACTTCAGTGGGCAAATGCTCACCTTTGATGGCCACTGGCACGCTGGAGAAGTGTGCTCTTCATGGATGAACCCCCATGTCGCAAGGATCTGTACACAATTCCTAGAAGTTGAAAATGTCCCAGTTCTTTCAAGGCCTGCATACTCAGACATGTCACCCATTGAGCATGTGTGGGATGCTCTGGATTGACATGTACGACAGCGTGTTCCAGTTTCCGCCAATATTCAGCAATTTTGCACAGCCATTGAAGAGGAGTGGGACAACATTCCACAGGCCAATATCAACAGCCTGATCAACTCTATGCGAAGAAGGTGTAGAAATTGTTGCATTTATATTTTTGTTCAGTGTATAATGTGATTGTCTTGGAACTGCTAAGATCAATAGTGCCCATTAAAACACCCATTCAAGTTGGGCCATATTATGAGAGTTTGCCATACTATATGACTTGATGGTATCAAGCCCAACTTTGAGTTGGAATGTTCGTTCCTCTCAGTCTAATTCTAAGGGGTTGAGTTTGGGCCTGGGGTAGAACAAGGAGCTGATTCTAAATCTATTATATTCTCTGTGTTCTGTCTTCTCTGTGTGGAGTCCATGAACACAGCAGACACAGAGACTGTTTCTCTCCCCAGCCAGTCAGCCAGTTAATAAGACAGACAGACCGTTTCTCTCCCCAGTCAGCCAGCCAGTTAGTAAGACAGACAGACCGTTTCTCTCCCCAGCCAGTCAGCCAGTTAGTAAGACAGACAGACCGTTTCTCTCCCCAGCCAGTCAGCCAGTTAGTAAGAGACAGACAGACCGTTTCTCTCCCCAGCCAGTCAGCCAGTTAGTAAGACAGACAGACCGTTTCTCTCCCCAGCCAGTCAGCCAGTTAGTAAGACAGACAGACCGTTTCTCTCCCCAGCCAGTCAGCCAGTTAGTAAGACAGACAGACCGTTTCTCTCCCCAGCCAGTCAGCCAGTTAGTAAGACAGACAGACCGTTTCTCTCCCCAGTCAGCCAGCCAGTTAGTAAGACAGACAGACCGTTTCTCTCCCCAGCCAGTCAGCCAGTTAGTAAGACAGACAGACCGTTTCTCTCCCCAGCCAGTCAGCCAGTTAGTAAGACAGACAGACCATTTCTCTCCCCAGTCAGCCAGTCAGTAAGACAGACAGACAGGAGTAATAGTAACCCTCCCACTGGGGAGGCTAGAGAGTAGTGAGGTCTTTGTTCTGGGTTTGCATCAGACCCAGTAGAGGGAGTAGAGGGAGTCACTGAGGCACAACCATCCGGTGAGTCCTGGATAGAAGGAAACACCTTTTAACCTTCCAAGCACTTACAGTGTTCGATAGTGTCAGCCGGGGAAACAAGGCAGCACTTGAAGGCTTTCCTGAACGAGAGTAGATGGTTTTGTTATTTTGTCTGTGAGTCAGTGATAGCCTGGTCCCAGATCTGTTTGTGAGGTCTAGACACATCAGAGGGATATACTACAAAGTACGATCAATGAGTTAGCCAGCTAACTTGAATTAATAACAATAAATAACTGTTGATTTTCTGATTCATTAAAAAGCTTAGATATGTGTTATGGTTATTGAGTCAATTAGACCATGCCCATTTCAAACTTATCTTTCTAAAAATGACAACATTACTTTAGAATAGTTAGGCAAGTAAGATGGCTAACTCGTTGATCCTGCTTTGTAGAATAACCCTTTGTTTATTTATGCTGTAGTTGACAATACAACACAAACAGATCAGAGACCAGGCTAGGTCAGGATTGTTGTTAGCCTGGTAACACTGCTACTGGTTCTGAGGGGCTATCTCAGAATCTTTAAAGACCTGGCCAGAAGAACAATAGTGGCAGCTAGAGAGCTGTGCTACTATCCAGCAGGCATTTTTGCTAATCCTGCAAGAATTTCTGATACCCTTTCCCTGAAGATGTCGCCTTCCCTTGAAGCTGTCGCCCTTCCCTTGAGGCTGTCGCCTTTCCCTTGAAGCTGTCGCCCTTCCCTTGAAGCTGTCGCCCTTCCCTTGAGGCTGTCGCCCTTCCCTTAAGGCTGTCGCCGTTCCCTTGAAGCTGTCGCCTTCCCTTGAAGCTGTCGCCCTTCCCTTGAAGCTGTCACCCTTCCCTTGAGGCTGTCGCCCTTCCCTTAAGGCTGTCGCCCTTCCCTTGAGGCTGTCGCCCTTCCCTTGAGGCTGTCGCCGTTCCCTTGAAGCTGTCGCCCTTCCCTTAAGGCTGTCGCCCTTCCCTTAAGGCTGTCGCCATTCCCTTGAAGCTGTTGCCTTCCCTTGAAGCTGTCGCCCTTCCCTTGAGGCTGTCGCCGTTCCCTTGAAGCTGTCGCCCTTCCCTTGAAGCTGTCGCCTTCCCTTGAGGCTGTCGCCGTTCCCTTGAAGCTGTCGCCCTTCCCTTGAAGCTGTCGCCCTTCCCTTGAAGCTGTCGCCCTTCCCTTGAAGCTGTCGCCTTCACTTGAAGCTGTCGCCTTCCCTTGAAGCTGTCGCCTTCCCTTGAAGTACTATTAAACTATCTGACTCATTGCTTGCGTCCGTAATGGGTCTGCGGTCAAACGATCACCCCTCATCACTGTCAAACGCTCCCTAAAAGACTTCAGCGAGCAGGCCTTTCTAATCGACCTGGTCGAGGTATCCTGGAAGGATATTGACCTCATTCCGTCAGTAGAGGATGCCTGGTTATTCTTTAAAAGTGCTTTCCTCACCATCTTAAATAAGCATGCCCCATTCAAAAAATGTAGAACCAGGAACAGATAAATCCCGTGGTTCACTCCAGACCTGACTGCCCTTGACCAGCACAAAAACATCCTGTGGTGTACAGCATTAGCATCAAATAGCCCCCGCGATATGCAACTTTTCAGGGAAGTTAAGAACCAATATACACAGGCAGTTAGGAAAGCAAAGGCTAGCTTTTTCAAACAGAAATTTGCATCCTGCAGCACAAACTCCAAAAAGTTCTGGGACACTGTAAAGTCCATGGAGAATAACACTATCACCACCGAACTAATCTAACAAATCCAAACAAACAAATCAGAACTAAAGTTTTGTTGCTAAGGATTCCACGACGCGGTTAGCCTTTACGGCTGGGACTGCAAGTTTGTGTTCCTTTTTTTGCGCGGATTCCACGAGTGCTAGCTGGCTGTACTACAGACACCTGTCGTTGTCGTGGGAAAGACTCAATGTGATCTTTCGTAAAACAACTGGTTGCAGTAAAGAGCCAATCTGGATACTAAGGAGATCCTGAGGGAAATCGACGAGTACCAACAGCTTTACGCTATGGAGGAACAACATACTCCTTCGTGGAAAGATCCGACCACCTCACAAAATAACTTTAACCCGACAAAAAAAAGAAAAACAGATTCATCTACAGACACGGACGATTTACTTACCCTTGAGGTAGAGGCTAGTGCTCTGGCTGGAATCCATGCAACACTGTAAAAGTTGTGTGAGGAGGTAGCAGGGCTGAGGGGGAGTTTGGAGTTCAGCCAGAGTGAAATTCTCACGCTCCAAGGAGAAAACAAGACACTCACAGCCAAGGTAAAAATCCACGATTCCAACATGGATTGTCTACTCAGGGAAAACAGGGTGATGAAGGAGTCGCTAGTAGACATACAGAGTCGTAGCATGCGTGAAAATCGTTTTTTTACTGGGATTCCTGAGGACGTGTCCAATAATCCAGAGGGCGCGACCAGAGAATTAATGTAATCCGTCTTGAAACTTCCTATAGAGACTGTAAACAAGGTGGCTTTCCACAGAGTACACAGACTTGGAGCTCGGAGCGACAAGACCAAGGGTCCCTGACCGAACATCGCGAAATTTGAACACTACCAACAAAATGAGTTGATCAAAAGCAGGGGAAGGGAGCTTAAAAGGGACCAAATTCGGTCTCAATGACCAATTTCCAAGGGAGATAAACGAACATCGTAAGAGACTGTATCCGGTACAAAGACAACAAAGGAAGGATGGTAGGCATGCCTTTATCATTGTGGACAAACTCTTTATAGATGGAAAGCTATTCCGAGACAGCTCCACAGTGGCTGTACTAAATTCTACAGGGACTTCAAGTTACAAAAAGAAGAAGGTATGGGAACTGTAAAAATATAGGAACATTATGAAGTGGATATGAACACACACGTACTCAATTACATGCTTGCTTACACATACGGACTTATACATACACACACACCTGATCTCGCTCTCTTCTCTCCCTCTTTCTCTATTGTCGAGAACTGTTTTATAATTTAATGTTTATTGTTTGTCTATCTTTTTTATGTATTTGTCTACATTTTTATATATGGTTACAATCTTTTTTATGTATTTGTCTACATTTTTATATATGTTTACAACAAGCGGAGGGGAAGATATCAGAATAGGGGCATTGGGGAATAATAACATGTTGTATGGAATACATTTGTACTGTAGTGAAGCCGTCTCTAGAGTAATGTAAGGTCTAGCGCATGATCATGTGAAACGTCAATTGCTATGGAAATGCTGGGATGTGTTTTTCAATTATGTTAAAGGTAATTAGGATGCAACTATGATGGTGATATGATATGGATTACAATTATCATAATGAATATTAAGGCTATATGCCCTACATGTTACAAACATAGACACTCAACCATGCAAACTGGCAGAGTTATTATTTATCTGGACATCACACATTATAGTCTTACTCTTATACAGACATCGTACACACTCTCACTATATCACATCCAATATCATACACATCAACCTACTCAGATTTGCTACACACATAATATCTTGTCTCAATTTTCTAACATCTGTGGCATTGGCTCACAGGCAAACAGGCAAGGAAATAAAACAAATATTGCTAGAACCTATTTCTTGAATACTAAATATCAGACATTTGAAAGCTCTAGTTTTGACCTTCATAATACCTCTGATGGCAGTAACTTTACACTAATTATGGTCAATTTAGCCTGAGAATACTATCTAGTTATGGTAAGGGGTGAAATAAGTATAGCCAGTTATAATTGTAACGGTTTGGCAGATTATAAAAAAAGATCAGTCTTTACATGGTTAAAAGAAAAGGAATATAACATATACTGTTTACAGGAAACTCACTCTACATCCTTAGATGAAGTTGCGTGGGAAAAGGAATGGGGTGGTGAAATACTTTTCGGTCATGGACAAAGGAACTCAAAAGGTGTGATGATATTAATTAACAAAAATGTCGATCTGAATGTGCAAATAGTCCGGAATGATTCGCAAGGAAGGTGGATCCTTTTGAATATGAAAGTGGACGAAAAAGAGATTTGTCTCATTAATCCATATGGTCCAAATCAGGATGATCCACACTTCTTCGAAAACATTTATACCAATTTATTGAACTTACAGGCAACAAATGATCTAATCATTATGGTAGGAGACTATAACACAGTGTTAAGTACCTCAATGGACCGTAAAGGTAATCACTCTACAAACTTTCATCACCGTGCCCTTAAGGAAATCACAAATATTATGGACACATTAGAAATAATGGATATTTGGAGACTAAAAAAACCCTGACCTAGTGAGATATACATGGAGGAGACTTAATCAAGCTAGTCGTCTTGACTACTTTCTTGTCTCTTTCTCTCTTGCAGCAAAGGTTTAAAAAGTTTTAATAGGAGACAGGAAGCGATCGCATCATCATCTAATTGGGATTCACATAACTCTTATAGATTTTCCACATGGACGGGGATATTGGGAATTTAATCAAAGTTTACTGGAGGACAACTTATTTTTAACTAAGACAAAATAATTCATAACTGAATTTTTCCAGTATAATATAGGTTCAGCAAATCCCCTTATTGTTTGGGATACCTTTAAATGTACCTTCAGGGGTCATTCAATTCAATATTCATAAATAATAAAAAAGCAGTTTCTGGCTAAAGAGACAAGACTAACAAGGGAAATCCATGAACTAATAGTACAGGTAGATAGAAATAAAAACGATACTACAGCGATACAAAATAAGTTAGAGGAAAAACAAAAAGAACTTGAGGAACTTATTCAAGAACGATCTAATGTAATCTGTTACAAAAATAAAGCAAACTGGATGGAATATGGAGAAAAATGCACCAAATTCTTCCTGATTCTCCAAAACAGGAAGGCTAACAAAAAGAACTTGCAGAAACTCGTTAATGAAGACGGAGTCATCTATGATTCTCCGAATGATATTTTAAAAGAGGAAGCTAATTATTTTAGGCAGATGTTCTCGTTTCCGTCTCATCCTTTCCCACTGAATGAAGATTATGGTAAGGAATTCTTTCCAAATAATATAAAAAATGGAAAATTAACAAATGTACGGAAAGATCAGTGCGAAGGCCAACTTACAGAGGAATACATTTTTGAGGCTATTAAATCCTTTCAGTCTGGAAAAACCCCAGGGCTTGATGGCATACCGGTAGAGGTAGATCAAGTTTTTTTTATACTAAAAGCTCCATTGTTAGATTGTTTTAACTACTTCTATAGAAATGGTAGTCTGTCAGGTACTCAGCAGGAAGGTCTGATTTCTCTATTATTAAAACAAGACCCAGATGGCAAATATAAAGACCCAGTCTATCTAAAAAACTGGATGCCCCTTACACTTCAATGTTGTCATGCAAAAATACTAGCAAAATGCATAGCACTCAGAATTAAAAGGGTTTGACCAGGTGTTGTTCATCTTGATCAGACAGGTTTTTTACATGGACGATGCATTGAAGATAATATACGACAACTACTAGAAATAATAGAACATCATGAAACATATAAGAAACCAGGAATGGAATTTATAGAGGATTTTGAAAAGGCATTTGATAAAGTAAGACTGGATTTTATTTAGAAATGCCTGGATTTTTTAAATGTTGATAATTCTCTTATAAAATGGGTAAAAATAATGTATAGCAACCCCAGGTGTAAAATAGTAAATAATGGCTACTTCTCAGAGAGTTTTGAATTGTCAAGAGGAGTTAAACAAGGGTGCCCGCTGTCACCATATCTATTCATTATGGCCATTGCAATGCTAGCTATTAAAATCAGCTCCAATAACAACAGTAGAGGATTAGAAATCCAAGGTGTCCATGTACGCTGATGACTCAAGTTTTATATTAGGTCCGCAAGCTAGAGCCCTGCAATGTCTCATTGAAGATCTGGATAACTTTTACATTTTAGTCATTTAGCAGACGCTCTTATGCAGAGCGACTTACTACATACATTTCATACACATTTTTTTTCTTCCATACTGGTCCCCCGTGGGAAACGAACCCACAACCCTGGCGTTGCAAACACCATGCTCTACCAACTGAGCCACACGGGACCACTGTACTCTCTTTTCTGTACTCTCTAGACTAAAACCTAATTATGTGTGCAATGTTACGTATTGGATCCTTAAAAGATACAACTTTTACATTACCCTACAGTTTACCTATAAAATGGGCTGATGGTGAAGTACACATACTCGGTATTCATATCACAAAATATATAAATAAGCTCTCCACAATGAATTTCAATAGAAAACTTGTAAAAATAGACAAGATAAATAGGTAAATACCTGTCTATTTATGGAAAAATTGCCCTGATTATCTCCTGAGTCATATCTCAGTTTACTCACTTACTTATGGCGCTGCCTACTCCTGATGATTCGTTTTTCAAATCATATGAGCTTTATCTGGGACGCTAAACCAGCCAAAATAAAATGTGCCTATCTATATAATGAATATGAATTGGGTGGGTTGAGATTATTAAATATAAAAGCACTAAACCTCTCTCTAAAAGCTTCACTCATTCAAAAGTTTTATTTGAACCCTAAATGGTTCTCAAGTAGATTACAAAGAAAAGCTCATCCATTGTTTAAAAATGGCCTTTTTGCCTTTGTGCAGATTGCCATGTCTCTTTTTTGATTAATTGAAAATTATACTTTATTCAAAGTATCTCTCTTTTCAAACCAGCATTGCAGAGCTGGCTACAATTTCAATTTCATCCCCCTGAAAGATAGAACAAAGATTACAACAAATATTATGGCTGAACCCAAATGTGCTGGTTGATAAAATACCTGTATTTATGGGAAAGATGTTTGAAAAGGGTATTTAGTTCTTAAATGATATTGTAAATTGGAATGGTAGAGTTATGTCCTTCATAGAGTTATCAGAATTGTATGGAAAGGTCTGCTCAATCCAAGAGTACAACCAATTGATTACAGCATTGCCCCAAAAATGGAGGCGGGTGGCAGCGGGAGGAGGTAGGGAACTGGTCTGTCTGCCCAATATAAAGGATCAAAACTGGCGAAGGAATAAAAATAGCATAAATAGGAAAGAATACCAGTTTCATTTGAGGACCAGGATGTTGACAACTGTGCCATACAAATTGTAAAATAGTTGGGAAGAGATTTTTGAGGTACCGATTCCATGGTACAGGGTGTATGAGTTGATATATAAAACAACGTAAGATTCAAGACTTCGTGCTTTTCAGCTAAAATTATTATATACAATTCTTGCCAACATCAAAATGTTTAATATTTGGGGCATAAAATCATCGATGCTCTGCAGATTTTGTTGTGAGGATACAGATTCAATAGACCATTTATTTTGGTATTGCCCTCAGGTAGCCTGTTTCTGGTCTCAGGTTCAGGAATGGCTGAAAATGCATAGCATTGATCTAAAATTGACCCTAGAAATAATACTGTTAGGAGATCTGGAGAGACCGGGTCAGTCAGTTAGTAATATACTAATACTCGTAGTAAAAGTATTTATCTTCAACTCACAATCTGTGGATTCTATTCGATTAGATAGATTGAAATTGTACTTTAAACCTCACAGCATAGTTGAAAGATATGTGTTGCGTAGAAACCTGAAGTGGGTGGCCAGCAGAGATAGATGGGATGGGCTGAGGGAAGCTGAGGGTTGGTATGTGGAATTGAAGGCAAGTAGGAGTGGAGTTGCTGTGTAAGAGATAGAATGATGGTCAAAGATAAAAGTGAAAAAAGTACAAAAAGTACAAATAAAACATAATAAAAAGTACATCAAAATGACACTAAGTGGTAGTGTTTTTACAACTAATGCCGGTTTACCTAAGGCTGACCGTGCAGGTGTTTGTACACATGCATATACACACACTCTCATTCAAATAAACACATACAAGAACACACACATACATGTAGTAGTGCCAGACATGCAGCACAAACAAATACAGTTGACATTGCTGTTATGATTTTAGTTGTCCTTGATGTCCTTTGTTTTAAATTATTATTAATATATATTTTTAAAATGTTGCATTGTTGTTTGCTGTTTTCTTCTGTCTTTTCCTTTTTTCTCTTTAGTTCATTATCTTGGTTGTTGGTGCATTGGGGGGTTCTTGGGGGAGGGGAATGGTATTAATTGTATGTCTCAAATGGTTGAGGGACAGCTATTGGGGATCTGTGGGGGGATCTTGGAGGGTTCGGGTTCACGTTTTTTGACCTGGTGGTAGATCAGTCAACATGCCCTTGAGCAGGGCATTGACCCTGGCTGCTTCTGATTGTTGCTCTGAATGGGAGTCTGTTAGATGACTGGTGTGATGTAGTTATTGAGCGGCTTCACTGCAAGTATATTGTATGTTTCAAATATTCAATAAATATGAATTTTTTTAAACACTCTCACCACCGATAAATCCACAATAATTGAGAATTTCAATAAGCATTTTTCTATGGCTGGCCATGCTTTCCACCTGGCCACCCCTACCCTGGTCAACAGCCCTGCACCCCCCACAGCAACTTGCCCAAGCCTCCCCTATTTCTCCTTCACCCAAATCCAGATAGCCGATGTTCTGAAAGAGCTGCAAAATCTGGACCCCTACAAATCAGCAGGGCTAGACAATCTGGACCCTCTCTTTCTAAAATGATCAGTCGAAATTGTTGCAACCCCTATTACTAGCCTGTTCAACCTCTCTTTTGTATCGTCTGAGATCCCCAAAGATTGGAAAGCTGCCGCGGTCATCCCCCTCTTCAAAGGGGGAGACACTCTAGACCCAAACTGCTACAGACCTATATTTATCCTACCCTGCCTTTCTAAGGTCTTCGAAAGCCAAGTTAACAAACAGATCACCGACCATTTCGAATCCCACCGTACCTTCTCCACTATGCAATTTGGTTTCCGAGCTGGTCATGAGTGCACCTCAGCCACGCTCAAGGTCCGAAACAATATCATTACCGCCATCGATAAGAGACAATACTGTGCAGCTGTATTCATCGACCTGGCCAAGGCTTTCGACTCTGTCAATCACCACATTCTTATCGGCAGACTCAACAGCCTTGGTTTCTCAAAAGACTGCCTCACCTGGTTCACCAACTACTTCTCAGACAGAATTCAGTGTGTCAAATTGGAGGGCCTGTTGTCCGGACCTCTGGCAGTCTCTATGGGGGTGCCACAGGGTTCAATTCTCGGGCCGACTCTTTTCTCTGTATACATCAATGATGTTGCTCTTGCTGCTGGTGATTCTCTGGTCCACCTCTACGCAGACGACACCATTCTGTATACCTCTGGCCCTTCTTTAGACACTGTGTTAACTAACCTCCAGACGAGCTTCAATGCCATACAACTCTCCTTCCGTGGCCTCAAACTACTCTTAAATGCAAGTAAAACTAAATGCATGCTCTTCAACCGATCCCTGCCCGCACCTGCCCACCCGACCAGCATCACTACTCTAGATGGTTCTGACTTAGAATACGTGGACAACTACAAATACCTGGGTGTCTGGTTAGACTGTAAACTCTCCTTCCAGACTCATATTAAGCATCTCCAATCCAAAATTAAATCTAGAATCGGTTTCCTATTTCGCAATAAAGCATCCTTCACTCATGCTGCCAAACATACCCTCGTAAAACTGACTGTCCTACCGATCCTTGACTTCGGCGATGTCATTTACAAAATAGCCTCCAACACTCTACTCAGCAAATCGGATGCAGTCTATCACAGTGCCATTTGTTTTGTCACCAAAGCCCATATACTACCCACCACTGCGACCTGTATGCTCTCGTTGGCTGGCCCTCACTTCATATTCGTCGCCAAACCCACTGGCTCCAGGTCATCTATAAGTCTTTGCTAGGTAAAGCCCCGCCTTATCTCAGCTCACTGGTCACCATAGCAGCAACCAGCCGTAGCACGCGCTCCAGCAGGTAAATTTCACTGGTCACCTCCAAAGCCATTTCCTCCTTTGGCCGCCTTTCCTTCCAGTTCTCTGCTGCCAATGACTGGAACAAATTGCAAAAATCACTGAAGCTGGAGACCCATATCTCCCTCACTAAATTTAAGCACCAGCTGTCAGAGCAGCTCACAGATCACTGCACCTGTACATAGCCCATCTGTACATAGCCCATCCAACTACCTCATCCCCATACCGTTATTTGTTTTGCTTCTTTGCACCCCAGTATCTCTACTTGCATATTCATCTTCTGCATATCTATCACTCCAGTGTTTAATTGCTAAATTGTAATTATTTCGCCACTATGGCCTATTTATTGCCTTACCTCCCTTATCTTACCTCATTTGCACACACTGTATATATACTTTTTCTCTACTGTGTTATTGACAGTATGTTTGTTTATTCCATGTGTAACTCTGTGTTGTTGTTGTTTATGTCACACTGCTTTGCTTTATCTTGGCCAGTTCGCAGTTGTAAATGAGAACTTGTTCTCAACTAGCCTACCTGATTAAATAAAAGTTAAATAAAAAAAATATATATATAAATAAATACATTTCTCCTCCATGTCATTGGTTATTGTTCTCAGAACATCATTGGTCACTGAAGCCGAGGGAAGATGGCAGCCCTCTTGGACAGTAGCCCAACAGAAAGTTCTGACCCTCTCTCCGATCGATGGGGATATTGACATAGGTCTGAGAGAGGTGTGGTGTGGTGCGTTGTCCTTCAACGGCACATATGATCTTCTCACTGGATTCCAAAAACAACAAACGCACTGAGATAGAATGAAGCCATCTGTCTGGAAACAACGGCTGTGGTGGATATCCACTGTGATGAGGCTGTATGTACAGTGGGGGGAAAAAGTATTTGATCCCCTGCTGATTTTGTACGTTTGCCCACTGACAAAGAAAGGATTAGTCTATAATTTTAATGGTAGGTTTATTTGAACAGTGAGAGACAGAATAACAACAAAAATATCCAGAAAAACGCATGTCAAAAATGTTATAAATTGATTTGCATTTTAATGAGGGAAATAAGTATTTGACCCCCTCTCAATCAGAAAGATTTCTGACTCCCAGGTGTCTTTTATACAGGTAACGAGTTGAGATTAGGAACACACTCTTAAAGGGAGTGTTCCTAACCGCAGCTTGTTACCTGTAAAAAAGACACCTGTCCGCATAAGCAATCAATCAATCAGATTCCAAACTCTCCACCATGGCCAAGACCAAAGAGCTCTCCAAGGACGTCAGGGACAAGACTGTAGACCTACACAAGGCTGGAATGGGCTACAAGACCATCGCCAAGCAGCTTGGTGAGAAGGTGACAACATTTGGTGCGATTATTCGCAAATGGAAGAAACACAAAAGAACTGTCAATATCCCTCGGCCTGGGGCTCCATGCAAGATCTCACCTCGTGGAGTTGCAATGATCATGAGAATGGTGAGGAATCAGCCCAGAACTACATGGGAGGATCTTGTCAACAATCTCAAGGCAGCTGGGACCATAGTCACCAAGAAAACAATTGGTAACACACTACACCGTGAAGGACTGAAATCCTGCAGCGCCCGCAAGGTCCCCCTGCTCAAGAATACATATACAGGCCCGTCTGAAGTCTGCCAATGAACATCTGAATGACTCAGAGGACAACTGGTGAAAGTGTTGTGGTCAGATGAGACCAAAATGGAGCTCTTTGACATCAACTCAACTTGCCGTGTTTGGAGGAGGAGGATTGCTGCCTCTGACCCCAAGAACACCATCTCCACCGTCAAACATGGAGGTGGAAACATTATGCTTTGGGGGTGTTTTTCTGCTAAGGGGACAGAACAACTTCACCGCATCAAAAGGACGATGGACGGGGCCATGTACCGTCAAATCTTGGGTGAGAACCTCCTTCCCTCAGCCAGGGCATTGAAAATGGGTCGTGGATGGGTATTCCAGCACGACAATGACCCAAAACACACAGCCAAGGCAACAAAGGAGTGGCTCAAGAAGAAGAACATTAAGGTCCTGGAGTGGCCTAGCCAGTCTCCAGACCTTAATCCCATAGAAAATCTGTGGAGGGAGCTGAAGGTTCGAGTTGCCAAACGTCAGCCTCGAAACCTTAATGACTTGGAGAAGATCTGCAAAGAGGCGTGGGACAAAATCCCTTCTGAGATGTGTGCAAACCTGGTGGCCAACTACAAGAAACGTCTGACCTCTGTGATTGCCAACAAGGGTTTTGCCAACAAGTACTAAGTCATGTTTTGCAGAGGGGTCAAATACTTATTTCCCTCATTAAAATGCTAATCATTTTATAACATTTTTGACATGTGTTTTTCTGGATTTTTTTGTTGTTATTCTGTCTCTCACTGTTCAAATAAACCTACTATTAAAATTATAGACTGATAATTTCTTTATAAGTGGGCAAACGTACAAAATCAGCAGGGGATCAAATACTTTCCCCCCCACTGTAACAGTGCTATTGGTTGGTCAGTCAGTCAGTGCTCCAGTCATTCAGTCATCCAGTCATTCACTGGTATGTGTCAGCTGACACTTCATCAATACCAGGAAGTACCAGTCAGCAGGAAGTAAGGAAGTACAGCCAGTCAGAAGTTTTGAATCTGAACTGATTTTGACAGGATGGAGCAGGAGGAGAGGAGGAAAAGTGAGTCATTTAAAAATAACAAAAAGTGGTAAGAGAGGTGGAAGATAGAGGCAAATAGATGGCGAGAGAAACTAAGAAAATACTTTTGAGAAGTTAAACAAAACATTTTGAGAGTGAGGAAGGAGAGAGAGAGAGCGAGAGAGAGAGAGAGAGAGGATTATAAAAGTGGGCAGATAAAGAGAGAGTGGAAGAAAGGGAACTCATTTCAAGGAATAGTTTGGCCTTGGGAAGTGTGGCATGACTCATTAGGACGTCTCTCTGCTTTCCAAAACATAGGTTCAACAACTCACACACACATACATACATATGTATGTATACACACACACACACACACACACAAACCTTCCCTTCACATAACTCCACTGGCTTGCCAGTGCCAACACCATAAACTTACGCCATGCACAACAACATTGCTCTGAACCAATCTAAGTGACGAGGAACTGACAGACAGAAAATATTTCTGCAATAAATCAACTCTTTAGGGAAGTGAGATAGGAGTAACAATTATTGTAATAAACTCTGATTCATTATATGCAGCTTGGGCCAAGTAGAAGTCAATCATTAAGGGAGTAAAACTTACAGTTACTCCAATACGTTCCTTCCTCCTCCCTCCCCTCCCCTCTCCTCTCCTCTCCTCTCCTCCCCTCTCCTCTCCCCTCCCCTCTCCTCTCCTCTCCTCTCCTCTCCCCTCCCCTCCCCTCTCCTCTCCTCTCCTCTCCTCTCCTCTCCCCTCCCCTCTCCCCTCTCCTCTCCCCTCTCCTCTCCTCTCCTCTCCTCTCCTCTCCCCTCCCCCCTCTCCTCTCCTCTCCCCTCCTCTCCCCTCCCCTCCCCTCCCCTCTCCTCTCCTCTCCCCTCTCCTCTCCTCTCCCCCCTCCCCTCCCCTCTCCTCTCCTCTCCTCTCCCCTCCCCTCTCCCCTCTCCTCTCCCCTCTCCTCTCCTCTCCTCTCCTCTCCTCTCCTCTCCTCTCCTCTCCCCTCCCCCCTCTCCTCTCCTCTCCTCTCCCCTCCCCTCTCCTCTCCTCTCCTCTCCTCTCCTCTCCTCTCCTCTCCCTCCCCCCTCCCCTCCCCTCTCCTCTCCTCTCCTCTCCCTCCCCTCCCCTCTCCTCTCCTCTCCTCTCCCCTCTCCTCTCCCCTCTCCTCTCCTCTCCTCTCCTCCCCTCTCCTCTCCTCTCCCCTCCCCCCCTCTCCTCTCCTCTCCCCTCCCCTCTCCTCTCCTCTCCTCTCCCCTCCCCTCCCCTCCCCTCTCCTCTCCCCTCCCCTCCCCTCTCCTCTCCCCCCTCCCCTCCCCTCCCCTCTCCTCTCCTCTCCCCTCCCCTCTCCCCTCTCCTCTCCCCTCTCCTCTCCTCTCCTCTCCTCTCCCCTCCCCCCTCTCCTCTCCTCTCCTCTCCCCTCCCCTCTCCTCTCCTCTCCTCTCCCCTCCCCTCCCCTCCCCTCCCCTCTCCCCTCCCCTCCCCTCTCCTCTCCTCTCCTCTCCCCTCTCCTCTCCTCTCCTCTCCTCTCTCCTCTCCCCTCCCCTCCCCTCCCCTCTCCTCTCCTCTCCCCTCCCCTCTCCTCTCCTCTCCTCTCCTCTCTCCTCTCCCCTCCCCTCCCCTCTCCTCTCCTCTCCCCTCCCCTCTCCTCTCCTCTCCCCTCTCCTCTCCTACTTCATAGTTAGGATCAGGTCCTCCTGGCCTTCCCCAGTCCTCCTTACTCTAACTCTCTCTCAGCTCCATAAGAGCTGTATTACTAGGATTGCACATTCTTCAGCATGTCTACATCAGTGGAGACCCCTCAGAGGAGTAAGGGGAGGACCATCCTCCTCAGTGAATTTCATAAAAATACAATTGTGAAACATTAAAGAAGTTTTTAGATAAAACTATATTAAATATATTCATGTCACCAAATAACTGATTAAAACACACTGTTTTGCAATGAAGGTCTACAGTAGCCTCACCAGAACTCTGTAGCACCATGTGTAGCCGGAGGACAGCTAGCTTCTGTCCTCCTCTGGGTACATTGAGTTCAATACAAAACCTAGGAGGCTCATGGTTCTCACCCCCTTCCATAGACTTACACAGTAATTATGACGACTTCCAGAGGAAAAGTGAGTCTGTGGCTGCTATGAAAGTGAACTGTGTTTGTGTTATCAGGGGTGTATTCCTTCTGACGATTCTGTTGAAAAACGGTTCTTAAACGGAGGCAAACGGAACGCTACGGAGATAAACATACCAGAATTGATCCAATAGAAACTCTAATTTGCAACTGTTGGACTAATGATTACACCCCAGATCAGCTAGATGCTGGCAAGAGTGTGCAAGCCGGTATTGAATGTCTCACTCTGTCACCTTGATTACTCAAAATTCTACTGACCTGTGCACCTACGTTTGTAAGCTTTCATTTATAGGCTAGGTTGTAGCAACCTCATGAAAATGTGAGTATCATGTAGAAGCCTAAACCTATCAATGTTACATTGAGCTGGGTGAATGGAATATGAATGACAGTCATCCAATATGCTGTGAAAAATAAGAAATCATCCTCCCTCATCTTAAACGGCACGACCGCCACTGGCCTATATAGTAGAGCAGACAGACCGTTGGCCACTGGCCTATATAGTAGAGCAGACAGACCGTTGGCCACTGGCCTATATAGTAGAGCAGACAGACCGTTGGCCACTGGCCTATATAGTAGAGCAGACAGACCGTTGGCCACTGGCCTATATAGTAGAGCAGACAGAGACCGTTGGCCACTGGCCTATATAGTAGAGCAGACAGACCGTTGGCCACTGGCCTATATAGTAGAGCAGACAGACCATTGGCCACTGGCCTATATAGTAGAGCAGACAGACCGTTGGCCACTGGCCTATATAGTAGAGCAGACAGACCGTTGGCCACTGGCCTATATAGTAGAGCAGACAGACCGTTGGCCACTGGCCTATATAGTAGAGCAGACAGACCGTTGGCCACTGGCCTATATAGTAGAGCAGACAGACCGTTGGCCACTGGCCTATATAGTAGAGCAGACAGACCGTTGGCCACTGGCCTATATAGTAGAGCAGACAGACCGTTGGCCACTGGCCTATATAGTAGAGCAGACAGACCGTTGGCCACTGCCTATAGTAGAGCAGACAGACCGTTGGCCACTGGCCTATATAGTAGAGCAGACAGAGACCGTTGGCCACTGGCCTATATAGTAGAGCAGACAGACCGTTGGCCACTGGCCTATATAGTAGAGCAGACAGACCATTGGCCACTGGCCTATATAGTAGAGCAGACAGACCGTTGGCCACTGGCCTATATAGTAGAGCAGACAGACCGTTGGCCACTGGCCTATATAGTAGAGCAGACAGACCGTTGGCCACTGGCCTATATAGTAGAGCAGACAGACCATTGGCCACTGGCCTATATAGTAGAGCAGACAGACCGTTGAAGATTGAAGACCACAGGTTCAGTTTGTCCTGCTGGGGAAATGAAGCTTGGTCGTCAACAGCAACACAATATGAAGACATTAGTTGGACGTCATTACAAAAATTATGGATGTTAAATACTAATACTTTTTTTCGTTCAAGTTTTTTGTTATTATAAAAAAATGTCTGATTAATCCTGAAGCAAAACTAAACTAATGATGAATAGATTCAAACTAGCACTTTTAATGGAGTTTTGGGTTCAATTACAAAGTCTGTAAGTAGTCCTAAAGCCAAACACTGACTCATGCTTCTGCTCCCTGATTTGCATCAAAATGACAGAATCAAGAGGAGGAATATTCATTTTCTGTTGGGGCATAATAGCCTAGACCTCTGTCCTATACGCCTACAACACCCACACTGCAGAGCGGAGAAACACAACCTGTGCAATTCTGAACAATTAACTAAAACACCTCTGTTGTTGCCTGTGTATGGATCCAAACCCGTATGGAACCAAGATCACCTGGGAGAATCAAGACAACGTTAGCACAATGAGCTAAAGCCTAGGCATTAGATCTAGAACATTGAGCTAAATCCTATGTACTACATCTAGACATTAGCTAGTATATAACTACTGCTATGCACACCCTTTCTATTCACATACTGTCCATACACACACATTCGGAAAGTATTCAGACCCCTTGACTTTTGCCATATTTTGCTACGTTACAGCCTTATTCTAAAATGGATTAAGTAGTTTTTTTCCCCTCATCAATCTACACACAATACAATACCCCATAATGTCAAAGCGAAAAACTTTTTTTTTTTTTTAAATGTTGGCAAATGTACTAAAAATAAAAAACAGAAATATCACATTTACATAAGAATTTCAGACCCGTTACTCGGTGCTTTATTGAAGCACCTTTGGCAGCGATTACTGCCTTGAGTCTTCTTGGGTATGACACTACAAGCTTGGGACACCTGTATTTGGGGAGTTTCTCCCATTCTTCACTTCAGGTCCTCTCAAGCTCTGTCAGTTTGGATGGCGAGCGTCGCTGCACAGCTATTTTCAGGTCTCTCCAGAGATGTTCGATCGGGTTCAAGTCCGGGTTCTGGCTGGGCCACTCATGGACATTCAGAGATGTGTCCAGAAGCCACTCCTGCGTTGGCTTGGCTGTGTGCTTAGGGTCGTTGTCCTGTTGGAAGGTGAACCTTCACCTCAGGCTGAAGTCCTGAGTGCTCTGGAGCAGGTTTTCATCAAGGATCTCTGTACTTAGCTCCGTTCATCTTTCCCTCAATCCTGACTAGTGTCCCAGTCCCTGCCGCTGAAAAACATCCCCACAGTATGATATTTTCACCACCATGCTCCACCATAGAGATGGTGCCAGGTTTCCTCCAGACGTGACACTTGGCATTCAGGCCAGAGAGTTCAATCTTGGTTTCATCAGACCAGAGAGTCTTGTTTCTCATGGTCTGAGAGTCTGTATGTGCCTTTTGGCAAACTTCAAGCGGGCTGTCATGTCCCTTTTACTGAGGAGTGGCTTCCATCTGGCCACTCTACCATAAAGGCCTGATTGGTGGAGTGCTGCAGAGATGGTTGTCTTTCTGGAAGGTTCTCCCATCTTCACAGAGGAACTCTGGACCTCTGTCAGAGTGACCATTGGGTTGTTGGTCACCTCCCTGACCAAGGCCCTTCTCCCCTGATTGCTCAGTTTGGCCTGCCAGACAGTTCTAGGAAGAGTCTTGGTGGTTCCAAACTTCTTCCATTTCAGAATGATGGAGGCCACTGTGTTCTTGGGGACCTTCAACGCTGCAGACAGTTTTGGTACCCTTTCCCAGATCTGTGCCTCGACACAATCCTGTCTCTGAGCTATACAGACAATTCCTTCGATCTCATGGCTTGGTTTTTACTCTGACATGTACTGTCAACTGTGGGACCTTATATAGACAGGTGTGTGCCTTTCCAAATCATGTCCAATCAAATGAATTTACCACAGGTGGACTCCAATCAAGTTGTAGAAACATCAAGGATGATTAATGGAAACAGGATGCACCTGAGCTAAAATTTCGAGTCTCAGAGCAAAGGGTCTGAATACTTATATAAGTAAGGTATTTCAGTGAATTTTTAAGCTTTGTTTAAGCTTTGTCTTTATGGGGTATTTTGTGTAGATTGATGTTTTTTATTTTTATTTAATCAATTTAAGAATAAGGCTGTAATGTAAAAAAATATGGAAAAAGTCAAGGGATCTGAATCATTTCCGAATGCACTGTATATATTTATATTCCATGTGCAATGCCAAGCGTCAGCTGGAGTGGTGTAAAGCTCGCTGCCATTGGACTCTGGAGCAGTGGAAACGCGTTCTCTGGAGTGATGAATTACGCTTCACCATCTGGCAGTCTGACGAACTAATCTGGGTTTGGTGGATGCCAGGAGAACACTACCTGCCCCAATGCATAGTGCCAATTGTAAAGTTGGCCCCTTAGTTCCAGTGAAGGGAAATCTTAAACGCTACAGCATACAAAGACATTCTAGGCAATTCTGTGCTTCCAACTTTGTGACAACAGTTTGGGGAAGGCCCTTTCCCATTTCAGCATCACAATGCCCCCGTGCACAAAGCGAGGTCCATACAGAAATGGTTTGTCAAGATCGGTGTGGAAGAACTTGACTGGCCTGCAAAGAGCCCTGACCTCAACCTATTTTACTTTTTACTGCATTGGTAGGAGCTAGTGTAACAGTGTAGGTTCTGTCCTTCTCCTCGCCCCTACCTGGGCTCGAACCAGGGACCCTCTGCACACATCGACAACAGCCACCCTCAAAGCATCGTTACCCATCGCGCCACAAAAGCCGCGGCCCATTAAAACTCGTTTTTCAACCACTCCACAAATTTCTTGTTAACAAACTATAGTTTTGGCAAGTCGGTTAGGACATCTACTTTGTGCATGACATGGGGGAATGGAAATGATGCAGACAATACATTGCTAGAAGCCACAATCTAACTACAATATTAATATTTATTTTAAATTGAGAAAAAAAAGGCCCGTTCAAAAGTAAAGCACTGTGTAGGGAATAGGGTGCCATTTTGGACTCCAATAGGTTCCCACGGGACAAGAATTTTGTTAAACTCTCACTGTCTGCTACTCCAACGGTTTTGTTTTGGTTCTCAGACAGGGCTAAGATCTCCCTACTTGTCGGTGCCCGTCCAGGGAACTGCTCTGGGCCTCAAACAGATGATTACACCTGGCCTAGTGGAGCTACACTCCCTCTCTCCATAATCCCTATCCTGGATATATACACTGAGTGTACAAAACATTAGGAACACATAGACTGACCAGGTGAATCCAGGTAAAAACTATGATCCTTTACTGATGTCATTTGTTAAATCCATTTCAATCAGTGTAGATGAAGGGGAGGAGACAGGTTAAAGTATTTCTAAGCCTTGAGACAGTTGAGACATGGATTCTATATGTGTGCCATTCAGAGGGTGAATAGGCAAGACAAAATATTTAAGTGCTTTTGAACAGGGAATGATAGTAGGTGCCAGGTTCACCGGTTTGAGTGTGTCAAAAACTGCAACGCTGCTGGATTTTTCATGCTCAACAGTTTCCCGTGTGTATCAAGAATGGTTCATCATCCAAAGGACATCCAGCTAACTTGATACAACTGCATTGTGGTAAACATGGGCCAACAAATTGAGGCAAAAGGGGGTGCAACTCAATATTAGGAAGGTGTTCTGTATATAGACACTGAACAAAATGATAAACGCAACATGTAAAGTGTTGGTCCCATGTTTCTTGAGCTGAAATAAAAGATCCCAGATATTTTCCATATGCACAAAAAGCTTAAGTCTCTCAAATGTTGTGCACAAATTTGTTTACATCCCTGTTAGTGAGCATTTGTCCTTTGCCAAGATAATCCATCCACCTGACAGGTGTGGTATACCAAGAAGCTGATTAAACAGAATGATCATTACACAGGTGCACCTTGTGCTGGGGACAATAAAAGGCCCCTCTAAAATGTGCAGTTTTGTCACACAACACACTGCCACAAATGTCTCAAGTTTTGAGGGAGCGTGCAATTGGCATGCTGACTGCAGGAATGTCCACCAAAGCTGTTGCCAGAGAATTTAATGTTAATTTCTCTACCATAAGCCTCCTCCAAAATCGTTTTAGAGAATTTGTCAATAGGTTCAACTGGCCTCACAACCGCAGACCACGTGTATGGCATCATGTGGGCGGTTTGCTGATGTCAACGTTGTGAACAGAGTGCCCCATGGTAGTGGTGGGGTTATGGTATCGGCGGGCATAAGCTATGAACGAACACAATTGCATTTTATCGATGGCAATTTGAATGCACAGAAATACCGTGATGGGATCCTGAGGGCCAATGTGAGGCCCATTTATTTTAAGGTATCTTTGACCAACTCATGTGAAATCCGGAGATTAGGACTGAATTCATTTCAAATCGACTGATTTTCTCATATGAATTGTAACTCAGTAAAATCTTTGAAATGGTTGCATCTTGCATTTATATTGTTGTTCAGTATATGTTTTATTGTCACATACACCAGATAGGTGCAGTGAAATGTGTTGCTTTACAGGGTCAGTCATAGTAGTATGGCGCCCCCGGAGAAAATGAGGGTTAAATGCTTAGCTCAATGGCAGATCAGCAGATTTTTCACCTGATCAGCTCGGGTATGCGAACCAGCAACCTTTCGGTTACTGACCCAATGCTCTAACCGCTAGGCTACCTGCTGCCCTAGATGGGAGAGAAGTGCAGTCACGAAAACCCAGGGAGGAGTACTGCCACTGAATCTGAATTAAGAACCCTCAAATCTCTTTAAGTCTCAAGCTATAAACATAGTCTTGGTGAGAACATTTTTGCACTGAAAAAAAAATGATGTTTTAACTGAATTGAGCCCTAGGCATAGGAATAACAGTACCTATCTAACTTATGATGTACTGTTTTCCATATGAGACCTATACTATAACAAGTATGTGATATATCCCAAGTAGCATTGGCATCCTAATGACATACTGGCGATAGAGTGAATATCAATCTGTGATGCTAGACTGCCTCTAACTATACTGGACCTCTGAGGGTTTGTTACAGTTCTAGTGACACAAGACATCAGAACAATTCCCTGAATTCAATTTACACTGTCTGACTACCACCTGTCTACGGAGAGGGGAAAGAAAGGGGGATGAGGGGGAGGAGAGAAAGGAGAAGTATGTGACGGCACCATGCTACTCTCACAATGGGGAGAGAGAAAATGGACCGTTGCCTGGTCCACCACGGTGGAGAGAGAGTAGGAGAGAAAACGGACCGCTGCCTGGTCCACCAAGGTGGAGAGAGAGTAGGAGAGAAAACGGACCGTTGCCTGGTCCACCACGGTGGAGAGAGAGTAGGAGAGAAAACGGACCGCTGCCTGGTCCACCACGGTGGAGAGAGAGTAGGAGAGAAAACGGACCGCTGCCTGGTCCACCAAGGTGGAGAGAGAGTAGGAGAGAAAACGGACCGCTGCCTGGTCCACCACGGTGGAGAGAGAGTAGGAGAGAAAACGGACCGCTGCCTGGTCCACCACGGTGGAGAGAGAGTAGGAGAGAAAACGGACCGCTGCCTGGTCCACCACGGTGGAGAGAGCGTAGGAGAGAAAACGGACCGCTGCCTGGTCCACCACGGTGGAGAGAGAGTAGGAGAGAAAAGGGACCGCTGCCTGGTCCACCAAGGTGGAGAGAGAGTAGGAGAGAAAACGGACCGCTGCCTGGTCCACCACGGTGGAGAGAGAGTAGGAGAGAAAACGGACCGCTGCCTGGTCCACCACGGTGGAGAGAGAGTAGGAGAGAAAACGGACCGTTGCCTGGTCCACCACGGTGGAGAGAGAGTAGGAGAGAAAACGGACCGCTGCCTGGTCCACCACGGTGGGGAGAGAGTAGGAGAGAAAACGGACCGCTGCCTGGTCCACCAAGGTGGAGAGAGAGTAGGAGAGAAAACGGACCGTTGCCTGGTCCACCACGGTGGAGAGAGAGTAGGAGAGAAAACGGACCGCTGCCTGGTCCACCACGGTGGAGAGAGAGTAGGAGAGAAAACGGACCGCTGCCTGGTCCACCAAGGTGGAGAGAGAGTAGGAGAGAAAACGGACCGCTGCCTGGTCCACCAAGGTGGAGAGAGAGTAGGAGAGAAAACGGACCGCTGCCTGGTCCACCACGGTGGAGAGAGAGTAGGAGAGAAAACGGACCGCTGCCTGGTCCACCACGGTGGAGAGAGAGTAGGAGAGAAAAGGGACCGCTGCCTGGTCCACCACGGTGGGGAGAGAGTAGGAGAGAAAACGGACCGCTGCCTGGTCCACCACGGTGGAGAGAGAGTAGGAGAGAAAACGGACCGCTGCCTGGTCCACCACGGTGAGGAGAGAGTAGGAGAGAAAACGGACCGCTGCCTGGTCCACCAAGGTGGAGAGAGAGTAGGAGAGAAAACGGACCGTTGCCTGGTCCACCACGGTGGAGAGAGAGTAGGAGAGAAAACGGACCGCTGCCTGGTCCACCACGGTGGAGAGAGAGTAGGAGAGAAAACGGACCGCTGCCTGGTCCACCAAGGTGGAGAGAGAGTAGGAGAGAAAACGGACCGCTGCCTGGTCCACCACGGTGGAGAGAGAGTAGGAGAGAAAACGGACCGCTGCCTGGTCCACCACGGTGGAGAGAGAGTAGGAGAGAAAACGGACCGCTGCCTGGTCCACCACGGTGGAGAGAGAGTAGGAGAGAAAACGGACCGCTGCCTGGTCCACCACGGTGGGGAGAGAGTAGGAGAGAAAACGGACCGCTGCCTGGTCCACCACGGTGGGGAGAGAGTAGGAGAGAAAACGGACCGCTGCCTGGTCCACCACGGTGGAGAGAGAGTAGGAGAGAAAACGGACCGCTGCCTGGTCCACCACGGTGGAGAGAGAGTAGGAGAGAAAACGGACCGCTGCCTGGTCCACCAAGGTGGAGAGAGAGTAGGAGAGAAAACGGACCGCTGCCTGGTCCACCACGGTGGAGAGAGAGTAGGAGAGAGAACGGACCGCTGCCTGGTCCACCACGGTGGAGAGAGAGTAGGAGAGAAAACGGACCGCTGCCTGGTCCACCACGGTGGAGAGAGAGTAGGAGAGAAAACGGACCGCTGCCTGGTCCACCACGGTGGAGAGAGAGTAGGAGAGAAAACGGACCGCTGCCTGGTCCACCACGGTGGAGAGAGAGTAGGAGAGAAAACGGACCGCTGCCTGGTCCACCACGGTGGAGAGAGAGTAGGAGAGAAAACGGACCGCTGCCTGGTCCACCACGGTGGAGAGAGAGTAGGAGAGAAAACGGACCGCTGCCTGGTCCACCACGGTGGAGAGAGAGTAGGAGAGAAAACGGACCGCTGCCTGGTCCACCACGGTGGAGAGAGAGTAGGAGAGAAAACGGACCGCTGCCTGGTCCACCACGGTGGAGAGAGAGTAGGAGAGAAAACGGACCGCTGCCTGGTCCACCACGGTGGAGAGAGAGTAGGAGAGAAAACGGACCGCTGCCTGGTCCACCACGGTGGGGAGAGAGTAGGAGAGAAAACGGACCGCTGCCTGGTCCACCACGGTGGGGAGAGAGTAGGAGAGAAAACGGACCGCTGCCTGGTCCACCACGGTGGAGAGAGAGTAGGAGAGAAAACGGACCGCTGCCTGGTCCACCACGGTGGAGAGAGAGTAGGAGAGAAAACGGACCGCTGCCTGGTCCACCACGGTGGAGAGAGAGTAGGAGAGAAAAGGGACCGCTGCCTGGTCCACCACGGTGGAGAGAGAGTAGGAGAGAAAAGGGACCGCTGCCTGGTCCACCACGGTGGGGAGAGAGTAGGAGAGAAAACGGACCGCTGCCTGGTCCACCACGGTGGAGAGAGAGTAGGAGAGAAAACGGACCGCTGCCTGGTCCACCACGGTGGAGAGAGAGTAGGAGAGAAAACGGACCGCTGCCTGGTCCACCACGGTGGGGAGAGAGTAGGAGAGAAAACGGACCGCTGCCTGGTCCACCACGGTGGAGAGAGAGTAGGAGAGAAAACGGACCGCTGCCTGGTCCACCACGGTGGAGAGAGAGTAGGAGAGAAAACGGACCGCTGCCTGGTCCACCACGGTGGGGAGAGAGTAGGAGAGAAAACGGACCGCTGCCTGGTCCACCACGGTGGAGAGAGAGTAGGAGAGAAAAGGGACCGCTGCCTGGTCCACCACGGTGGAGAGAGAGTAGGAGAGAAAAGGGACCGCTGCCTGGTCCACCACGGTGGAGAGAGAGTAGGAGAGAAAAGGGACCGCTGCCTGGTCCACCACGGTGGAGAGAGAGTAGGAGAGAAAACGGACCGCTGCCTGGTCCACCACGGTGGGGAGAGAGTAGGAGAGAAAACGGACCGCTGCCTGGTCCACCACGGTGGAGAGAGAGTAGGAGAGAAAACGGACCGCTGCCTGGTCCACCACGGTGGAGAGAGAGTAGGAGAGAAAACGGACCGCTGCCTGGTCCACCAAGGTGGAGAGAGAGTAGGAGAGAAAACGGACCGCTGCCTGGTCCACCACGGTGGAGAGAGAGTAGGAGAGAAAACGGACCGCTGCCTGGTCCACCACGGTGGAGAGAGAGTAGGAGAGAAAACGGACCGCCGCCTGGTCCACCACGGTGGGGAGAGAGTAGGAGAGAAAACGGACCGCCGCCTGGTCCACCACGGTGGGGAGAGAGTAGGAGAGAAAACGGACCGCCGCCTGGTCCACCACGGTGGAGAGAGAGTAGGAGAGAAAACGGACCGTTGCCTGGTCCACCACGGTGGAGAGAGAGTAGGAGAGAAAACGGACCGCCGCCTGGTCCACCACGGTGGAGAGAGAGTAGGAGAGAAAACGGACCGCCGCCTGGTCCACCACGGTGGAGAGAGAGTAGGAGAGAAAACGGACCGCTGCCTGGTCCACCACGGTGGGGAGAGAGTAGGAGAGAAAACGGACCGCTGCCTGGTCCACCACGGTGGGGAGAGAGTAGGAGAGAAAACGGACCGCTGCCTGGTCCACCACGGTGGAGAGAGAGTAGGAGAGAAAACGGACCGTTGCCTGGTCCACCACGGTGGAGAGAGAGTAGGAGAGAAAACGGACCGCTGCCTGGTCCACCACGGTGGAGAGAGAGTAGGAGAGAAAACGGACCGCTGCCTGGTCCACCACGGTGGAGAGAGAGTAGGAGAGAAAACGGACGTTGCCTGGTCCACCACGGTGGAGAGAGAGTAGGAGAGAAAACGGACCGCTGCCTGGTCCACCACGGTGGAGAGAGAGTAGGAGAGAAAACGGACCGCTGCCTGGTCCACCACGGTGGAGAGAGAGTAGGAGAGAAAACGGACCGTTGCCTGGTCCACCACGGTGGAGAGAGAGTAGGAGAGAAAACGGACCGCTGCCTGGTCCACCACGGTGGGAGAGAGTAGGAGAGAAAACGGACCGCTGCCTGGTCCACCACGGTGGAGAGAGAGTAGGAGAGAAAACGGACCGCTGCCTGGTCACCACGGTGGAGAGAGAGTAGGAGAGAAAACGGACCGCTGCCTGGTCCACCACGGTGGAGAGAGAGTAGGAGAGAAAACGGACCGCTGCCTGGTCCACCACGGTGGAGAGAGAGTAGGAGAGAAAACGGACCGCTGCCTGGTCCACCACGGTGGAGAGAGAGTAGGAGAGAAAACGGACCGCTGCCTGGTCCACCACGGTGGAGAGAGAGTAGGAGAGAAACGGACCGCTGCCTGGTCCACCACGGTGGAGAGAGAGTAGGAGAGAAAACGGACCGCTGCCTGGTCCACCACGGTGGAGAGAGAGTAGGAGAGAAAAAAGGGAGAGGAGAAGAGAAAGGGGAGAAGAAACAAGAAATGGGTAGAGGAGGAGAAAGCAGTAGAGGAATAGAGGAGCAGAGAGAGAGAGAGAGAGAGAGAGAGAGAGAGAGGCCTTCCATATTTAGAAGCCTGACTCAGAAATATAGAGTAAGCATTAGACAGCGTTAGACAAAGACGGGACCTTGGCAGCAGGAGAGTGAGAATGATTCACCCAGTGACTTAGCATTGAAATGGAAAGGAGGACAGGAGGGAAAAGGAGGGAGGGAGGAATAGTTTGGAGACAGAGAGAAAAGAGAGAGAGCAGGTCAAACCGGAATGTGTTGTGCGAGGCTCAGCATTTAGAACCGCAGTGAGAAAAACAGACTCTCTCTACTTCACTAACCACTTCTTCTTCAAAACAAATAAATGGTCATGCAGGGGAAGGCTGAAGACACCCCCAGAGCTGTTTAATGTCAGTCTGGACCATTCAAACACACACACACACACACACACACACACACAAACACACACACAAAACAAAATCTCAGCTCTGGAGCAGTTCCTGATGACCTGATTAACGTGGAGTCTGGTTCTAGATGAAACTCACGCTGACACACACACACACACACACACACACACACACACACACACACACACACACACACACACACACACACACACACACACACACACACACAAAACAAAATCTCAGCTCTGGAGCAGTTCCTGATGACCTGATTAACGTGGAGTCTGGTTCTAGATGAAACTCACGCTGACACACACACGAACACACCCATTATCCTTTTTACACCCCTCAGGCATCAGATGATCCCTCTACCAGCTCATTTCTCTCTGCTCCTAAAAAGAGCTCACCGACACTTCACAGAGCAGTATCCTGGTCCTAATGCCTGGAAGGGGAAGGCTGATGTCATAGTCAGAACCTCAACCTGGATGGTGTTACTCAGAACACTGAGGTGATAAAGAAACATAGGCTCAGTCCCAAATGGCACTGTATTCCCTTTTTATAGTGCACTACATTTGACCAGGGCCTAGGAGAGCTCTGGTCAAAAGTAGTGTACTATATATAGGGAATAGGGTGCCATTTGGGACGTAGCTTGTTAAAATATGCACTTCTTTGATGTTTAGCATGGCATCGTGCCATTTTTTTCCTGGAACTTTTCTAAAGTTTTCTAGAGTTGTCCGGAAGCCCTGAGTAATGATTGGTGGGGTACTGTACCACATGAGTCGACGGGTGTGTGTTAGCAACACTGGGAGAGAGAGAGAGAGAGAGAGAGAGAGAGAGATGAAAGAAAAATAGTTCATTATTTGGGACTGAAGTTTGTAAGTTTCCATACTTATCGTAGGCAAATATGATAGCTGTCATATAGAATGTGGAGAGACACTTGTTAGAGCCCAGTGAGTCTGACTCATAAAAAAACTAATACAATGAATTTATTCAGTTTGTAAACACACTCTTGGAAGAGATGTTCCTATTACCAACCATACAGTACTAGATACATACATACAGTACATACATACAGTACTAGATACATACATACAGTACATACATACAGCACTAGATACATATATACAGTACATACATACAGTACATACATACATACAGTACTAGATACATACATACAGTACTAGATACATACACACAGTACATACATACAGTACTAGATACATACATACAGTACTAAGGCAGTCTATTGTGTTTTAAACAACAACAACAGTGAGTCAGTGCTCAGGCACGACACATTCGTAGGAATAAAATCATTACAATATAATGATCTGAAATGCCTTTTAGGTTGTTTGGGGTACACACTTCACTATTCAAATGCTCCCTGACTGTATCACTGAAATGAACAACCCTGAAGATGAGTCCTCATTATACAGCATGCAGACAGAGGAATTCCAGTCAGCTCTTATGCTGGCATGATATGCTGAGGGTATGTGAGATCCCCAGATAAGAAACACTGACAGATTCACTCATTCAAACAGTCCAGCCACAGCAAATAGACACAAACTGTTTACCCAGCCCCATACCAACACTATCTATCAGGGTTGGGAGGACGAGTGGAGGTAGAGATGAGGGGAGGGAGTGATGATAATGATAAAGAGATGGGAGGATGAGGGAAAGGAATAGAGGGATAAATGACCTAGTGCTGCTTCAGCCGGAGGGGGACAGAGAGAGAGAGAGAGTGGTGGAAGATGAAGTGAAAGAAGAGATGTTCAGAGAGATTTGGAGAGAGACAGATTGCCAGAATGATCAATTACTGCATCAAAGGTATGTTGGATGGGGCAGAGGGAGAGACAGATGGAGATGGAGAGGAGAGAGGGGGAGATCAAATGGGTCTCAGAAATGGTTTCCTTTTAGATTTGAAACAAACCAACACACAGAACCCAAAACGACTTCACATCCCGCTTTTAAGTGTCGCCGCCCATTACGCAATTTAGAGTTTCTCTCTCTTCCTCTCTCTCTTCCTCTCTCTCTTCCTCTCTCTCTTCCTCTCTCTCTTCCTCTCTCTTTGACAGCCATTCAAATGCTTCCAAGAGAAAAGTATGAGAAAGAATTTGGATTGAAAAGTCTAGCTAGCTGTCTAGACCAAGGGGAAATTGGTTTAGGACAAGAGATAAACAATTTAGCCAATGCTTTCTTTTGGAGGTGTCTTATGTAAAAAGACTACTTTGTCTGAGCATGATGGAACCTGCTCATCCTTGGTAATTGAATTCTTCCTGAACATGAGGTCTGTCAGCCTGTTGGGAGCCAATTAGTCCAAAAAGAAACAGTGATATGGACAACTAGATAACTGCTTCCATACAAGCCATTCCATCCATAAAATGATGCTATTACTATGTTTTAATCTAAGATTACAGATTATAAAACTAAATCCTGTACACTGTGTATGCTTGCAAAGTTTCAGATCTTTATTATTTCAATAGCCAATATTTAGTTCAACAGCACTCAATGGTAGATGGAATCATTGGCTATTGAAATACAGTAGATTGCAATAAAGGTGAGGTTTTGCAAGTAGGCAGTGTGTGGTTCATTTGTTATTTTGATTCACGTTTTATATTCCTATGAACCGGTAAAATATATATATTTTGTACATTTTTTACATGCGCATCCCTTTTGAAGATTGAAGTCATTTAACAAACGTTTCAGTATCTCTCCTAACACTACATCTAATAAATGTATCTCATAAACACTATGACCTGAAAAAGAGGACAATGGTGTCATCAGCAGCGAGGTCAATGATGAACCTGTGTGACTGTGTACTGGTGGAGACTAACCCCGAGTGCTTCACAATCACCTAAACCCAGTTACATTATTAACCTTTAACATACTGTATGACTGGATACCGCTTATTTCCCATAATCCATTTGGTCACATTTATTACGTTTTACTGATACATGGTATGCGGTATGCATGTCTTGGTGTAATTACATGCATCTACAGTGCATTCAGAAAGTATTCACACCCCTTGACTTTTTCCACATTTTGTTATGTTACAAGGTGTGATTAAAATGTATACTTTTTTTGTCAATGATCTACACAAAATACTCTGCAATGTCAAAGTGAAAAAATAAACTAACTACTAAAAAAAGATATGAAAAATAAAAGAGGAATATATGTTGATTATATAAATATTCAACCCCCTGACTCAATACATGTTAGAATCACCTTTAGCAGCGATTACAGCTGTGAGTATTTCTGGGTAAGTCTCGAAGAGCTTAACACACCTGGATTGTACAATATTTTCTCATTATTATTTTTAAAATGCTTCCAACAGATACCTCTTACTGATAGACTGAACAGACAACTTGCAGAGAGCACTTACAAAGAAAATCATTCTGACTGTAAATTCATCTTTCCTGTACAAAACTCCAAAGAAAGCACAATAATCCAATTTGTATGCAGCGGTATACTCACATTGTTGAAGTGTGATCTAAATACTGTAGGCTATAATATGTCAATCTCTTCTTGTCTCTTCTCTACAGCTGATAGAACCAGACTATGAAATGACAACCATCCTCTTGGGACGACATGGAGGTTTGGCATCCAAATGTCCATTAGACACGGATAGAACAGATCTACAATCCCTTTAGGGAGTATCTATCAACACAATGCTCCTCCTCTCTGTCCTCTCTTCACTGGTGCTACAAGCACAGCAGAGGGGAGAGTGAGCGAGTAGGGGACAGAGAGGAGGCATAGAGAGAGAGAGAGAGAGAGAGAGAGAGAGAGAGAGAGAGAGAGAGAGAGAGAGAGAGAGAGAGAGAGAGAGAGAGAGAGAGAGAGAGAAAGAAAGGGAGCGAGTAGGGGACAGAGAGGAGGCATAGAGAAAGAGAGAGAGAGGGAGCGAGTAGGGAACAGAGAGGAGGCATAGAGAGAGAGAGAGAGAGAGAGAGAGAGAGAGAGAGAGAGAGAGGGAGCGAGTAGGGGACAGAGAGGAGGCAAGAGAGAGAGAGAGAGAGAGAGAGAGAAAGAGAGAGAGAAAGAGAGAGAGAGGGAGTGAGTAGGGAACAGAGAGGAGGCATAGAGAGAGAGAGAGAGAGAGAGAGAGAGAGAGAAAATAGGGGGGAGAGAAAGAAAAGAGAGAGAGAGGGAGAGTGAGAGAAAAAGAGAGAGAGAGACCTAGAGGAGGAGAGAGCGAGAGAGAGAGAAAGCCATCACCTACAAAGAGATGAACCTGGAGAAGAGTCCCCTAAGCAAGCTGGTCCTGTGGCTCTGTTCACAAACACAAACAGTCTATTAATGTTCTGTATTATGTCATGTTTCATGTTTTGTGTGGACCCCAGGAAGAGTAGCTTCTGCTTTTGCAACAGCTAATGGGGATTCTAATAAAATACCCCAAAATACCAAATACCCCACAGAGCCCCAGGACAGAAACACAATTAGACACAACTAAATCATGAGAAAACCAAAAGATAATTACTTGACACATTGGAAAGAATTAACAAAAAAATAGAGCAAGCTAGAATGCTATTTGGCCCTGAACAGAGAGTACACCGTGGCAGAATACCTGACCACTGTGACTGACCCAAAATGAAGGAAAGCTTTGACTATGTACAGACTAAGTGAGCATAGCCTTGCTATTGAGAAAGGTTGCGGTAGGCAGACTTGGCTCTCAAGAGAAGACAGGCTATGTGCACACTGCCCACAAAATGAGGGGGAAACTGAGCTGCACTTCCTAACCTCCTGACAAATGTATGACCATATTAGAGACACATATTTTCTTCAGATTACACAGCCCCACAAAGAATTTAAAAAATAATAATTAACTTGATAAACTCCCTTATCTATTGGGTGAAATGCCACAGTGTGCCATCAAAGCAGCAAGATTTGTGACCTGATGACACAAGAAAAGGGCAACCAGTGAAGAACAAACACCATTGCAAATACAACCCATATTTATGTTTATTTATTTTCCCTTTTTTACTTTACCTATTTGCACATCATTACAACACTGTATATAGACATAATATGACATTTGAAATGACTTTATTCTTTGGAACTTGTGAGTGTAATATTTTCTGTTTATTCATTTCACTATCTTTGGCAATGTAAACATGTTTCCCATGCCAATAAAGCCCCTGTCACATCCTGACCAGTAAAGGGGTTATTTGTTATTGTAGTTTGGTCAGGATGTGGCAGGGGGTGTTTGTTTTATGTGGTTCGGGGTTTGTTGGGCTATGTTCCTATGTAAGAGGGGTGTTTGTTTAGAGTGTTTCGGGGTTTGTTGGGCTATGTTCTTGTTAGTTTATTTCTATGTTAGTTCTAGTCTTTCTATTTCTATGTTTAGTTAATGGGGTTGACCTTCAATTGGAAGCAGCTGCTCCTCGTTGCTTCTAATTTAAGGTCTTATTTAAGAGGGGTGTTTTTCTATAGGATTTGTTGGTAGTTGTCACCTGTTTTGTGTCTGTACACATGACAGGACTGTTTAGTGGCGTTTGTTGTTTTGTATACGTTTTTCCTTCTTTTAATAAAAATAAAGAAGATGAGTATACACGTTCCCGCCTTGTGACAGCCCCTTGAATTGAATTGAGAGAATAGGGGAAAGAGAGTAGGGGTAGAAAAGGGTTGTATTGTCTTTTTATCTATTAACAAAACCACAGGCAGCTAAACCAACCCCTGAGCCAGGCAGCATTTCCCCCCACCCCAACAACACCATCCCCCCACCCCAACAACACCATCCCCCCACCCCAACAACACCATCCCCCCTACACAGCAGCAGGACCAGCCCCCTGGCCAGGACAACCAGCTACCCGCCAATAAAGGCATATCTACCCCCTAAAGGCATATCTACCCCCTAAAGGCAGCATTTCCCCCCACCCCAACAACACCATCCCCCCTACACAGCAGCAGGACCAGCCCCCTGGCCAGGACAACCAGCTACCCGCCAATAAAGGCATATCTACCCCCTAAAGGCAGCATTTCCATCCCAGGGAAGAGAAACCAGACCCCTGCTCTCTCTGCACAATTACCCCCCGAACTCTATCATTTACTCTGTGTCCAAAAAACACACACACAGACTTGGTTCTATGAGAAAGCATATTCTCTCTCACTGTAATTCATCTGATGTCTCTGTCAGAGGATAATCGATCCATTCATTCTCCATGATGGATTCATTAACACCGTGGGGGATGATGCTTGGGTCATCATGGACATGTTTCTCCTTCTCTTGTCTTCCGCATGTGTTTCTTCTAAAAAGCCTTAAAGTCTTTGGTGGTGTCCGATTGTGTTCCATAGGTTGAGACTGGATTCTCTAAAAACATGTTTATTTCCTCTGACAGTACTTTAGGCTAGTTTAGGGAGTTTGTTCCAGTGACTGATTGCTTCCCAGAGGAGAACCCCCCATTCGCTACACTGGTGTATCCCACAGGAACGAAATTCAAGCGGCTCTGCCTTGTTTGGGGTCACCTGGTTGCCGCGCGAGGTCGCAAGGTTAATAACCACACCATGTTCCACCAGGGTGTGAAATGGCCACCTGGACGCTATGAGGTCATCATGGTAAACATTCAACTTTTTATTGACCCCATCCTTCTCACGTTAAGGACCCTTTGCCTTTTTACAGTTGTAGTACTCTGCATCCATAGAATGTATTGTGTTTAACACCAACTGGGTTTGAGGAGCCCCATATCAATAGAATCGGCCCATTACCTCTATAGTTTACAGACTCTGGGTAATTCAAAGCGAACCATGTCACTGAAAGGTTATTTAGTATGGAATGAGGCCGGGGGAATGACTTGAAACAACTCAAGCCCATTTGCAATTTAGGGGGGTCAATTGGATAAGCACCTAAGAGATATATCTAATGGAAAACAAAGCCTAAATAAGAATATGCATGAAAAGCTAAATGTGCGCATAGGCCTTGGCCTAATGCAGGCCAGCTAATTCATATACGTAGCCTACTAAGAACAATAAATGATTGAACAGCTGACAGTGCGTTTTTTAGGTAATACACTGTTTATACACTGGTATTACAGTGGTCAGCCTATCAAACAATATAATAGAATAACGTGAAGAGCAGTTAGGCCTATGTGGTCTAATAAGCCGATGTTATGGGTTATCAGTTCTGTTGTCACTTAGAGAGATACAATGTACTGTAACTAAGCTTTATTGACATACTATACATTAGGATATGTTTTATACTGCAGGGGTACAATGTAGCCTAATTACAATAGTCCTAACTAGCTACTTTGTACATCACCAATGAAGACGTGAATAATGCAATGTAATAACTAAGTAGTTAACGTTAGTTCGTTGACTCGTGGAAAATAGAATTTATCTCATCACCAGGCCAGACAAACAAGCAATGTGGGTGCAACGTTACACCTCACTATGCGCTTCCCAAGTGCTGTGGCCGGAGTCCAAACCTGCCTTCCCCTCCAGCCCTCCCCTCCAGCCCTCCCCTCCAGCCTTCCCCGCCTGACACCGAGACTGTTTGACGCCAATCGACACAGTGGGGCAGGCAGACAGACTGACATAAACCCACAAACACCCATTACCAGACAAACGGACACAAATACCTCATGTAACCGTGAAGATAGCCTACCCACAGCAGATCCATAACTGGCATGAGCGATTTAGCAATTTGCGTTTATTGACAGTGCGTATTCTTTATCAATGCATGAGCGTGATGTAGTTTTTGCCACTTACCTAAAAGTCACGGAAAAATGTGACACCAATCGCAACTTCTAAATGTTTTGAATATCCCGTATGCAATGTGTAGGACGGTGACTGTCCACCAAAATATTCCGCCACGGGAATAATCCAACACCGCCTGCAGTTGTTGCGCGGCGCGTTCGACCTTTCTTAAACTCTGAAAACAACAAAGCACTCCAAAATAGGCAACACGTTACGTCCAAAAACTTAGAAAATGTAAAGTTGTCTAGCTCACATTTGTCAAGATTAAAGTGAGAACTGACAAGAGAACGGGAAGAGAAAACCGTTCATATCTCCGTCGCTGTCTATTCGTCTATTTGACCGCGGAAGCCTATCTTCAGCTGCGCACACAGAGCCCTGCTCAAACCTCACCGCGAGGCCAGCAACCGCGAGGCCAGCAACCGCCACCAGCTGCTCATTTACATAACTGCACTGGCTGTGTCCAATCACAACAGCTAGCCAGGTGCTTGTTGAATATTCTACCAGCAAACAGCCAATCAGTAGTCGCCCTGGGTGGGACGCATGGCCCGACAACAGCACTGTAAATGTGAGTAAGCCCCTGGGTATAAAGATATTTTATTTGTTACAGGAATTGAGAGATTTGGGGAATATGAAATATAATACAGAGGAAGGAAACAGAGGTATTTTACCTTGTTAACCCCTTGTTTGTACGCCTGTCTGGATAACTGTACCCTGGTTTTCAGCATCAACATCCTTACTTTATGTGAGATATCAAAAGCAACACTTATTCTTGTCCCAAATGACACCCAATTCCCTATACAGTGCACTAATTTTGACTATGGGTCCTGGTCAAAAGTAGTGCACTATAGGGAAAAGGGTGCCATTTGGGATGCAGGCTTCATCTGTTATCACTTCTTTCATCCACTCATCATAGCTGTTGCCAATAGCCTACATCTATCTAGGGTTCTTTCTTTGGATTTACCCCAAAAGTAAACATTATTACAGAGTTTGCCACTTTAACTGTATACTATTACACCCCTGGGCTATAATTAGTGCGATTGAAGGTTTTGCACTAAAGCACAGTACTTTGCATCATAAGAGTTGTGAAAACGGGGCTTGGAGAGGAGACCAACACAGAAAATACTCAACCTAAGAAGTGAGATAAAAGTGTTGTTCAGTATAAACGTGAAAGAGTAGAGTTTGTAAGGTGAATGAAACAAGTGAACACAAACAGTAACACACTACACAAACTCTAATGAAAAGAATTGGTTATTTTAAAATCAAGCCAATGAGTGTCAGACAGTGTAGCAGCCTAGGAGTTGGGTATGCTGAAGGAAAATATGTAGAAGGAAAATGAGTAGAAGGCAAGAAGAGCGAGACAGAGAGGAAGAGTATTAGGCAGCTATGTGTCAGTACTTGCCCGTCTCTCGCGGTATGGTGCGACCAGGAGAAAAAGCTAACTTTATCTGGCACTCTATCAGCAGCGTGGGACAATAAAGGTCATTAGCAAACACTGCCTGATCCAGCCCCACCTTGGATAAACAGGGGCACTGAACCACTGATAAACTGTTTTTGTGTGTGTGTGTGTGTGTGTGTGTGTGTGTGTGTGCATACAGTATATTGGTCAGCATGTTACCTTTACCTTATCTCAGTACGTCAACATGAAGACATGATGTGGTTTATGTCGGAGGACAAAGAGACAAAACCCCTATATTCCAAACACCCATAAACCCAGTTTTACACACATGCCCTCATTTCCTTTAACTTCTC